>NC_138194.1:46239359-46719320 GCF_964194105.1 Spermophilus citellus | reverse complement strand
AGCCAAAACTAGGATAATATGAGCAGCAAAATAGATAATGATGGCATTAGAACTAAGAATTGGACCTCAAGAATAAAATAAATGCCCACAATTCCACAAGATTATAAACACATTATTGAAAAAATAAACAAATGATATGAGAAGGGAGGTTCCAAAAAAATTCAAATGATACCTTTAGATAATTCCCAATTCCAGGCAGAAGAACTTAACTCTCCTCTGTTTAAGTGTGAGCTGGAATTAGCAATTTACTTCCAAAAAATTAGAGTATGCCAAGTTAACAGCCCTTAAACCTGGCACACATTATGTTAACTTGTGATCCAGATTAATATCACCAAGGACAAGCCATGTGGTGACCATGTGCCCACCTATTCACTTATATGATGAGATCACAAGGACTCTTCATTTCTGAGCATTTTCCCCAAAACTCATAATACCACTTCATCATGACAAAGTATCAGACAAAGACAAATATGGAGACATTCTACAAAATGCCTAACAAGTACTCTTCAAACTTCTTAGAATCATAAAAACAAGAAAAGACCATCACAGATCAGAGCGACACAGAAGATTTGGTGAATAAATGCAATGAGACATCCTGGGCAAGATTTGAGAAATGACATTAGAGAAAAATTGGTGAAATCCAAATAAGGTGTGTCGTTTAGTTAATCGTATGTGACAATGATAATTTCTTAATTTTGATGATTATATTGTGGTTAAGTAGGATGTCAATATTAGGGGACACTGAGTGCAGGATTTGTGAGAATTCTGTACTATTTCTGCAGTTTTTCTGGAATCTAAAACTATTTCATAATTGTTTATTTACTATAATAATGCAAATTCGTGAGACTATTTATATTTTTGAATTGAAACACGAGGAAAACAACAAAAAGAGAGGAGCCATGGTTCACTCAAAGCTATCTATTGACAGAAAAGAAAATGGCCCAAAATGAGAACTACTATTGAGGTGTCATCAAAATATTTGAAAAGGAGATAGATATTAGAATTATGATTGTCCAAACACATATAGTTTTGTTACTACTGTGTGGAATTAAGTGTTAAAAAGTTTTCATAGAACAAGATAAATTTTTAGCTGTTTGTACAGATCCTAGATTATTTACCAGTCAACTCTTAGGAGACAGTTGTCAAATGTAACTTCATCTGAACAGAAGCTTTGCAGGATTTATCCTGATTCTTTAGAAGGAGAGAAATGAAAGAAAAATTTTTTTGAAGTACAGAGTAAATGATTTTTAGAATGTTCTATATATCTTTAACCTCAAGAAAACTGTCACATGAATATTATTTTAACATTCAATTGAATCAATGAATTCTGCTTTGTAGAGGTACTTATCAATCAATAAATACTGTCAAAGAATCAAGACAATTTCCTTTTTACTCATGATTAGTATAAATAAAATTTGCAGTATCTTTTGGCAGCCCCACAAACACCCAAGCGTTCAAGAGGTGTCTCATCATTGCTTTTCAAAGCACAATATTTCCAAAGCCTATTTGTTGTCCTTTCCTAAATTATTCACCACGTCTAGAAGATTTGTCATGTGACAGGAACACTTTGAGAAAACAGAAGAAGCTGTTTTTGAAAAACAGAATTAGATTCAAGAACTTGCATGTGGCCACTGAAGTAATGCTTTTCATTTTTGACAAATAATGTAGGAAATTTATTGTAAAAAATATGTGTTGAATTTTTATTTTATTTTATTTTACTTTTTTCAGAAAGACAGGGACACAAGTGCTATCTTGCTACTAAAAGTGGACATTAGCTTGCATATATGTATGACATAGTCTCTCTCTCTCTCTCTCTCTCTCTCTCTCTCTCTCTCTCTCTCTCTCTCTCTCTCTTTCTCTCTCTCTCAAGAAAAAGGGATCAAGAAAACTTTGATCTTGTCCTATTGGAGAATAGTTTCACCTCCTTAATGACAGCGAAGGAGCCTGTCTGGCCTTTGCTTCAACTTATGGAAGAAAAATCAGTATTGGTTCACTCTCTTCTGTCAATAAAAAGCACACCTTGCCACTTCTAGGCTGAGGGATAATAATGAGAGCAGTTGGAACAGAGCCATATGGTAAGTCAACTACTATCTTTTCACCACTGGGATTCTAATCAGAATCATTACCTACTTTTGATGTATTGCAAAGGTATGCCTTTGCCAAGAAAATCTGAGACAACAAGTTTCTTTGTGCTACAAATATTACACTTTCTTACATAAAATTGTTACCATCTGCTTACCACCCAGGTGTTAAATTATGAAGTATTGTGAATGAAAAGCTTGTATTACTAAAAGCTTTGAAGACTTATGCTTCATTCTTCACATTGGTATTTCTAATCATTTGATTTTCCAAGCTATGTTTAAATAAGGTTTTGTTTTTCCAAACTATATAAAGGGATAACTAGCTTCAAGCTTTAGGGGCTTTTTCCACCTTAGGCCATTTGAGTATTTCCAATTTTTTATACTAACATATATTTTATTAGGGTGAAGATATTAAAAAACTATATTATATTATAAATGAACATACATAGACAATGTTTAATAATTGGAAATTTTTTTAAGAAAATAGATTGCTTAGCAAATCCTAGGTTTGGTACAGAATTAAAGAACTCAGCTGAACTATCATAGAATCTATATATTCTACAAAGAACCATGTTTGGTCATTTTTTAATATAATTTAAAATTTATCAAACTGGAACCACTTTCTTCTTCAATTTTCAAATGGCCAATGGAAACACATTGAAGAGAGTATAAGCAATAATAATTTTTTCCCCCATTCATTGGTTTCTTCAAAAAAAAATTGAGCATCTCCTTAGCTGACAAGCACTGGTCTTTAAGATTTGCTATTGCTATATTGACACCAATTCTCTCATATTTGTGTGACATGTAATATGCTTAAACAACCATTAGGAAAATTTTCAAGTTCTTTTTATTATTGAGAAACAAGAAAAAGACAGTAGAAGTCAGATTGTTAAGAAAAATGTACAAATAGATATGATTTATAATTATCTCCTTTGGGGAAAATACGTCTCTGTTTTTAATAATCTTGTTTATATCACTAAGAACCAGCAATGAAATTGTTTTGATTTCTGATCAAAAATTCTGAATTTAAAGAAAAATCAAGAAAGCAATAGAATTTATGAATAAATATACTAATCACAAAATAGATAATTTTCAGAGGAATCATGAATGTCCAAAACTGACAAAAGAAATAGAATGTTTAAATAATAAATTGTCCTTGGGAAAAAATGGATTATACAAAGCAAATATAACCCTGAGAAAATATTATAGAAATACCTTTAAATATATAGTGAAGGAAGAACACCAAGGAAAAGTGAAATTTTAAAAACAATAGGTCAGATCATTGAATGTGGTGGCAGCTTTTGAGATTTGCATTTTTTTTTTTTTGGAAAGTATATTCTGGCCTACGGAATATTCTGGCCTATGGAACCATGTCTAAGGGACCTGCAGACAGCATTGATCTTGGCACCACCTACTCTTGTGTGGGTGTCTTCCAGCATGGAAAAGTGGAGATAATTATAAATGATTGGGGAACCCAGCTATCCCAAGCTATGTCACCTTCACCTTCATTGACAAAGAATGATTGATCAGTGATGCTGCAAAGAATCAGGTTGCAATGTGCCCACCAACACAGTTTTTGATGCCAAATATCTGGTAAGACAGAGATTTGATGATGCTGTTGTCCAGTCTAATATGAAGCACTGGTGGTGAATGATGCAGGAAGGCCCAAAGTCCAAGTAGAATACAAGGGTGAGACAAAAAGTTTCTATCTAGAGGAGGTATCTTTTATGGTTGAGACAAAGATGAGGGAAATTGAAGAGGCCTACCTTTACCACTGGCCTACTATTACCATTGCTGTGGTCACAGTGCCAGCTTACTTCAGTGACTCTCAGCATCAGTTAACCAAAGATGCTGGAACAATTGCTGGTCTCAATGTACTTAGGTAATCGATTAGCCAACTGCCACTGTTATTGCTTATGATTTAGACAAAAAGGTTGGAGCTGAAAGAAATGTGCTAATTTTTATTTAGGAGGTGGCACTTTTGATGTGACAATCTTCACTATTGAGGTCAAATCCACAGCTGGAGACACCCACTTGGGTGGAGAAGATTTTGATGACCGTGTGGTCAATGTTTATCTCTGAGTTCAAGCAAAAGCATAAGAAGGACATCCGTGAAAACAAAAGAGCTGTCCAACGTCTCCATACTGCATGTGAAAGAGCTAAGCATACCCTCTTCCAGAAAACAGGCTAGTACTGAGATTGATTCTCTCTATGAAGGAATCAACTTCTATACCTCCATTACCTGTGCTTGATTTGAAGAGTTGAATCCTGTTCCGTGGCACCCTTGATCCTGTAGAAAAATCTCTTTGAAATGCCAAGTTAGACAAGTTACATATCCATGATATTGTACTGGTGGGTGGTTCTACTCATATCCCCCAGATTCAGAAGCTTCTGTAGGACTTCATCAATGGAAAAGAATGGAATAAGAGTATCAACCCTGATGATGCTGTTGCTTATGGTGCAGCTGTCCAGGTAGCCATTTTATCTGAACATAAGCCTAAAAATGTTCAAGATTTGCTGCTCTTGGATGTCACTCCTCTTTCCCTTGGTATTGAAACTTCTGGTGGAGTCGTGATTGTCCTTATTAAGTGCAATACCACCATTCCTACCAAGGAGACACAGAGCTTCACGACCTACTCTGATAATCAGCCTGGTGTGCTCATTCAGATACATAAAGGTGAGCATGCCATAACTAAGGATAACAACCTGCTTGGCGAGTTTGTACTCACAGGCACCCCTTGGTGTTCCTCAGATTCAAGTCACTTTTGATATTGATGACAATGGCATCCTCGATATCTCTGCCATAGATAAGAGTACAGAAAAAAAGGACAAGATTACCATCACTAATGACAGAGATTGTTCAGGCAAGGAGGACATTGAGAACCTGGCTTAGGAAGCTTAAAAGTACAAAGCTGAAGACAAAAAGCAGAGGGACAATATGTCATCCAAGAATTTGCTGGAGTTTTATGCATTCAACACAGAAGTGACTGTTGAAGATGAGAAACTTCAAGGCAAGATAAATGATTAAGACAAATGCAAGATTTTGACAAATGTAATGAAATCATTGACTGGCTGGATAAGAATCAGACTGCATAATATTAATCTTTTCTTCCTGCTCTTCCTCCCTGCTCTGTTCTTAGTTGCTCTCATTATATCAAAGAAGACATTTGGTATTTGTTTTTTAGGGATTGGCTAGCTTCACTAAGCATAATCTGCTCTAGTGCCATCCATTTCCCTGCAAATTCCATGATTTTGTCATTTTTTAGTGCTGCGTAATACTCCATGGTGTATAAATGCCACATTTTTTTAATCCATTCATCTATTGAAGGGCATCTGGGTTGGTTCCACAGTCTAGCTATTGTGAATTGTGCTGCTATGAACATCCATGTGGCAGTATCCCTGTAGTACGCTCATTTAAGGTCTTCAGGGAATAGTCCGAGAAGGGCAATAGC
This sequence comes from Spermophilus citellus, assembly GCF_964194105.1. NCBI lineage: Eukaryota > Metazoa > Chordata > Mammalia > Rodentia > Sciuridae > Spermophilus > Spermophilus citellus. The sequence goes on along the minus strand of NC_138194.1, from coordinate 46,713,787 downwards.
TGGGTCAAATGGTGGTTCCATTCCCAGCTTTCCGCAGGAAGAAAAGATTAACATTAAACAGAGACATGAGGTGGGAGGGAAAGGGAGAGAAAAGGGAAATTGCATGGAAATGGAGGGAGACCCTCATTGTTATACAAAATTACATACAAGAGGTTGTGAGGGGAATGGGAAAATAAACAAGGAGAGAAATGAATTACAGTAGATGGGGTAGAGAGGGAAGATGGGAGGGGAGGGGAGGGGGGATAGTAGAGGATAGGAAAGGTAGCAGAATACAACAGTCACTAATATGGCATTATGTAAAAATGTGGATGTGTAACCGATGTGATTCTGCAATCTGTATTTGGGGTAAAAATGGGAGTTCATAACCCACTTGATTCTAATGTATGAAATATGATATGTCAAGAGCTTTGTAATGTTTTGAACAACCAATAAAAAAAATAAAAAATAAAAAAATAAAAACATTAAAAAAAGAATCAGACTGCAGAGAAGGAAACATCAGCAGAAAGAGCTGGTCTGCAACCCCACCATCGCCAAGCTGTTCCAGAGTGCAGGAGGCATGCCAGGAGGAAATCCTGGAGGGTCACCTCTCTTGTGGTACTTCCTCTGGGCCCACTATTGAAGAGATTGATAAAGTTAGCCCAAGTACAGATGTAGCATTGTTCTGCACAGTAAAATATGGAAGGGCTCAAATTTGTAGCAAATTTAAAGTTGCTTCTATAGAAAATTACTGGGCATTCTCAATATTTGCATATAGAATGGGTACACAGGTAAAGGAAATAACATTGTACTTTATAAGCACTGTATTGCAAATGGAAAATGCAATGTCTTAAATAAAACTATTTAAAATTGGCAAAAAAAATCCTCAATAGGTCAAAGTATATGACAATTTGAGTCTTCAATTTCAAAATGAAATATGGCAAATTGAATTTAGCAATACATTAAAATAATTGTTCAGAATGGTCAGGGAATTTTTTCTAATATCCCAGAATGATTGAACATTAGGCAATATTTGCATATAATTAATCATAAAATAAAATACTTGAAAGAAATTATATGGTAATCTTGATTTTTTTTCACTTTTTAAATTCTAATTTGTTATATATGACAGCAGAATGCATTACATTCATATTACATATATAGAGCAGAATTTTTTATATCTCTGGTTGAACACAAAGTAGAGTCACATCATTCATGTCTTCATTCATATACTTAGGGTAATGATGTCCATCTCATTCCATCATATTTCCTACCCCCATGCCCCCTCCTTTCTCCTCCCTCCTCTTTTCCCCATCTAGAGTTCATCTAATCCTCCCATGCCCCATCCCACCACATTATGAATCAGCATCCTTAAATCAGAGAAGACATCTGGCATTTGATTTTTTAGGATTGGCTAACTTCACTTAGCATTATATTCTCCAACTCCATTCATTTACCTGCAAATACCATGATTTTATTCTCTTTTAATGCTGAATAATATTCCATTGTGTGTATATATTACATTTTCTTTATCCATTCATCTACTGAAGAACATCTAGGTTGGTTTCACAGTTTAGCTATTGTGCTGCTATAAACATTGATGTGGCTGTGTCCCTGTAATGTGCTGTTTTTAAGTTCTTTGGGTATAGACTGAGAAGTGGGATAGCTAGGTCAAATGGTGGTTCCATAACCAGTTTTCCAAAGATTCTCCATACTGCTTTCCTTATTGGCTTCACCAGTTTGCAGTTCTACCAGCAATGTATGAGTGTGCCTTTCCCCCCACATCCTCTTTTAAATACATCTTCAGATTGATTTTAGAAATTTACTAATTCAGTAAGAATTAAAGGATGGTTTAGAACATCCTGTTTCAAACAAACTGCTAAGTTTATGTTTACAGGGTTTGACTTAGTGTCATTGCCACTAAAATAAGTGTGATAATCAGGATGTGATGATTGCTATAACAAGCAGTCCTCCAAGTTTGTGACTCACCCAATAAAATTTGCTTATACACCATTTCCCTATGAAAGTTCTCAGCCCGGTAGTTTGGGTCAGCAGCTCTCCACTAAGTGCAGAGTTAGCAGTCAGACAGTTGGTTTTTTGGTCTGAAATCCAGTGAGGAATTGGAACATTCAGTCTCAAGCCCCAGTTAGGAAGAAAGAAAGAGTAAGGGAGATCACTTGGGAAGATTTTAAGGAACAGGCTTTGAAATGATGTATATATCATTTTTACTATATCCCTTCTAATCCTTTGAGCAAAGAAGGGTGGAAAATACCATTTAGTTTATTCCACGAAGGAGAAGAAAACTGTGGTCTGGTTAAATGCATAGAAGTTTCTTCCTTGAGAAAATCCAGCCAAGACTTCCTCCTTCTGTTACTAGTTTGAATAATCATTCCAGGAATGCTACCTAAAACAATCATCTGATACAGGCACAAATAGTAAAAATATTGATAAAAGTAGGAAAAAAATAATAATTATTTACTGATGACCCCATATAAAAAATAAAAGTTTTAGAAATAGTAGCAATTTGGTAGGTATACTAGTTGCAAAATGATTATACAAAATACAATAGTTTTCTTATACAACAACAATAATATCAGTTAAATAGCATAAGGAAAACATTTAGGGATACACATAAAAAGAACTATGTGAATCCTACAGGAATAAGCCATTAAAATTATAGAACTACATAGGGAAAACCTTGTATCATTGGAGAAATATGCTCCTATACAGAAATATTCAATGGAGTAAATAGATCTATTCCCCCACCCTCCAAAAAAAAACTATAAATTTAATGCAGCTTCTAGTAAAATCTCGTGATAATTTTGTTTAAATTTCATAAAATAGTTGTAGAATTTATGTGAAATAATAAATAGTGTTTTGAGAAAAGCAAGGCTAAGTTTGTCATATCAAGCAGTATTTATTCTAAAGCTATAGTATTTAAAACAATGTATTAGGGATGCCAAAGAGCAGAAAAAAATATTTTTAAAAACACTAACACTAAAGTAATGATAAAGTGCCAGAATGATGCCACTCATAGTTATATGATGAAAAATGCAGGATAAAGCAGGGAAAAACTCAGGCAGAGAATATAGCTCAGTGGTAAAGCACTTGCCTAGCATGCATGAAGCCCTGGGTTTGATCCCGCCCCCCCCCACACACAAAGAAATTGAAAAAAAAATTCTGTTTTTCAATAAATATTTTTTATTTGTAGAAAATACTTTAGGAAGGTCAATTCACAATTTTAAATAACATGTCAAAATATATTGTATATTAATAGATGAATTAAAGATGCCATAAAGGCAGTAAAAGTAGCATTAAATATTATGTACTGGGGAAGTTATTTTTAAGGACAAAGCCAAAGGTAGAATCCATCCACACAATTCTGTGTTTTAAAATTCTGCAAATATTCACTGAGAGCCAAATATATACTGGGCACGAGTGCTCCGTATTGCCCCATTTTCCATGTTCTGAACATCTAAACTATTATACAAATATTGAATGTAACTGAATGCTAACGTGAAAGATAATTATAGGAAAATACAAGTCATGATGTGTAAAGGTGAACTTTTTCAATCCAAAATTTTTCATCACAAAAATCTCTGCCAAAACAGTAAAGATATTAAGAAAATAACAGGTATTTGATCATCACTGAGGCAAAATACCTGAAAAAAATCAACTTAATAAAATAAAAGCCTTATTTTCTCTCACAGTTCTAGAGTTTCAGTCTGTGGTTGGTTGGTTCCATTGGTTTTAGGCCTTGGATGAAGCAGAACATCATGATAGGGAATATGTGGTGGATCAATGCTGCTTACCTCATGATGCTGGTAAGCAAAGAAAGAGTCAGAAGGGGCCAGGGTCCCAATATTTTCTCTGAGGACACTCAAATGACCTGACTTCCTTATAGGAGGCCCCACCTCTTAAAGGAGAGCAAGCATTCAACACATGGGCCTTTGGAGAACATTTCTAAACCAAAACATGTAGATACAAATGGAGCATTTTATTTCTGGAAGGAAAGGATGGCTAAAATTAAAGCAAATTGTATTATTACCTAGTTTATGGAACTTCAAATTTACATAGTCAAATGATGATATCACCAAGGGAGTTTCATGTACATAGTGTCCTTTTAAAATGACTCAATCAGTCATGTATGAGTCTTTTCATTTATTCAGCAAATCCTTTTGGAGTATTTCCTAGGCTATACTAAGGCATTGATGCATGAGGAGTAACATCCAAGCAAGGACCAAGTTTAGCAAAATTATCACACAGCAAGCAGAGGGAAGAGGTCTTAAAAATGCTTAGTGGCTAGAAGACCACACCACACATTGTAAAACTTAAAAACAGTGACTGAGAAGGCCTGGTATAAGGCAGGAAAGCTATGGAGCTTCTCAGTCACTTGACAGATTTTGAACTAGGAAGAATGACTTTATGACATTTGCCAATAAATGGATAGAACTGGAGACAAGCCAAAAATCAACTCAAGATAGATTAAAGACCTAAGATTTAGATAAGAAACAGTGAAATAATTGGAATAAGACATAGAGAAACACTCCAACATATTGGCATAGGCATCAACTTTCTTAATAAGATTGCTAAAACTCAAGAAATAAAATCAAGAATCAATAAATGGAATGGCATCAAAGTAAAAAGCTTCTGTGCAGCAAAGGAAGCAATTAAGAGTGTGAAGAGAGAGCCCACAGAATGGGAGAAAATCTTTGCCAGCTCCTCTTCCAATGGGGGGATTAATATCCAGAATATATAGAATTCAAAAATCTTTACACCAAAAATAATAATAACCCATTCAATAAATTGTCAAAAGACCTGAATAGACATTTCTCAAAATAAGAAATACAAGAGGCAAAAAGTATGAAAAAATTGTTTGATATCCTTAGTAGTTCAGGAGATGCAGATCAAAAAACTGGTAGATTTACAACCTGTTTGTTCAAGGCTCTATTCTGACAAATAGATTTAGAGTTATGGGATTGACAAATGGACTTATTCTCCAAATACATTGACCTTCCCTTCTAAAATCAAAGAGGCAACTTTCCAACTATCTCTACCTTGATTTACAAATTCTTGCTTAGGAATTATCTTGTCCATTCAACTCATGTTTTTAGAGTTCTTCCAATTCCAGCCGCTTTCCCTCACATGAATAGACCACAGCTGCTCTATTCATCAGCTGATGTTGCTCAAGTTATTGAAAGACATGACCTTAGTTTGCCTGGAAAGGCTTATTAGCAGTGAACATGTGCTTTTGCTTCTGATTTTAAATTACTGTGTTCAAGTGGGAAGGAAACTAGCACTGCTTCACCATGCAATTAAAATGGATTTATTAAAATAGGAAGATTTCTTCCTTTATTTTGGAAAAAAAGTTACACAAATTTTTACAAAGTTCCTTTGTTGGTGAGGACCAACACCGTTCCTTTTCTTCATTTTCAGAAATTCCACATTACAGAGTTTTCAATTTATGATTTTTTTTGTTATTGATACACTTATGTGTACATATAAACATAGTAGATGGTGTATTTTCATCACACGGAAATTTTCATAAATGATATACTGCACTGCATGTATCTTTAGTAATCAGCTTTTATTCACATATTATATGTTTGACATCTCTTCATGCCAATACCTCCATGCAGATATATATTCAATACTGGAATTTTTCAAAATAAGATTTTTTCTAGGATTTGAACAGATTTACTCTCCAACCAAGTATAGGAGTTTCCAGAAATCTGTATTGTCCTTCTGCTTATCCATTATGGGAGATGTATACTGGTTTGCATTGTTGTTACAATTTGCATTTTCCTGTCTTCTATTTATTTATTTTTAATTTTTTCACTTAAAATTGAGATAAAATTCACATAACACAAGATTAATCACTTTAATATGTGTGATTCTGTATGTTGTATTATATTCACTTGGTTATGCAAGCATCACCATTATTTAATTCCAGAAAGTTTTCATGTCCCAAAAAGAAATCCATAATTGTTATCAGTCTCTCTGAGTTAACCCCTCCCCCATCTCCTAGTAATCACTAATATTCATATAAATAGAATTTGGTTACTATTTTAGTCAGCTGTGACCTACTTGACAGAAACAATTCAAGAGGAGAAAAAGTTTATTTGGTGCTCATGGTTTCATAGGTGTCAGTCCACTCCTTTGTTCTGGGCCCAAGTTGAGGTAGAGCATTATGGCAGAAGGGTATGGAGGGGGAAAGCATCTCAGGACATGGCAATCAGGAAGCAGAGAGAGCTGTGCTCACTGGAAACAAAACAACCACCTCCAAGGCACACCCCAGATATCTCACCTCCTTCTGACACCACCCACCTGCCTACAGTTACTGCCCAGTTAATCCATATCAATGGATGTATATACTGATTGGGTTAAGGTGCTCATAACCCAACAATTTTATCTCTGTACTTTCTTGCATTGTCTCCCACATGAACTTATGGGGGACATCTCATACCTACACCATAACACTTACTTTAGACATTTTATATGAATGAAATCATACAATTCTTTTAGAATCTGATCCTTTAACTCAACATCTGTGATGTAGTATGTCATCAGTGCTTCAGTGTTTCTAATTCCTGAATAAAATTCCATTATATGTGTATACAACATTTTATTTATTTATTCAGCAGTTAAAGGATATTTGGGTTATTTCCACTTTGGGGGTATTATGAATAATGTTACAATGAGTATTTCCATACAAGTTTTGGTTAGATATGATTTCAACATCATATGAAATGAAATATATTATGATAATTAAATGTAAGAAAATTAAATATGTGAAATATATTGATAAAAAATACATGTTTTCAATACATAGGAGTGGAATTTCTTGGTAACATGCTAAATCTGTGTGTAACTTTTCGGGAACTGCCAAACTGTTTTCTACGGCAGCTGTACCATTGTACTTAACACCAGCAACGTTGTAGGTAATGATTTCTCCACATCTTCACCAACACTTATTATTTTTCATTTTTAAATTAGAGCTATTCTAGCTGCTGTGAACAGGCATCCACTGTGGTTTGCATCTGCATTTCTTGGTTGACAAATGATGTTGAGCATCTGTTCATATTCTTATGGGCTGCAGTGGTCTGGATGCATCTCTTAGAATTCCAGTGTTTTAAATTTATCCACCAAAGTCATAAGTTAATGGTATGTGGGAAGCAATTAGGATTAAATGAGGTCATATAGGTGGTGCACCCATGATTGCCTTAGCAGTTTTATGAGACGAGAGACTTGAGTTAGCTCACTGGCTCTTTTGCCATGTGATGTTTTGTGCTGCCTTGGGACTTTGTAGAGTCCCCACCATAAGATGGCCCTAACTAGATGTGGCCCTTCAAATACTACTTGTATGTAGCATTCAGTTATAAAAACAGAAAATGGACCAAGACATTGGCCATTTGTATATCTTATCTGGAGACATATCTATTCAGGTACTTTAGCTATTTTTAAATTGGGGTTTCTGTTTTTTTCTTCCTGAGCAGTAAATATTCTTTACATATTCTGAATACTAGCCCCAATCAGATATGTGATTTGCAAATATAACCTTCTTTATTCTGTAGGTAGTTTTTACTTTATTTTTACTTCTTTATATGTGTTTTGGTGCATGAAGGTCATTTATTTCAAATAAAGTTCACTTTTTTTCCTTTGGTTGCTGGTGTTCTTAATGCAATGCCTAATAAATTATTGGTTAATACAAAGTCATGAAAATTTACATGTATGTTTAATTATTAAAGTAGATGTATCTTTCACGGTTCTCCAGAGAAACAGGCCCCAAAAGATGGATAGTTAGATTGATAGAGAAGTTAGAAATAAATGCCTACTTAGAGAGTCATTTGATATTAAACAAAGATTCCAATGAGAAAAGAAAGTCCGTTAACAAATGGTACTTACTAATTGGACATGTGCTTTTTTTTTTCTCTGTGTAAAATTCTTAAAAATTATATATATAAATAATTTATGTAAGAAAAAGGCAGATTTCCTTTAAGTTGAATATAGGAGATTGCCTGGGAAAGAGATAAATTCCCTATTATTCTTAGAATGTATTATAATTTCAAAAAATGTTCAGTAAGTAAAGAGGAAGTTTTTATTGTCTGCCTTCTGACAGAGACTTCAGGTTATTGTTGTATGACACATGTCAAATTGTTTGAAGACTGTTATTAAAGTGGTAGCTCATGTGGAAAAGTATATTTATTTTTAAAAAAATAGTTTCTCAAGATTTTAGTCCGAGTTCTCACATTTCTAGTTCTCATTCACACCTTCCACCAAAAATCTTAAGCATCAACATTGACAAATCTGCCTACATTTTTTTTTTCTTTTTTGGGAACTGGACTGATTAGATACAGAGCCTTGTGCATGCCAGGCAAACATTCTACACTGAGCTACATTTCTAGCACTTTTTATTTTTTATGTGGAGACAGGGCCTTTCTATGGAGCCTGGACTGGCCTTGAACTTATGATCCTCCTGCCTCAGCCTCCAAAGTAGATGGGATTATAAGTGTGCACCATTGCATTTGATCCTGCCTACTTATACTTAAATATTCTATAAGGGATACCATAAATATATAAAATACCATCCTTATCTGGTATGTTCATAACTGTACCCTTTTAGTCTTAGCCCCTCATTGTGAATGAACATTAACTATCATAGATAGCAAGAGTGGATATCTTTATATATATTTTTTAAACAGGATATTTAGTCATTCCACTAGAATCAGTATTATGTGATGATACAGGGAAATCTCATTTTACTTATAAGGTCACAGGATTCATTAGAGGGGAGGGAAGGGGAGAAGTACTTTAGATTAGACAAAGGGGAATGGAGGCAATGAAGAGAAGATGGGAATAAAAAAGACAGTAGAATAAATTGGACATAATTTTCCTGTGTTCATATATGATTACATGACCAGCATAACTCCACATTATGTACAACCACATAATAATGGCAAGTTATAATCCATGTATGTATAATGTCAAAATACATTCTACTATCACATACAGCTAAAACAAATAAAAAAATTTTAAAAATAAACGTAGTTCAGTGACCTCAAGGGGAAAAGGGAGGGCCACGGGATTGTTTAATGTGAATTGATCTGCATGTGACAAACTGAAAACATTTTGGATACAGCTGAAATCCAATAGATGGCAGTGAAATACAGAAAATCCACTGATTTTGGGATCCTTATTTGATTGCTTTCTGTGGTAAGCTGTTAGTTTATTGCCAATTAAAAGTTTCATCAAATTGTAGATCATCTTTAGAATCCTATTACATCTTAAAAATACTGTGAGATCGTGGATAAGACAAAGCTCCCTACTTACTGCACCCATGAGGATGCTGTGGCTTTGTGAAAGTAAAGGACTTGAGGTTATGTAAGCAAGTTTGGGGTAAATTCAAGTGTGGAATCAACATGATCAATGGTGCTAGTGTAAATTCTACATACTCTCACAGCTGGATGTTTCTTGAAACATTGGAGCTGTTTTAAAGGAATGCTAATAATCCATGAAAGAATGGAGGAAAGGTGCAAGGTGAATCTGGAGATGGCAGCAGGTAAACCATTAAAGGGTCACCTAAGCCACAATAAGTATCAGCAGTGTCACTGTAAATGTCAAGCCTAATGCAATGGAGCATAACTCTGGATTTCATCATTATAATCTTCTGAAGGGTTTTAAATAAACAAAATCGCATCAATAGACTATCTGCCTACAACCCCCCCAGAGATGCTTGTTGAATTTTCCTGGGAAGAAGTCTAAGAACTGGCAATTTAAAAACTTCTCCAAATGATTCTAATATGTAGCCAGGACTGTGAACCTTGGGCACAACTGTAAAGATAATTTTATTTCCGTGTGAACTTTAGTGTCAAAGACTTGGGATTTGGTTTGTGCTCTTCCACTTCATCACTCAGTGAACTAAATCTATGGTATTTTATTTTCATGTTAATTTGTGAATTTCAAAGTTATAATTACATATTTTTTGAAGACATCCATGGTAACCTGAATACATGTTAGAATAATCAAATTTGAAAGAAAACGATATTGAACTAAAATGGTATTTTCCTGAATAAAGTCAGCATTGAAATACTTTTTGTATCACAGATGTAAGGATTGTCACGTAGAAAGGGAATTTATCTTTATATCAGTTAACTATGGCTACAAACCACTTTAAAATTCAGTGGCTTAAAACAACTATGTATTCAGTTTTCAATTCTGTGTGTCAATTTAGATTGGTCTCGGCAAGGATCTATGGTTTCAGGTGATTGCCACTATAATTTCTCATGTGTTGACAATCCTAGCTACTGATCTTTTATGGGTTGGTGGTCAAGCATGGGCAAAACCGAGGCGACACCTCTCTGCTCCAGGTGGTCTCCAGTCTTCTAGCATGCTAGCTGAGGTTTCTTCTCAGGGCATGGCAGGTGTCCCAGGAAAGTTGGCCAAAGCACACAAGGCCTCTGAAGCCAAGGGTCAGAATTGGCACACCATTACCCTGCTGATTTCTGTTTGTCAAAATCAGCAACAAAACCAGCCCCAATTTAAGGGAAATGGAAGCACTCCTCTTTCCCTAAGGAGCAGAGATGCAAGGAAAGTGGCCCAGGAAAGTGTAGTGATAGGAGGCATTTTTGCAATTTACCTTTTTTTTTTTTTTTTTTTTTTGGTGGAGCAGCGGGGTGGGGGAGGTTGTCCTGAAATGAAAAATCTAGTCAATTGCTAGAATTACAGAGAAATGGATACAAAACAACAACAAATTTATAACAGTTGAATGGATGAATAATAGATGAGCTCCCTGTCACTGCAAGAAAGCAAGCAAGCCTAGGCCAGCCAGATGCCATTCGGCACATATAATATAGAAATAACTGATGCACTGTTTAGAAGGTGTGATGAGGAACAATCGCGATGGTGTTTGATTATAAAGTTTCATTCTTTGATATATTTTATTCTGGAATTTAAAGGGTGAGTAAAAAATTAAATGAAAACTAGATCAAGCAATCAAGGACCTAAATATAAAATGTAGAAACTTTTACGTTAAAGAGAGTAGACTCTTTTTATACAGAATAAAAAACACTAAAAGATTGTGGAACTAATAGTAATAAGGGATACAAATGAAATACTGTTGTGCACTTCATAGAATGATAAAAAGTAATAAGTAACCTGTCAATATTAAGTTTTGATAAGAAAGTGGAGCGATGGGAACTCATGAACCACTCTTCGGAATACAATTTGGACTACCACTTTGAAAAAAATCTGGCATTATTTTGTAAGACAAAGGGATATGCACCCTGCAGCCAGAAATTTTACTTTTCATTTAGGAGAAAATATTTCACAGGAACACAAGAAAGCACATAAGAGAGTATTCAGAGAAACATTATTCTTCATAACATGTTTTTGAAAAAGAAATGAGCCCTAAGATCATCACTAGAATGCATAAATAGATGACGGTATACTCACACCATGAATACAATACACCTGTGACACTGAGGGGATTACAACTAGAGGCGTCAACATGGGTAGATCTCATAGTGTTGAGCTATAGAAATGTTCATAATATTGGTTAAAAGGTCATCTACTAAACATTTCCTTTATAGAGAGTAAAAATTTTGCAAGGCAAAATAATATATTGCTTATATATGCATATATACATACATATGTGTGTATATGTATGGTAAACTATAAACAAATGAAATAAACCATTAACCATAGTAGATACCTCTGAGAAATGTTCTATTTCTTAAATTGGCTGGCGATCATTAAGTGTTGGTATTTTTTAAGATTATAAATGCATATGTACAAAATACAAATACTTATTTCTAGTTATTTGTATGTGTATCTCACCTTAAAGAAATTTTGAGGAACTGACATTGCACATTCATCTTTATATTAAATATAAAAATAATTTGTTTTCTCCCGTGCGAAAAAAGTAGCTGCCTTTGTTGGTTTCACTGCTCAAATTTCTCTTGTGATCATAAAGAGAGTTTTAACAATTTCCTGTTTGGGAAGAATGAGTTAAAGTTTGTAAAAAAAATTTTGATGGCACTTTTTTTTTCCCCCCTGAGATACTGTCAGATACTAGTCACTGCCAGACCAGGTGTTAACACAGAAATTCACTTTGAGGATCAAAGAGTTCATTCTAGGATAAATGATACAAAGGAGACTCCTCATTCCTCTGCACGCTAGGGATGTGTACTTACTCTTGTTTAAGACAGAATTAACCCTATTATGGAGGTTGAAGCAAGAGGACTGACAGTTTGAGGTCAGTCTGAGAATCTTGGTAAGATCTTGTCTCTAGGCAAAATGAAAATAGGTTGGGGATGTAGCTCAGTGATGGAGTGCTTGCCTAGCATGTGAATGGCCCTGGGTTAGATCTCTAGTACTTGGGGGGGAAGAAGGGGAAGGGGAGAGATAGGCTAAGGGAAAGGGGAATGGGAAAGGGAAGGGAAGGGGAAGAGGAAGAAGGAAGAGGAGGAGAAAAAAATCATGAAATTAGACTCACCAAATCTTTTCAGAGGTGATTTCTAAATCACCACTTCACCCAATTAGGGTAGTAAAAGGGCAGGCTCATTCTTCAAATCTTTTAGTTACCTGTATCATACCCTTTGTTCATTTGCCACCCCACCATTGGACCTCCAAGGTCTAGTCCTGGTCCTGAACCTCTCTCCACCTCAAGCATCCTACTTAGATAATAACAATATCCCTTTGGTTACTTGATTATATTCCACAACTACCCATTAGTGCCTCGAATACTGCACCTCCATGTGCTGCAGTCCTGCCCATCTGCGGATGATAATGACTATCTGGTTGAAGGCAGATCTCTATCCAGATGTCTCAATGTAGATCAGATCTAACCCAATATGTGGGCCTTCTTCTCACTGCTGAAAGGACTCTTGCAACAGTCTATTTCTAAAGCAAATATCCCTAGAAGGTAGCTGTAGTGACAAAGATTCAGTCCCAGATGACCTATAAGAGTACCAGTTGTTATTTTTCTTCATGATTCATACTAAGGAGGACCATACTGTCCTGTTGGCTTGGACTGAGTTCTGTGCCCCCAACTTATAGTGGATACACAGACCTCTCTAATTGTTCTTCTTATCTCTTGACCCCTTAGACTATTTCAAGTTTTCCTGTCAGGAGAAGAGACCAGGGCATCTAGACTCTGCTACTTAATGAACTCTCCTGCTGCCACACCCTATTCTCTCAGTTTGGTGACCTCAGTCAGGGACTTTAGCTTGGGTTGAATTGAAGTCCAGATGTTTCTCTTGGCCTCTGATTCAGACAGCTGTCTCCTTCCTGGCATGGGTGATGCTCTTCCCTGCTGGTTGCCTGTGAGCTATGTATTCAACCCCTGCAAATTTTGTGCACCTGCTTCCTGAGCTCCTAGCAGTCTCTGGGTGGTAGCCACATGGCTGGTGAATTCGGTCATCTACCAGTTCTCCTTGACAGAACCTCAGGCACCACTCCTTAACCTCTGGACACCTGATAAACTCTTACCTGAAAGGCTGAATAAATACTTCAATCTTCAACCTCTACCAAGTGTCATGGAAATTTAATTCAAGAAGTATTTCTAAAAAGAAATGTTTCCTACATTTCAAATTCTTTCATTCTCTCTCTGGATATCCCTTTAATAGCACTCACTTTCAATGTTTTCTTTTTTAAAGCAGTGTGTGTTTGTTTGTGTGTGTGTGTATGTGTGTGTGCTTTACATTTATCTATATGAATTGTAAGACAGAATGTCCTCTGTAGGTGATGATAACCAGATGTTAAACGTTTTCTAAAAAACTGATACTTAGAAGAAAGCAAACATCAAAATTAAACTTATAAACATGATCATTTTGAATATGATAACTTGCACACAATAGGTGCACCATAGTTGGTGGTGGATGAAGATGAATTCCTCTTAGGTTAATTGCTTTTAACAGAGCTTCCTTGAATCATTTAATTCCCTGGTCATTTTTATAGTTACACCCCGTTAGCTACTGTTATCTCAGAGGGCATTCACTTGATAGTTGTTGAAGATTACAATTAGGATGAGAGCATCAAACAAGAAGCTTTCCTAGCAAGGCCCCAGACAGAATGAAGCATATTAACCATGTACGGTGTTTGTGTTCCTTTTCTTTTTCTTTGTAATCCCTACCTCTGAATAGGACCTCTAATGAAAATATGGAACTAATTAAGTCCCTTTGAAGGGCCCAGAGTGGAAGGAGGGAAAAACAGCTGAACTGAAGGATCTCAGAAAATGGGTAGGAGAGAGAGATTTGTGGAAAGGAAAGTAAAAGAGAAAATAGTGATGATTGAAATAAAAACAAGCCCTATGGAAAATTAACACATTTATTTGTTTCCTGAGGTAGTAAAAACCTTAATACACAAACACACAGGACACTGTGAGCCACTGTGGGGAACTTGTCATTATTATGGGCTGGAGGCAGGGATTCAGTGCCATTTATTTTCCTACTCTTTGTACTCCCTTCAGCCCCATTTGGCAAATTACAGAAGTTACCAGAAACAAAGTGAGGAAGAGAGGGGAGGGAAGGAGAGAGGAGGGAGGGAAGGAAGGAAATTTAAGAAAAAAAAAACACATCTTAATAGATGTGATCCTTTCCCTACTTTGGCCCCTCAGATAGCCCTTTGTTCCTAGAACAAAATCCAAACAAAACCCCTTCTCTTGGTTTACACCATCCTGCATAGTCTGGTTGCTCACCATTCACATTATCCCACCTCCCTCCTCACATGAGGCACCCCACAGCACTGACTGCTTTTCCTTACTTCACTGACCACCAAGGTCACTGATCACTTTTTCCTGTGGAAAGTCACCTACGAGAAGAAGGACCCACTGCTTAGAATGCTCTCTGCAGGGAGAGACCATTAATTCAGGCCACTCAGAACTCAGCTCAAATGTCCCCACCCTGCCAATTATAACCAATTACCCTTTATCCTGCCACCTTATTCCATTCTCTGTGCAGCACTGATCAATAACTGTTATATTTCTTGCTCATTACTTTATTAATCAATTAACAGATAACCCCCCTGCCCCAGAATCCAAATGCCATGAAAACAGATGTTGCTCGCCTACCAAGATAAAAGCAGACTTTCCCCTCAAAGATTCTAGTGGAATAGTAGAAATACACATAAATAATATTGTGGAAAGGAGAAAATACCATTTAAGGTAAAGTTCAGTTCAATGGGCCATAAAAAAATGATGAAAATGATTTATGCGTGTTGATTTTATATCCTGCCACTTTGCTGAATTCATTTATTAGTTCTAGTAGTTTCTTTGTAGATCCTTTTGGGTCTTCTAGGTATAGGATCATGTCATCTGCAAATAGTGATAATTTCAGTTCTTCTTTTCCTATTTTTATGCCTTTAATTTCTTTTGTCTGTCTAATTGCTCTGGCTAGTATTTCAAGGACTAAATTAAATAGAAGTGGTGAGAGAGGGCATCCCTGTCTTGTTCCGGATTTTAGAGGGAATGCCTTCAACTTTTGTCCATTCAGAATGATGCTAGCCTGAGGCTTAGCATAGATAGCTTTTACAATGTCAAGGTAAGTTCCTGTTATCCCTAGCTTTTCTAATGTTTTGAACATAAAGGGATGCTGTACTTTGTCGAATGCTTTCTCTGCGTCTATCGAGATGATCATATGGTTCTTATCTTTAAGTCTATTGATGTGGTGAATAACATTTATTGATTTCCATATATTGAACCATCCTTGCATCCCAGGGATGAATCCTACTTGATCATGGTACACAATTTTATTGATGTGTTTTTGTATTCGATTCACCAGAATTTTATTGAGGATTTTTGCATCTAGGTTCATTAGAGATATTGGTCTGTAGTTTTCTTTCTTTGAGGTGTCTTTGTCTGGTTTCGGAATCAGGGTGATGTTGGCCTCATAGAATGAATTTGGAAGAGCTCCCTCTTTTTCTATTTCCTGAAATAACTTGAAAAGTATTGGTATTAATTCTTCTTTAAAGGTTTTGTAAAACTCCGCTGTGTACCCATCCGGTCCTGGGCTTTTCTTGGTTGGTAGTCTTTTGATTGCTTCTTCAATTTCATCCATTGATATTGGACTGTTCAAATTGTGTGTATCCTCCTGACTCAGTCTGGGCAAATCATATGACTTAAGAAATTTATCAATGTCTTCACTATCTTCTATTTTATTGGAATATGGGTTTTCAAAATAATTTCTAATTGTCTTCTGTATTTCTGTAGCATCTGTTGTGATATTGCCTTTTTAATCCCGTATGTTAGTAATTTGAGTTCTCTCTCTTCTTCTCTTCGTTAGCATGGCTAAAGGTCTGTGGATCTTATTTATTTTTTTGAAGAACCAACTTTTAGTTTTGTTAATTTTTTCAATAGTTTCTTTTGTTTCAATTTCATTGATTTCTGCTCTGATTTTAATTATTTCTTGCCTTCTTCTACATTTGCTGTTATTTTGCTCTTCCTTTTCTAGGGCTTTGAGATAAAGTGTGAGCTCATTTATTTGTCGGTTTTTTCTTTTTTTGAGGAATGTCCTCCAGGCGATGAATTTTCCTCTTAAAACTGCTTTCATTGTGTCCCATAGATTCCGATATGTTGTGTCTGTATTTTCATTTATCTCTAAGAATTTTTTGATTTCCTCCTTTATGTCTTCTGTAACCCATTGATTATTCAGTAACATATTGTTCATTTTCCATGTGATGTAGGATTTTTCCTTCCTTCTTTTATCATTGATTTCCAGTTTCATTCCATTATGATCAGATAAAATGCATGGTATTATCTCCACCCCTTTATATTTACTGAGGGTTGCCCTATGGCATAATATATTGTCTATTTTTGAGAAGGATCCATGTGCTGCTGAGAAAAAAGTATATCCATTTGATGATGGTTGATATATTCTATAAATGTGAGTTAAGTCTAGGTTATTGATTGTGATATTGAGTTCTATAGTTTCTTTATTCAACTTTTGTTTGGAGGATCTGTCCAATGGTGAGAGAGGTGTGTTGAATTCACCCATAATTATTGTGTTGTGGTCTATTTGATTCTTGAACTTGAGGAGAATTTGTTTTATGAATGTTGCAGCTCCATTATTTGGTGCATAAATATTGATAATTGTTATGTCTTGTTGGTGAATGGTTCCTTTTAACAGTATATAATGTCCTTCCTTATCCCTTTTGATTAACTTAGTCTTGAAGTCGATTTTTATTTGATAAGAGGATGGCCACCCCTACTTGCTTACGAGGACCGTGTGTGTGGTATATTTTTTCCCATGCTTTCACCTTGAGCCTGTGTATGTCTTTTCCAATCAGATGTGTCTCCTGGAGGCAACATATTGTTGGATTTGTTTTTTTAATCCATGATACCAGCCTATGTCGCTTTATTGGAGAGTTTAAGCCATTAAAATTCAGAGTTACTATTGATATATGGTTTGTACTTCCAGCCATGTTTGATTATTTATCCTTTTTTTTAATTTAGTTTGTTTCTCCATGATTATCTTTCCCCCCACCCTCTGTCTTTACCGAGGCACTTCCCACTGATGGTTTTCACTCCAGTAAGATTGGCAACCACTGTGAAGTCAAACAACAACAAGTGCTGATGAGGATGTGGAGAAAAGGGTACACTTGTACATTGTTGGTGGGACTGCAAATTGGTACGGCCAATTTGGAAAGCAGTATGGAGATTCCTGGGAAAGCTGGGAATGGAACCACCATTTGACCCTGCTATTGCCCTTCTTGGACTATTCCCTGAAGACCTTAAAAGAGCATGCTACAGGGATACTGCCACATCGATGTTCATAGCAGCACAATTCACAATAGCTAGACTGTGGAACCAACCCAGATGCCCTTCAATAGATGAATGGATAAAAAAAATGTGGCATCTATACACAATGGAGTACTATGCAGCAATAAAAAATGACAAAATCATAGAATTTGCAGGGAAATGGATGGCACTAGAGCAGATTATGCTTAGTGAAGCTAGCCAATCCCTAAAAAACAAATACCAAATGTCTTCTTTGATATAATGAGAGCAACTATGAACAGAGTAGGGAGGAAGAGCAGGAAGACAAGATTAACTTTAAACAGAGACATGAGATGGGAGGGAAAGAGAGAGAAAAGGGAAATTGCATGGAAATGAAGGGAGACCCTCATTGCTATACAAAATTACATATAAGAGGTTGTGAGGGGAATGGGAAAATTAACAAGGAGAGAAATGAATTACAGTAGATGGGGTAGAGAGAGAAGATGTGAGGGAAGGGGAGGGGAGATAGTAGGGAATAGGAAAGGTAGCAGAATACAACAGTCACTAATATGGCAGTATGTAAAAATGTGGATCTATAACCGACATGATTCTGCAATCTGCATTTGGGGTAAAATTGGGAGTTCATAACCCACTTCAATCTAATGTATGAAATATGATATGTCAAGAGCTTTGTAATGTTGTGAACAACCAATAAAAAAAATAAAAAATAGAATTAAAAATAGAAAAAAAATGATGAAAATGATCTACACTGAAACTATCAGAATAGGCTTCCTGAAGAGAGCTTGAAACTAACATTTAGAGAAGTAATAGAATTGGAAGAGAGAATAGAAGGAAGAGATTTCAGTCTCAAGTTTAAAAATGGAAGAAAATTCCAGAGCTTAGCAAGGCCCATGGGGCCTTCTCATGGAGAACAAGGTTCATGGGAGATCATCACAGTGAGAAACACAGTCATAGGAAGTCCATGATCACACAGAGGACCCTTTGTGAGGAGGGAGACATAATTTTTCACATACTTTAAGGAAAGGGTCATGGCCCAGTCTACCACGCGGCCTGCGCAGTGGTTTCATTAATGAGGTTCTGGCATTCAGTTAGTTAGAAGAGATCAAAATAAAACACACAGACAGTACCTTATTTTAATGCTAGGTCCAAGACGGCTCGCCTCTTTTCCCTGCCTCCAGCCGCTCAGCAGGGCAGCGAGGATTACTCTGGGCTAACAGGAGAGAGAGAGAGCGAACACGCCGGGGATCAGCCTTTTATTTGGGGGAAACAAGAGATTCAGGGGAGAATTCCATCCAATGAAGGTTGAGGGGGGGCTGCACTCCAAGGTCAGGGTCAGTGATTGGGTCTCCAGGGTCAGTGGTTACGCACACCCCCACACGGATGGGCTCTCTCATCAGGAAAGGGTCGGGATAACTCCGACACAGCCAGAGTGCCTCAGGCCCTTAACGGGAGTCACCCAATCACGTGTCAGAATGGCTCCCCACATATTCCCCCTTTCTATTCTTAACAATGAGGCGGCGGTTCACTCTCTGGAGTCCCCGGATTCTTGATTGGAAGACTCGCCATCCTATAGTTACAATACAAAAGAGAATTAACAGCAAAGAGAATAATCCAATAAGGTACCAAGCGGAGTGCTTAAGAATATTTCCAGGGTTGAATCCATTTAATTCCTTCAATATTTGGTTAGCCAAAGAAGAAGGATCTGAAAAATCAGCTCTATTATTTTGAATGTCTTGGATATGGTGATGAAGTTCCAGAATATCCAAGCTATTATTACTATTTTGCCAAATACCTAATAAATGGGTTTTAACCTTCTCCCAATCCCAGAGAGAAGCATTGTACTTGGCAGCTGTAACACATACATACTTATAATTAGCATGGCATTTAAGCCTTTCCTTAAATTTTAAGGCTGAAAGTTCATTACCAATGTTAATAACAGTCGCCTCTAAGGCGTTTAATTTAGTTTCAATCCTTTCATCAATATTTACTTGATTACGCAGAGCCTTGGAAGTATTTTGAGCTAAATTATTAAGAAATTTTGCATGCTGAATATTCTGAGACAATGTCAGAGATGCAGAGACGGTTGAGGCAATAAATGAGACCAGTGCTAAGACACCAACAATTATGACTCCAATAGCACGTTTAGGTCTTGTTAGCTGGGCATGAATTTGCTGCAAAACTTGTAAACCAGCATCAGCATACCATGGCTCTGAAATATTAGCAGGTAATAAAACAAAAGAGGGCTGATGAAGTATCAGCACTCCTTTTCCTCCATTATACCTAGAAATACAATTGGTTAGGTTGCACTTATTACAAGTAACAAAATATCTATCATCTATCCATCTAACTTTTACATTTCCAATAATTAAAACATAAGGAGATTGGACACAGGCTCTTAGGCCATAGCAAGATCCCTCTTTACAGTTCTTGCCGACAAATTTTGGTAAAGGTTTATCTGTAAAATGTAAATATTCTGAGGCAGCAATTAAACGCCAAATATCTCTTTGAATGCCTCCTTCACTATAAGTCAAAATATTACTAACAAATCCTGTAGGTGTCATAGCAGAATTTCTTCGTAATTGTCTCTTATCAATTTTTGGAGACCAGTCTAAAATATACCCACCAGCTTTAGACACCTTATGTTGTACAGGAAAGGTATTTACACAATCCATCCATTTAGGAAAGGTGCCAATTTCAATTGTAGAACTATTTGGACAGTGGGGTACCGGTGGAGGTTTTGCAGAAATGACTGGCTTGTTATGGGAAAGTCCCATCTTAATTACTGATCTAGTATTAGGTTTTAAGTCTCCATAAATAGAATTATTTGTCAGTCTAGGTTTACCAATCGCTGTCTTTTCTTCAAATGATACTTTTAGACAGCCAGCATGTTTATCATGTGACCAACATAAAGGCAATTGGGCACTGTAGCCAGAATAATTAAATCTAGTCACATGACTGGGAGTAATATGAGTATCTGTAAATCCTCCCATCATGAATGAGTCATTAGTAAATACTGGAATAGATTCTCCAGTCCACACAGCTGGGTGTACCAGGGGTGGATCTGGGAAATAAGTCCAATAAGTGTTTACTTGATTCCCTTTTACCTGACAGCCCAGTAGGGCAATTACTGTTGCTACCATCAAGACTGGGGTCCTGTTCTTTCCTAGGCGTCGAAGTATTTGGGAAGCCTGGGTTGTCAGTTTCTTCACATCTTTCCATGAAATCAGCTTCTCGGCTGGTTCAATCTGGTTTTTCTTCATCCTTTTCCGATATCTCTTCCTTCTGGGTTCTATCTCCTCCATGTCTGATGGCACGTTCAGGCACCCAAATGGGACGGAAAGCACCTTCTGGAAAAACACAAGCATGCCCTCGGCCCCATGATATTACCGGATCTGGGCCCTTCCACTGACCAGTCTGTAAATCTTTCCACAGAACTCTGCCTAAAGGGCCTGTCACCGAGGGAGACATTTGCCTCTCAGCAGCAGTGTGACCTTCTGTGTCACAGTTTAAAAAATTTAAAACAAATAAGGCATGATTAAGGCTATTTTGGGGAGTCATTATCTTATTCCCCCTTTTTAATTTTTGTAATTGAAGTTTAATAGATAAATGAGCTCGTTCTACAATGGCTTGACCTTGGGGGTTATAAGGAATTTCTGTTTTATGATTAATTTGAAACTCTTGGCAAAATTGTTGAAAAGCAGAGCTTACATAAGCTGGAGCATTATCTGTTTTAATCTGCATAGGACACCCTAAAACGGAAAAAGCTGCTAAGCAATGAGAAATTACATGTTGAGTATTTTCCTTAGTACGTGCTGTGGCAAAAATAAATCTAGAATAAGTGTCCACTATGACATGCATATAACATTGCTTACCAAATTGAGGAATATGAGTTACATCCATTTGTCATATTTGATTTGGTTTTAAACCACGGGGATTTACCCCTGATGGCAGAGATGGAGTGTAAATAACACCCTTAGGGCATTGGCTTACAATCTGATGAGCCTGTTTTCTGGTAATACTGAATTTTTTACGTAAGCTAGAAGCATTTTGATGATGCAAGGAATGGGAAGCTAGGGCACAGTCATATGAAGACATCTGTTGACAAAAAGCTACTAATTTATCAATATTATCATTACCTGCAACCAAAGGTCCAGGGAGGTTAGCATGTGCACGGATGTGTGTAATAAAACACGGGTACTTCCTCATTAGCACTGTCTTTTGTAAATTATGAAATAATTCAAATAACTCCTGTGATGAAGTAAACCCAATAACTGAGGTTTCAATATTTTTGGTAACTCTGACTGCATATAAGCTGTCAGAATAGATATTAATAGGCTCATTTGAAAAATAATTTAAGGCAAAAATCAGAGCTTGGAGCTCTGCCCTTTGAGCTGAAGTATAAGAAGTTTGTATTACCTCTGTGTGAACACGGCTGAAGAAACCTGCCTTACCAGAGCTGGAACCATCTGTGAACACCGATAAAGCTCCCTCTATTGGATGGGAAAGTACAATCTTTGGAAAAATAAGTGATGTTAATGATGCAAATTGTACAATCTTATCACGAGGATAATGGCTATCTATCTGGCCAGGGAAATCTGCAAAAGCTATCTGCCATGAAGTAGAAGTTTGAAAAAGCCAATTAGTCTGTTGAACAGAAAATGGAATAATTATGATATCAGGCTCAGATCCAATTAATTGTAAAATCCTAGTTCTACCCTTAATTACTAATTGAACTATAGAATCATGAAAAGGAAGTAATGTTTTTTGAGGGGAATGAGATAAGTAAATCCATTCAATAACTCCTAATTTTTGCCATATGGCTCCTGTTGGGGTATGTTCAGTTGGAAATATTAATAAATACAGTATTTCTTTAGGATCTATTCTAGTAAGCTGTGCATTTTTAATTGCAATTTCCACTTTCCTTAAGGCTGCCTTGGCCTCCAGAGTTAGTCGACGTGGAGAGGTTGGAGAAGGATTTCCTTGTAATATCTGAAATAAAGGACTTAACTCAGAAGTAGTTAGCTTTAAGGATGGTCTTAGCCAGTTAATATCTCCTAATAATTTTTGAAAATCATTAAGGGTATGTAACTCCTTAACTCTTATCTGAAGATTTTGAGGACGGATTGTACTCCCTTGAATTATCTGACCTAGATATTGAAAAGGAGATACCTTTTGAATTTTTTGAGGAGCTAGACATAAACCCATTGCTGTAAGGGAAGCCTCTAACTGAGTAAAAATTTCTGAAAGTATTTCTGGATTAGCATGAGCCAATAGTATATCATCCATAAAATGAATAATGTATGCATCAGGGAAGCTATTTCTAATGGGATCTATTGCCTGATCAACATTTTTTTGACACAGTGTAGGGCTATTACGCATTCCCTGAGGAAGGACTTTCCAGCAGTATCTTTTAACAGGTTCCTTAAAATTAACTGCTGGGACAGTGAAAGCAAATTTTTCACAATCTTCAGGATGTAACCTTATAGAGAAAAAACAGTCCTTTAAATCTATTACCATCAAGCTATAATCTAAAGGAATGGCTGTGGGGGAGGGAAGTCCTGGCTGTAATGATCCCATAGGCTGAATTATCTCTCTTAAAAGCCTTGAAAATCATTAGGGGTTTGTACGGAAACTGTGGTTCCGCTCCGGTAAAATTAAAGATGGCGGCCCCCATGGTCGGCATGGAAACTGTTTGTTTTGCTCCGGTAAATCTAAAGATGGCGGCCCCCATGGCCGGCGCGATGACGTCACACTGTGCGACCGTTCCTGGAATTCCCGGGCTCTCGCTAGGAGGAAATGCCGGCGGCAGCGAGAAAGCGGGCTGATCCGCGCCGTTTGAATCCTCCGCATGGGGCTGCGAGTTTAAGTTCACATTTCTAACCTTGGTCCCTAGTGCTTTTGTTCTCAAGGGAAAGGTAATTAACTTAGCCTCAGGCTGATTTTCCATTTGAATAGACTTAACAGCTCCTTGAATGGCTTTTATAAGGTCTTCAGGGGGTCGGGAACTCTGGCCTATATTTTTAAAAAGACAAACTTTTTTTCTTTTTAATTTCTCCCAAGTAAGTAAATTTGGAGACTCTTGGTCACAAAACCAAGGACAATATTCACCTACAATCTTTAAGAATTGCAATAACTGAGTTTTCTTTATCTGTTTTCCTTTCTGATTAATTATACTGTCTAAAATAGTCAGATACATTTCCTTATCCGAAGAAGTAGAATTTCCCATTTTAAGTAAATTAACGTCTCTTTCCTTCAATATCTCCTGGTACTTTTGTGACCCAAATGTCACTTCTTCCTTTCTCTTATCTTATTTCTTATTTTCCTTATCCTCTTTATTACTTTTGTGACCCAAATGTCACCTCTTCCTTTTCTTTATTCTTTATTCCTTACTTTCCTTTATTTTCTCTTTCCCTTAATCTTTTTAGCGCGCGCTCCCACTCAATCTAACTAATTCAGAATGCCCCCCTCGTGGGCGCCAATTCTACCACGCGGCCTGCGCAGTGGTTTCATTAATGAGGTTCTGGCATTCAGTTAGTTAGAAGAGATCAAAATAAAACACACAGACAGTACCTTATTTTAATGCTAGGTCCAAGACGGCTCGCCTCTTTTCCCTGCCTCCAGCCGCTCAGCAGGGCAGCGAGGATTACTCTGGGCTAACAGGAGAGAGAGAGAGCGAACACGCCGGGGATCAGCCTTTTATTTGGGGGGACAAGAGATTCAGGGGAGAATTCCATCCAATGAAGGTTGAGGGGGGGCTGCACTCCAAGGTCAGGGTCAGTGATTGGGTCTCCGGGGTCAGTGGTCACGCACACCCCCACACGGATGGGCTCTCTCATCAGGAAAGGGTCGGGATAACTCCGACACAGCCAGAGTGCCTCAGGCCCTTAACGGGAGTCACCCAATCACGTGTCAGAATGGCTCCCCACAGCCCAGGCACCCTCACCAGCTTCTCCAGGGAATATTCCTCATGACCTATACAGTGAACTTACTAATGGCAGATCTAAGTAGTAAATTCACTAAGCAAGTCACTACTTATTGCTTCCGGTGTGCACTTACAGTCTTAACGAAAATAAACAATAAGCATTGACAATAAAAAGAAGTTGGAGAAGTAAAGAACTTAAACTACTAAGTGCAAGATCAATTTGTGTTTATCTTAAGAAATAATTAGAAAACATTTATGGGCCAGGAGCTATCTCCAGCAGTGAGCAAGGAGATAAGGTCCTTGTCACAGTTTTGTCATTTTGGAGTGCAGGGACAGAAAAAAATATATATATCAACAATTAAATATATAGCTTGCTCCACAGTGGTGAGTGTGATCTTAATTCCTCTGCACCACATAGTCATGTTCCCACATAGTCAGTACTGTGTATGTAGCTCAGACTGCAGTGATCCAACTTCTATGGACCATGTCCCTAGATAAAGCTGGGAGATTTGTTTTATTAAGTTTTTTAACTTTAAAATATGTGTCTCAAAATTTGGTAGGAATCATTGCAATGTTTGAGACCATCTTATTACTGTGTAATTATTATTATGTATATTTATAGGTTGTGATGAGATATCTAAGTTCACTCTTAATTTCTCTTCAGTATGCCCCCTCTGCTATCTTAGACACATTCTAAGAGAATTTAATAGTGTTTGTATAACATTAGCACATGTTTCAGCCTAAGGATATGTAAAGTGCCCATTATGCTATCTGGTAACATTTCTGAGGTTTTACTACACTCTTGGACCAGAAGGATTTTGTTATAAACTATAGCATTTCTGGCATATGTCTTCAATTTTGACTCTGGGGGTAGTATTCACAGGAAATTAGATTTCACAAAAAGTTAATGAAGAACTGCCCTCTTTGGAGACAAAAGTAGTTGGACCATGAACAATTAAACCCGAGGTAAAATGTGATAATACCCAAACAAAAATGTATTCTATCTGAAGAAGTTTCTGGAAAACTATCAAAAACTCTTGAAATGGAGGGTGAACTGTAAAAACGATAACTGCTTTTTACCTCTGTAAAAAACTACATCTGTGTTTTAGTCTTAATTTTTCTGGTAACACATAAGGGTCTGGTTGGGCATTATAGATAAGATTGTAATAAGGATATAAAACTCTTTGAATTTTCCCATTTTCTTTGTTTTTGCCTCACTTTAAACTAGCTCTCTTTCCTTCTACAGTTGATGGTTTTATATTTTCCACAGTTACTCATGCTGAGAAATATGGTGAGTTCTCAATGCATATACATGTATATTCTTATATGTCCTGGAAATAATATTCTATTCTATTATTTCTACACTAAGAATAAAAATGTAAACATGTTTCTTTTTCTCTTCAATCCTGATTTGACCTTTGTGATCTTTTAGAAGTATCTATTTCCAAAAAAATATTAAACTGTGTTTTAGAATGTTATTAACTAAAAGTCAGTGAAGCCATTATAATTTTGGAAATCCTTTTACCATAGTTCAATAAATGTGGCAAGCACACAGCAGTAGAGTTTTTCCCTTAATATTACTAATTCAAGGAAACGTAATATAAGAAATGAAATAATTATGTGAATAAATGAAAACAATAGCTGAATAACGAAGACTTCAGTGGAAGATATCCCTCCACAAAGAAAAGAAGGGGCGACAAACCCTAACTATCCTATGGAAATCACTTAGTATCTTTTGTTTCCTTCATAAAGTCCAAGTCGAATCAAAAGTTTCCAGATCACTACAGAGAACTACTCTAACCAAGAAACCACAAACTAATATTTGGAGGTGACTTTCCAGCGGCGAGAGGTGCCAGACCTCATAATTAGCACTCCTTCAGAATTGTGCTGAACAAGGCCACACTTGTTCATGTTTTCTTGTGCAAGGATTGTTCTCAAAGGGCAGACACGAACTGCGGTGAGAGAAAATAGAGATACAGAGTCACAGAAGTCTTAAGATGATGGTGTATGAAAAACCAAAGAGCTTCAGTCATGACCATGGCTAATAACTGTTATTTGGACAGTAAAAAGAAAGAGAAGGAGGCTGCCCAAGTCAACAACCAATGTACTTTCTGGAGGACAACAAGGTCCTGATGGGTTCTGGTCCAGTAGAAAAGTAGAGACTTGGAACAAAAAGAGCCAGTTCAAGTTCTCCTTGGACTACTGCTTACTTTACCTCCTTGTCCTCTTGTCTCTTAATATGAAGACAGTGAAACTGAGGAGGGCCACATCTCACCCTTGCATGGGTAGATATGGCTCCACTACAATCACACACATATTGCTTCATCCACTTTCCCCTGGTTTACAAAAGAGCCTCCTGACTGGATTCCCAAAATATTTGCACTGTTCTCTCTTCGCTAACTTTCTAAAGCAGAAACATGAGTATGACACACTCTGCATTAGTTATACTCCTATTCAAAGTTAATATATAACATGTTGATGTTGACAGAAACATGCACACTATAGGATCTACACCACACAAAATTTTCTTGCTTTGGAAAAACACCTTGTTGCACTAAGATTGTGGTTCTCAAGTTTTCTCATTCTATGACCCTTCACCTGCTGAAAAAGAATTGAGGACGCCAATGGGCTCTTTGTCTATAGTTTATATCTATGAAACTTTATTGTATTTGAACTTAAACCTGAAAACTTTCTTACGAGAAAAGTAAATGTTTTATTAGCCATCAAGGGATGCTGTGTCCCTACAGCACCCGGACAGCTTCTCTGTACAACAGTGAGACCACAAGAATGGAAAAGGACATGATTGCTGACCAACACCATGAAGATTTGACCTTGCACAGCCACTGGGAGCAATGCAAAACCTTTGCAGAATCACGACGATAGGAACAAATTCCTGAGCCCCAGGAATTCTCAGGAACCTTCAGGAGAAGATTTAGTCTTTCATAGGTTCTGGAAGTGGCAGTCATGTGAGTATACCTACAAAGACCTTAAAAAGCAGGGAAACCCTCAGATATATCTGGGCCACATTTATGTATAATGATAATAAATCAGATGGCAACCCCCAACCAATACCAAAATGATACTTGGATGATGAAATAATTTTAAAGTCAAGTCAAATGCTAAAAGTGATGATTTCAACAAATTACGTAATGGAGAGTATAATGCTAACTTTCCCCAGCATGATTGAGTAAAATATTTTGTAAATCAGAAAATCTCTAATTGGAAAGGTTTTAAAAGGTTTTCCTTGCCCTCAGATAATAATGCAAACTGCTTAACATTGCCATCCAGGTATTCTGGTGGTGCCCACTTCTCCATCCCTGACCTCTCAGTCTTCCATAATGCACTCACTTTTAGAAAAATGTACCTGCTTGAAATATATATGCCATGCTTCCCCGTGACTCACATACTACTCTAGATACATGAAATATCCTTTTCCCTTTTTCCATGTAGCTAACTTTACAATCCAATATTTGGCTTATTGGCATTTTCTTTAAGAACTTGCGTTCCTTTGCTCCTGTGACAAGGTTGCGTGCATATCTGACCCTTGGGTGTCAATTGTATTTCTTCCTCTTCTTCTAAATGGAGAACTACTTAGAGTCGGGATTTCTTTTCTTTTCTATTCACTTGTTTGGTTTTGAGCTTCTGGCTGTTTATTTTGCTCTACTGAGATACTGAGAAGCCAATACCGAGGGAAGCTAAAGAAGCTCTTATGTTTATGGAATACACTCTCCCGACTTCTGCCTTTTCAACAATATGTGAAGCAATATGTTTACATGACTGTGGTTCACTTTGACTCAAAATAGTTGAAGCAATATGAGATCCAAAAAGTTGGATATGTACAGAAGGAGTCAGGGGATGAGACTTTTAAAAATGTATTTCCTATAAGACAATCTCCTGGTCTCTCTCACCCCCCCAACCCAAGACTTACTTTCTCTGACTTTTCTCATTTAGTGTTTTATTTTGTGACTAATTGCTAGAAGGCACAGGAATGAATTGTGGTTGAGAAGAATTCAAAGTGTGATACATTATATACATTGTTGGTGCAAAGCCCTCTACAACAAAATTTTGTCCACATAGACATTTATGTCTCATGGAGGGCAAGAGAAAGGCAGAGCTGCTGACTCGGGAAAGAAAGTGGGTCATAAATTACAAACAAGAAAGGAAGGCAAGAGAAGAAACCACTTCACATGCTGGGGCATAGTTGAAGTCAGCTAGGAAACTTCAACCAATGTAGAACAACCAAGACGGGACAGTCCAGGAGATGAAACATGGGAGCTGTAACGAGGGGCCATGTTATGCAAATGGAAGGCTACTACATAAAACAGGGGGTGTCCTTAATGATCTTTACCGTAGTGAGGGAAACATGTATACAGATCATCAATACACCTAGCATATCACTCTCAGATTTTAAAAAAAGCAATGCAAAACAAACACATGTATATGTATACAGATCATTAAACATCCCTTTTTTTCACAACAATAGTAATGTTTCTGTAGAACAATTTTAGATAGCACTGTGTTAAAATACTAACCAGTTTATATTCATTGCTGGAAAGAAAATTCTAACCCATAGATTTAAAATCCATGACACAAAAATTTTAATACATAGGTAGATAATTTATTGAGCACAATAGTGCAATTGCTTTTGTTCACTTCAACTTGTATTTGGGCCACATAGTCACTTTAGATCTCATTTTTTTTTTATCTGTAACTTGAGGGACTTACATTGATCAGCTTTAAAGTAATTTCCAACTCAAAACTTAGAACCCAACGAATGGGTTCAATCATTCATAATTTCTTTTTTTTTCCTGACATGTTAAAAATTTGTCACCTTACGGGTAAAAAAAAGAGATAAATTTAAAATAACATTAAATCTGAATAGAACCACAGAACTGAGGGAATTTGTAATACAGGAAGAACAACTGTATGTCTGTCTTTATTCGATTGTTCTTGTGTCATGATTAGGTGGTTACTTCAATCTGTAAGCCTAATGGGGTTAATTAAGGACCTCAAATATAATTTGAAAATGTTTACAGACAGCACATTTCAGGTTGCCAATCCCATCTGTGGACTCTGCTATATTAATGACACAATATTTGTTTTAGAGGTCATCGTGCTGTTTGCCAGGTTAAACATTTGTAATCTGGATCCAGCTCTAATATACCCTTTCAAAGAAAGCCACAGGCTGCTATACACTACATCAACAGTGCTCTTCAATTGAATGGTTTGTCAGGATTACAGAGGCAACCAAGCCAACAATAACAGGCACCTTCCATGTGGATGCTAATTAGAATGTTGACATACTAAAACCCTTCACTAGAGACAAGTCCGCGTTCAGTACTCACAACCCAACATCATGCAGAAGGCAAAGCTGTTAATAGAACTTGTCCCCAGAGTGACCAAAGGCAGAGCTTAAGGAGCCTTCACCGTGTTTGTCTCCTGCGGTGGCGGAGAGTGTAGGGGTGTACGCTGCTGGCTGCACATCGGCCTCGGATGACCACACAGTGGTTAATTTGTACTTCTCCTTTCAAATATCACTTTTAAAGGTCACTCTTCTGTTGACTAAACTATAGATAGGTAAGCAACATCAGGAGAGAGACCTATGTGTGCATTTGAGGTTTGCTTTCATCACAATTTTAAAATGATTTCCAGAAAGTTTTACCTTTGTCGTATTTTTTAATATATTAGTAGAGTTTGGGGTCTATATTGTGTCTCACTCTTTTCAGCTTAAAGTATTGAATGTATCTTGTATTTGTTTTTAATAATCCTATGAGATAATAAAATGATTTTTTTTTGTAAAAAATTAGCAATGATATGGACAAAAATTAAAAGAAAGAAAGATATAACTGCCCGGTGTGTTTTATTGTAGAATGCAATAGCAATACCAGCAATAAAAACAAGAAAATATTGAAACTGGGTATCAAAGGAGTAGATGATTTTCAGAGGAGAACTACCATATAACTTCTACAATCTCAGAATTGTATGAGTTCCCTTTTGTTCACAGAGGATATATTCTGAGACCCCTAGTGGATTCTATAAAGTTCAATTTATAAATAAAGTAAGAATTTAACAATAATTAACAATAAAGTGGGGCAATTATAACTATGCACTATAATAAAATTTATGTGAATTTGGTCTCTCTCTCACTCAGAATATCTTGCTGTACTGGACTCACCATTCTTTTTGTGTTGACATGAGATGATACAAAATGGTTTGTATACTTTCTGGCCTCTCCTTGGCATACTGAATTGCCAGCATCACTATGCTTGCACTTTGGGGTTATTATTAAGTAAAAGAAGGGTTACTTAAATACAACAGTCTGGGTATGATACACTGCTTGGTTGATAACTGTGATACTGATACCCAACACAGCTATTAAATAACTAATGGGTGGGTAACATATACAGTGTGGAAAAGCTGGACAAAGGGATGATATAAGTCTTGGGCAGGATGGAGTGGAGGTTTTGGAACTTTCTCATGCTACTCGAACAGCATGCAACTTAAAAAACTTCTGAATTATTTATTTCTGGAATTTTCCACTTCACATTTTTGATCTGTTATTGACTGCAGGTAACTGAAGCCAGGCAAAACAAAATGAAGATAGAAAGGGACTCCTGTAAAACACAAAAAGACAGTCCAGCAACCTATCAATCATCATTAGGCATCTATGATGCATCTCATTCTGTTTTCACAGATCTTTCATAGAACATCATTATGTTATTTACTTTGAGAAATTAACCTTAATTGGGCATTGCCAAAGAGAAGAAAGAGTGTTAACAGTCCCTTATAATTGCCATGGAGCATGTCCTATTTTTGTCATAGTGACTTGATTTTGCTCTCCCTGAATTTTTTTTTAATTTTTTTTATTTTTTATATGTGTGATGCTGGGAATCCAAACCAGGACCTGAGGCATGCCATATCCCCAGCACTCATTTTCTTGCTGATCCCCTCCCTTTGAGTGTGCACTGGCCTAGCCATTTGTTTTTAACTAATATACTACAGAAAAGATAACCATGTCATTTCTGTGATTACATCACATAACATAGTTACTTACATCTTATTCCAGACTCTTTTCCTTCCTGGTTTTGATGAAGACAGCTGCCATATGGAGAGGCCATATGGAACTGAGAGTGGTGTCCTGCTAACAACCATGTAGGAACAGAGAGGTCCTCAGATCAGCAACACTCAAGGAACTCAATCCTGTCAGCAACCACCCAAGCTTGGAAGTGATCTTTCCTAGTCCAGTCTTCAGATGACACCCCAGCTTGGCTGATAACTTAATTGCAGTCTGTAAGAAACCCTGGAGCACAGAATGCAGCTGAGCTGTCTGGATTCCTGACCCACAGACGCTGTAAGACAACAATGTGTTTTGCTTTAAACTGCTAAATTTCTTGTGATTTGTTATGCATTAGGAGGTAAATAATATTGTATCTGATGTGGGTAAAATGTAATTGTTTAATTGTTAATTGTTTACTTCAAAGGATGCCTTGATTTAACTATTGGCACAGATTGACCCAAGAATTTGATACTGTTAAGGATACTCTGGTAAATTACCAGGTACTATAAATTACTGCTCATCTTCATGTCCAAATTAAGTTCAGAATGGCTAACTATTGACATCATCAGGTATTACATAAAATATATTGAAACATTCTTCATCCATTAGCCATTCACCAAATGTCTTCTGTATTGAAATATCTAAAAAAAGTAGAAATTTAAACTTGTGAAAAAAATATAGTTCACATCTGATTATAACATAGAAACATTAGAAATTATTGGTCAGATCAATAAATCATTCTGGGAAGGTTTTTTTTTTTTTGGTGGGGGAGGGCAAGGAGAATCAGGCTACACTTCACAGTGTTGAATCTTGATCAAAATTACTTTCAGGGTTTAAAAACTACTGTGAAAGTCCATGGCACTGTTTGGAGTAATGAAGATGTTAATAATGTTATGAGTTACCATATATTAGAGTATTCATTAAATTGGATATGAATAAAACTTCCAAATTTCATTTAACTTCATGTACTCATTTTAATATACAGTGATAAAATCTAGAAAAGGTCAATGTTCATATTACTCACACAGGATTTCTGATTTTATAGTTTTGACCATATTTCTGTCTACTTTTTTTGACCTTAAATAATCTTATTTTTTTTTAAAAAAAAACCTGTTATCACATGAAAGAGGACTTTTTATTATTTTAGCAACACATTTGTAAAATGAATCCTGCTTCTTTATTCCATCCATAATGTGCCCAAAGTATTCCAGATGCACAGTAAGAGCATATTCTCTTCCAGCATCCTGTTCCAGGAGGCTGTCCATTCTGCTTGGCCCAGCTTTCCTGTGTCAAGCCATAGAGTTCCCCTGAGCATGGAACTTAGGAACAGATTACTTAGAACCTACTATATAACATTGGGCAAAATATTAAACTTAGTTTTAGATTCTTCCTTCATAAAACAGATAATGTTTTTAGAGAATCCTAATAGGTAATGCAAGGAGGAAAATAACTTTTACATTTAAAAACTGAGAAACATAAAGGGAATGTATCTTTTTTTTTTCCATTTGACTTTATCTTTTCCTACAGATTCAAGGAAATGAAACAGTCAGGGATAATTTTTCAAAAGGAAAAAATAGAGTAAGCTGAATTTCTCAGCACTAAGAAAATACACAGGCGAATTGGAGTAAAGGAGATCAAAGAAGAAATCAGGTGAGTGTGTGGATGACAGAGGGATTAAATACACAGTGTTAGCATAAAGGGGTGGATGGCTGTGAATAGTTGACTGAGACTTTCCCAGTGATGGGTAATTCTAAAAACAGTGGAGTGACACAAGGTAACCCTATTGCCCCCAAACTTAATAGATTCTCTTTCACATAGAACTTCCTGTTGTGAATGTTGTCTGGGAAAGCATGCACAGGGGACAATTGAGAACCATTTCTGGCCCAGGAAAGAGGAAAGGACCCTGTTAATGGTTTGCAGTCATAAACCATTAAGAATGGGGAAACAGGAAACTGGAGAAATAACTGACTTTGAGAAAGAACATGCAGAAACCATCAGGAAGTCCAACTCCCAAAGGAATACTAAATAGAAGGTTTAAACTTATTGTCTGTAAACCCCAAAGATCAGAGTGATTTCAGTGACATCTGTATTATTTAAAGATTCAAGAGTTCATAATTAAAATATTCAGCACTAAATGAAACAAAAATTGAAATAAACTTACAGAATTTTAGGAACTAGTTGTCCCACATTGCTGCAAATAATTCAGGCAAAAAAAAAATCAAAGAATTTAACTTATTAAAGAAATTCACTTCTTTGGATTTGAATTGTTTCCAACTAATTATAAGGATTTTTAATATTATATCTGTTATCTATAAATATGTGTATTATCTATACACATGTAAATACCAAGCCACAATTCAAATTTATTGAAATTCCATTATCAGTATGTTCTTATCACAGAATTCCAAGAATACTGTAGCATGTTGATGTTAGCTAAGTGGCTCTTTCTTTGGGAGCCCTCTGTTGGAATCTCATTCCATGTGTGAGAACATCTGTCTTCCCAGCACGCTCTGACCCCATTCCTGCCTTTTTTTTTTTCTAAAACTCACTATGTTTTCTACTTGTTTACTTATTATTTAACAGATTTCTCTCCATAATATAAGCTTCATTAAATGGAAATTTTTATTTTCTTCACTACTGTTTCTCTAGAAGTGTCTGTCATATAGAAAACATTCAATGAATATTTACTAATTAAATAAAAGCATGAAAGAATTATTAACTAAGAGTGGCATTAGGAAATGCCGTACCCCATGTTCTATCAGGGCTTTTTAAAAAATTAATGTCACCGGTCCTGTGTTGCTCACCTGGTCCTATATCCTCGACCTATTTGTGCAGCATTCATCATGTTTTTTTTAAATAGGACCTTGTTACACACAAAACATTCTCATCATTTCAACCCACAGAAAGTTCTTTAAACTTTCATTTTAAAGAACAAGTCTTTTGAAGGTTTTGCATTTTAAAAAGATGTTTTGCAACATGGCAATGTCTTACTCTCTTCGGGCTTCTGTAATCAAATATGCCTCCCTAGCTAAACTATAGACATTTATTCCTTTCATTTCTGGAGGTTGGCAAGTCCAAGATCAAGGAGCCAGAATATACAATGTGTAGTGAAAGTTCATTCCTCATAAAAGGTCCCTTCTATGTACCCTCACATGGTAAAGAATAAATCAGCTCCCTTGGCCTCTAGCAAAAAAGGCACTAAGTCTCTCATGAGGATTCCACCCTCATGACCTAATCTCCCCCCACATCACCCCACCTTTTAAAACTATTGCATTAAGAATTAGATATCACCATACAAATGGGGGAGTGAGGGACACAACTATTCAGACCATACTAGATGATAAAACCTTTTACTTATTTTTAAAAAAATAACTTGTAAATAGTAGTACTTTCTCAAGTTCAATCACTTTATTTAAAAAAATGTTAAAGATTAATTTCTGGGCTGGGGATGTGGCTCAAGTGGTAGTACACTCGCCTGGCATGCATGCGGCCCAGGTTCGATCCTCAGCACCACATACAAACAAAGATGCTGTACCCGCCGATAACTAAATAATAAATATTAAAATTCTCTCTCTCTCTCTACCTCTCTCTACTTCTCTCTCTCTTTTAAAAAAAAAAAGATTAATTTCTATGCCAGAGGAATATGGTGGGGACTGACCTTGCCACTGGACCCTTGCTCTCAGGAACCAGTTCGTTTTCTTTCTTCTCTGGAATTCTCAGTTGCTGTCATTGATAGCCACTAAGCTGCTGTTGCCACCAGGTCTTTGCATTTGGCAAGTGTCTCCCTCTATGAAAACTATTCAAGCATCTCACTCTTCTATTACAAGGTCTCACTCCAAGCATCTCACTCTTCTATTACAAGGTTACTCTGAAGCTAAAGAAGGTAACACTTAAGGGATGCTCCCTTGCATAGCCCCATTCAAGTCCTTGTGCCTAATTTTGTATTTATAGTTTTGTTTTCTTTTCTTAAAGCCTCCTTCAGCCCAAGGCCCTCCACCTGCCCCTCCCACAATCATGTCAAATTGTGTAAGCTTCAGACACCATATAACCCAACCTATTCTCCTCTAGAATTTTCCAGAATCTGAAGAAATTATCATCTATTATCATAGATATTTGTTTATTTATCATTCTATTTGTACAGAGTTTGAACTTCTCAGGACTACAGATCATTTTATGTCATTTCTATCCTAGGGATGTGGCACAGAGCCGGGTGTGTGGTGTGTGGTGGTACTCAGTACTTTCTACTTTTTTTTTTTTTTTTTTTTAGAAAAAAAGTCTGCCATTTCCAAGACTCCATCTCACTATTCTCTCCGCTTATAACAAAAGGCTACTTATTTCCTTTCTACAAACCATTCAAAAATTTCCTTTGGGAAATACAAATAGTCAACAAATACATGAAAAAGTGTTCAATTAGAGAAATGCAAATCAAAATTACACTGAGATTTCATCTCACTCTAATCAGAATGGTAGTTATCAAGAATATAAGTAACAATAAATGTTGGTGAGGATGTGGGAGAAAAGGTGCACTCACACATTGCTAATGGGGCTGCAAATTGGTGCAACCACTCTGGAGAGTAGTATGGAGATTTCTCAAAAAACTTAAAATGGAAACACCATTTGACCCAGTTATACCCAAAGTACTTAAAGGCAGCGTACTACAGTGAGGGGCCACATCAATGTTTATAGCAGTACAATTCACAATAGCTAAACTATGGAGCCAACCTAGGTGCACATCAACAGATTAAATGATAAAGAAAATGTGGTGTATATACAGAATGTAATATTATTCAGCCATAAAGAAGAATGACTTTATGATATTTGCAGGTTAATGGATGAAACTGGAGATTATTATGCTAAGTGAAATAAGCCAATTCCCCACAAAACAAAGGTAGAATGTTCTCTCTGATATGTGGATGCTAACACACAACAAGGAGGGAGAGTGTGGGAGAAAGAACAGAAGTTCAGTGGATCAGAGTAAGGGGAATAAAAGAAAGGGAGGTGGAATAGGGATAGGGAAGACAGTGGAATGAATCTACCATAACTTTCCTATGTACATCTATGAATATACCACAGCAAATCTCAACATCATGTGCATCCACAAGATTGAGATCTTAATTAGAATAAGATATACTCCCATGTTTGTATAATTGTGTCAAAATAGGCTATCATGTATAACTAAAAATAACAGATAAAAATTTTAAAAATAAGTTTTATTCTGGTGAATAACCAGCTTAAAAAAAGAGCAATTACATTTTTTCTTTCTTTGTTTTTGTCTAAGTTAAATTAGTTTTAATGTGAGTGTGGTGTCATGGAGAGAAGGGTGAATTTCTTAGCTTTATATCTGAATCAGTCACCTACTCTTTGATGGTACAGAGATCATTTTCCATCTGTATGCTTCAGTTTCCTTATTTATAAAAACAAACAAACTGAAGGGAAGGAGGAGCCTGAGGGAAAAGCAATATTTGTCCTGGTAGAGTCACAAGTTTTTCCATAATCAGGTGAAATTATATATTTATATATGTATATGAAACCCCTGCACAACATAAATTATAATATTATTTTGAAAAGTTAGAGGATAATGCTATATAATTTTATTTATATAAATACATGGGTTAGCACTACTCTTTAGTTAAATGATTATTATCGCCCACATTCACAAATTTAAACTTCAGAATCAGAAGATCAAAAGAAAAATACATAAGTGTACTCATAATTAAAATGCCATAATAATAAAGTTTACTTGCTACTTTTGATTTCCCCAGGACTTAGAAATAAACAACTTGCTCAGCATATTTTGGCAGAAATTCTTTTTTAAAAAAAAAAAGAAGGTTAACTACCAAATTATGAGGACAGCAAATGGAAAAAAACAACCGTCATGCTGCTAAATAAAGATATGAACACAAATTCTATATTGGAAATCAAACTAGTGTGTTTTAAATTGGAGGTTGTGTGGCTTTCTTTCTTTTTTTTAACTTTTTTCTTATATTGGATAATTTTTCCAAGAGTCTTACTTTACTTAAAAGGGAGTTCCATTTTTTTGGTTCTTTCACCCAGAAGTATGAGCATTTTTTTAAAAAAGAACTATGACGTCTATTGACAGAGAAATAAATATGTTCCTCTATTTTTGTCTTACTTAAATACATGTGGTACATAAAGGTGTGATTAACACTAAAAATATATATTCCATGTTGAGAAATTGTATCCTTAGGATATAACATGTAGAAATATAGAAAAGAACTTTGAGTTACATCGTGTGTGAAATAATATCCCACAGCTTATTTTTCTTTAACTGAGAACATAAGTGTGGATTTTGACCATCGACTAGGGAGAATCATAAAGGAAGCCAACTTCTTTGGAAAGAAGACAGATAACTTTTCCAAATAATGCAGGTCTGAAGGATTTACCTCAAGAAAATCCCAAAGCTCTACCAATTTTGAGGGAATTAAATAGATAAATCTAGTGTTAATCCCACTTATACAATTTCTGGAGTCAGTTTAATATATATGTGAATGATGTATAATCGTAACAGTTTAATGTATAATCATAACAGTTTAATATATATATAAAAACAGTTTTATATATGTATGATGTATCACTTTTATTACCAAGAAAATTGGCAGACTTCAAAAGGTTTTAGTAGTAAAATCAGTGAAGGAAACAAATTCAAGTATAGAAAATATAAAATTAAAAGAAAAACCACCAAAACGCTGGTTTGCAGAAAACACTGAATTGCTATCCTAAGATGATTTTAGTCACCTCAGGTGTGGTGAAGACTAGATGTGCAGCTTCAGGTTCCTTTCCTCATTGACTTGGCTTGTTGAAACTCTCGAATATGGAGACAAGCCAGTGAAATCTCAGGAATCAGTGTGAATCAGAGATTCCCAGAAGCGTCTGCCAGGATTACATTAAGGATATGAAGACATCACTCAGGCTCTGGTTTCGGAGTTGAGTGTATTTCTCCACTCCACTTCAGATCCCTTGGAAATGGAGGACGTTCTCCTTCCTGGCCCTGGGCTTCCTTCTCTGAGTTTCAAATCACTCATTAGAAACTTGAAGGCACATCTCTGACTCCCTGGGCCCCTTATTTTGCTGCCTTCTTCCAACCCTCTCTGGTTTGTTTGACACATATGCCTAATTGAGTGTTTTCCAAATTATTAGAAGGCAAATAAAAGTTTTCATCAAAAAAGGGATTCCATGGTGAGATTAAATCTAGAGAAATTGCATTAGTCAAAGTTAACAAGTATCTACTGCTGAGTTCTCCAGTTTTAAGTATGCAATGTTTATATCTTAAATGGCGATAAAGTGTGGAACATTTCCCAGAATCATTTTATTATGGAACACCTTTTTCCCCCCCTTCAATGGATTATATTTTGGAAGTGATGCTTCTGAAGCAACTGATGCACAGGTGTTTTGTAACATATGCAGAGCCAAGGATTTTCAATTTGCATTCACCTTTAGCATCTGGGCTTCATTAGCCAGTTCCCACTTTTAGCCATATTGGTGAGAAAGGATGGAGAGTTGGAGCAGGGGAGAAGGAAATGTAGTACACACTTCAAGATCCCTGAATTGGCCTCAATATGTCTTTATTTTGTGGGACAGAGAGAAGACTCTTTTTTTTCTGTTGAGAGCCCTTTCCCTTGGCTGAGAATTCCTGCTAAATCCCCCAGACCCTCAACTGTTTGAAATGTTCAGACTGATAATAGAAGGTCTGTGAACCTTGAGTGCCATAAATACTCAAGCTCTGGCTCACTCTGCTTCCCAAATAGTTTCACGTAGTCCTATCTAGAATAGTGTTCTGTGATTTTAATATAATAATTGAACAATTAAATTATTAAAACATGCAATAATAAAATAATGTAGAGACCTTATGAGTAAAGTTAATCTCTTGCAATCTTGCCCTCCAGGATTCTAAAAATTAAATAAAAATCTTGTGTAAGTGGGACACATATTGCCATTTAGATATTAACTGAGTAAATGGATAGGGACTTTTTCTCTCTGACTAAATTCTCATGGTACAACTCATTTTAATCAACAAATGCTATGTTGTATGGCCATGGCTAATTGAAACATTCCACTTGAACTAAATCAGACTTTTCTTTACGATTACCCCAAGAGTAATTCAGAGATATCACTCCTTCTAAAGAAAGGGAAATTAAAACCCTAACCTGTTTCCACCTAGATTTTAAAAGGCACAAAGACCTGGAACATTTATCCAGACCTAGAAAACATGAATTCCTATTGTGTATTTTGTTGAATCGCGATATTTAGGAATGGCTGCATTATTTTACCTTGGTTATCTTTTGTGGACAAATTTAGATTTTTTAAAAATCTATTTTCCTATTATTCCTATATCGGGTTCATTTCAATTTTATATATGTAGTACTAAGTGACAAGGTCATCATTTGACTCTCTGAGCTCATAATTTCATTGACAGCAGAAGGATGAATATAAAGTTTTGAATATAATAAAATTTAGAGTAACTCGAGTGAGATATGGCAAGGATCTAAAGTAATGTTAAGGAGGTGAATGTTATATATGGTTTTGAAGATGATTAAAGGCTTCTGAATTGGGGTACTGTTGTCTGGAGGGCTGGATAGGCTTTCAACAAATGGGGGTAAGGAAAGAATTACCTCAGATGTGGAAAAACAAACATAAAGCAGATATTGAAAGATGCAAAAGAGACCAACATATTTAGGTAACAAATTTAACAGCAGTTAGGAACCCAAAAGATGGTAATACAGAGAACAAAGGAGAGTGCTCAGAACAAGGGTGTGTCTTCAGAGAACAGCATCCCTTCTCAAGTTTGGAGAACTTGTCAATGAAAATTAAGGGAGAGTTTAAGGAAAGAGGTCCAGATAGAGTACTTCTGAGAGATTTGAGAAGGGCAAGGGGTAAAGGGAAAAAACAAAAAGAAAAACTTTTTTTTTTTATTTTGGTGATGGGAAAATTTTAAGAGACGAATATACTGTTTCCGCAGAAAAGTAGAGTGTAATAGAATCCATAGAGCAAGAGATTAATTAATAATTCTAAAGTGACAACACACCAGAAATCTTTGTAAAGAGCTCATTTGGTAATTTGATAATAAAAGGAAGGAAAGCACACAGCATCTTAAAGAGTTATGTGACTGAGGGATCGGAGGATGCCATAGAACAGAGGAAAATGCAAAGAAGAGAAGTTACACTCTGTGGGTCAGACTCAGGAGAGAGAACAGAGAGTCCTTCAGAGAGCACAGGAAAGGACGCTGACTTTGGAGATAGGGAAGTGAAGGGAAAATGAATAGAGAACAACACAGGAGATGTTGCAGTTTGAATCATGAATATCCCCCAAAAGCTCAAGGTAAAGGTTTGATCCCCAGCTTTTAGTCCTGTTAGGAGGTGTGGAACTTTTAAGAGGTGGGGCCTAGTGGGGGGAAGTGAGGTCACTGGGCATGTGCCCTTGAAGGCAAAGTTGGGATCCCAGTCCTTTCTTCTTTTTTAATCTTTGCTTCCCAGCCCCCATGAGGTGAGCACCTTTGCTCTACCATGTGCAACTGTCTTGATGTATTGTCTTGCATAGGCCCGAAGCAACCAGGCCAGGAAACCAGGGGATGAAACCTCTAAAACCACTAGCCAAAATAAAACTTTTCATCTTTTAAGCTGAATTATATCAGAGTTTTTTTAAACAGCAATGCAAGTTGACTCACATAGAAAATTGGTTCTGGGAAATGGGGTTGTTCACTTGACTATTTCTGAAAATGTGGTTTACAAGCCTTTGGAATTGGCTGTGAGAGTAGTTTGGAAAAGTCCAGAGAAGAGTGTTGGAGAAATCCTAGAATGCTAAAGCATAATGTGCAATTCTACTGAGGACTCAGAAGACCAGAAGGTGGACAGTTAATGTTATACTGATGAGGTTTCAGACGGAAAAAAAAAAAAAAAAAAGGACACTAAAACTGGACTTAAGGCCACCCTTATTGCACCTTGGCAAAGAATTTGAATGTACTATGTCCATTCCCTGAGACACTGTGTGAAGCTAAGTTCAAAGGAAACAGATTCATTTATCTGGCAGAAGAAATTTCGAAGTAGCAAAGCATTCAGACAATGGCATGGGTACTACTGGCTTGGTTTAGCCAAATTTACTGTGAAAATAAAGAAACAGAGCAGAAAGATTTGGGAAACCTGCTATTTGATAAATACTTCTCCTCCTCCTCCTACTACTACTGCTCCTACTACTACTACTCCTACTCCTACTACTCCTACTCCTACTCCTACTCCTACTCCTCCTACTCCTACTAGTCCTACTCCTACTACTCCTACTCCTACTCCTACTAGTCCTACTCCTACTACTACTCCTCCTCCTCCTACTCCTCCTCCTACTCCTACTCCTCCTACTACTACTCCTACTCCTACTACTCCTACTCCTACTCCTACTCCTCCTACTCCTACTCCTCCTACTCCTACTCCTACTCCTTCTACTCCTACTCCTACTCCTCCTCCTCCTCCTACTACTACTATTCCTACTCCTCCTACTACTACTCCTACTCCTCCTACTACTACTCCTACTCCTCCTACTACTACTCCTACTCCTCCTACTCCTACTCCTCCTCCTCCTCCTCCTCCTACTCCTCCTACTCCTACTACTCCTACTACTACTACTACTACTACTACTACTCCTACTACTCCTCCTACTCCTACTCTTACTCCTACTACTACTCCTACTACTACTCCTCCTACTCCTACTACTACTCCTACTCCTACTACTACTCCTACTCCTACTACTACTCCTACTACTCCTCCTCCTCCTCCTCCTACTACTACTACTACTGGTACTATGAAGAAGGGGAGGAGGAGGAGAAGGAGGAGCATATAAAGTTTCTACCAAGTAAGGTGTGGTTGCCAAGGAAATAAGCACCATTAAAAAGAAGACAAGTACTTTGCACTGGGACAGTATAGAAGGTGACTTAAAGGCATCTCAGGAATTGGGAAGACCTATCCATTTCAGTCTTAAAGGTGTAAAAGTATAAGCTTTGTTCAAAGACTTTCATGTGACAAGAATGTGTGCCTCTGGTTTCCCTGCTTGCAAAGATCCTACAGGGCACTGTTCCCCTGGGGCTCATTGTCCTGTGTCAGCCTTAGAAGCACTCAGGATTGCTGCTGCTGTGATTTAAGTGTATCCAGGTACAGCTCACAGCAACAGCAGATCTTGGTGTTGTACCTGTCATCTGGCTTTGTAGGCATGGAGAATGCAAGAAGTATGCATGCATGGATGCTTCTACCAAGATTGCAAAGGAAAACCTGAGAGACCAGGCAGTATGTGGCAGGGTTAGAGTCTCTGTAAACAGCCCTGGATAGGGTGATAGGTAAAACTGTGAGAAAAAAACAGTGACTCGGTGGAGACTTCAGGTTGTTAGAGATGACAGGAATATGGAACATCTGCTGAGGAAAGTCACAGGCAATAGCAAGCAGAGCCAGCCCAAGAGAGAGGCCATGTGGGCTTCAGCCAGCAAAACCACATGGAAGGGGCTGCCCAAGATTCTGGACATGGAGCCATAGGACTTAATGTTCGCCCTGCTGAGTTTCCAATCCGTCCTTTCTGTGCATCTACTACCCCCGCTTCTAGAATGAGATATTTACCACATTTTTCTAAAAGCTTCTCTTGGTTTTGTTTTGTTTTTACAGGTGCTCACAACTGAATTTGCCTTTAGTCTCAGAGGAGATTGGATTTTGGAGCAATGCTGGGACCATTAAGACTTTAATGATTCCTTGGAGGTGGATTGAACGCTTTATTAGGATATGAACGTGAATCTTTGGGAACCTCTCTCACTGGGCTTTAGATTAATTCTTTTGATCAAAGTCTTTATTTGGGAGAACAATTTTACAATTTATCTTTGTTTAGTGTTCATCTCCCTGTGCATATTTTCATTTTAACAGATTAAAAAGATTTTCTGATGGAAATAGCAGACTTTTTTTTGTTTGCTTGACCTAACAAATAGAAATAAAGGATGATATAAGTAAAATTACAATTTTTTGAAATAGCTAAATGGTTCAGTACTTTTGATGTTCTACATCAAGTGTATGTGAGGTAAAATGGCATCACTCAAAACACGTGAACTAAAGTTCTTATTTTTTCTTAATTTATCAAATCCAAGTAAGAAATTTTAATAAAACTGCAAATCTTTCCTATGTAGATTTTTTTGGGATTGTTCTCACTTGTTCGTTGTAGATATATATGACAGTAGAGGATATTTTGACATATTATACATATGTGGAG
Source organism: Spermophilus citellus (assembly GCF_964194105.1). Taxonomy (NCBI): domain Eukaryota; kingdom Metazoa; phylum Chordata; class Mammalia; order Rodentia; family Sciuridae; genus Spermophilus; species Spermophilus citellus. Next base: position 46,669,855 of record NC_138194.1, on the reverse strand, counting down.
TATAAATTCCCATTCTTGTGGTTGAACATAATGTGGAATTACACTGGTTATGTTCTAGATGAACATAGGTAAGTTATGTCTGATTCATTCTACTGTATTTCCCATTCCCATCTCTCCTCCCTTTGCTTCATTCCCCTTTGTCTAATCAAATGAACTTCTATTCTTCCCCTCCTCGCCCTCCCTCATGGTGGGTTAACATCCATATATCAGAGAGAACATTCAGCCTTTGGGTTTTGGGGACTGGCTTTTTTTCACTTAGCATGATAGTCACCATTTCCATTCATTTACCAGCAAATGCCATAATTTCACTCTTCTTTGTGTCTGAGTAATATTCCATTCTGTCATTTTCTTTATCCATTCATCTGTTGAGGGCACTTAGTTTGGTTCCATAGCTTAGCTATTGTGAACTGAGCTGATATGAACACTGATGGGGCTGTGTCACTATTGTATGCTGATTTTAAGTCTTTAGGGTATATACCAAAGAATCAGATAACTGGGTCAAATGGTGTTTCTATTCCAAGGTTTCTTAGGAATCTCCATATTGCTTTCTAGAGTGGTTGCACCAATTTGCAGTGCCATCAGAAATGTATGAGTGTACCATTTCCCCACATCCTCGCCAACATTTATTGTTATTTGTATTCTTGATAATTCCATTTTGATTGAAATGACATGAAATTTCAGGGTAGTTTTAGTTTGCATTTCTTTCATTGCTAGAGATGTTGAGCATTTTTTTCATATATTTGTGGAACATTCATATTTCTTCTTCCACAAAGTGCCCATCTAGGTAGATTAAAAAAAAAAAAAAACTAAAATTGAAGAAATTCCACAAAAACTGATCCAGGAGGTCAATGTCGGAAGTATTTTCTCCTTTTCTCTGAGTTGCCCCAACAGTCAAACACTATGAATCTATTATAATAATTGATATCCTGGGTTTGATCTCCAAGATAATAAAAAGAGTTTAAAAGAAAAAGAAAGGAAGGAAGAAAAGAAGAGAGGTAAGGAGGGAGGAAACAAAAAGAGTAAATTATTACAAATAAGAACATTTATTTTGTAATCATATCAAATTCAATTTGAATCTAGGGTTAAAAACAAATATATTTTTAAGTGTCCAAGACTCATTTTCTTTATTTGTAAAAACGACCTTATGGGTTCTCATGAAGATTAATAAAAGAATGCATAAAATACTGTCACCCTCATTAACCAGTTGTGACTAATATGATTCGGGAAATGTTTATTGAAATATTTCCATTTAAAAGAGGTACAAGGTAAGGTGAAGAGCACACTGGTTTGGGAGACTAAGAGACATGGTTTTGAGCCACCTAGAAACTATAACATCAGGTTCGTGGCTCTCAAGCCACATTCTGGCATAGGAGCATCTCCATGGGAAAACTACATTACCAACACAACACAGAACACAGAGACCACAGCATTGTTTTAGTGCCTCATCTCTAAATATGAACAAATAAACAAATATTTGCAAGCATTTGAAGAAACCCTTCAATATGAAAGCAGGACAGGCAGATTAAAACAACAAAATAAAGCAAAAAAGAATTGGGAGCCAAATTTGAAATACGGAGAATAGAATAAAACTCTAGAGATGGTAAGCATTATTCTCAAAAAATGAGAGAAGTATCTACATATAACATCAGGATGCAATAAAAACTATATAGGAAAAAATGTTTGTGGGTGTATGTATAAATATACTTTAAAGAATTAAGAACACGTGTACATATATGTAAAAATATATGATATACAATGAAAATATAAATCCACAAAAGTTAGAAGACAAAGCTTAAAATAGTCCATAAATAAAAACTAATTGGAAAATGATAGAGAAATAAACATTTTTTTTAGATTGCAAGATCAATATTTGAGGTTACCAACAACTAAAAGGAGTCCAAAGAAGGAAGAATAACTATGACAAAAAACAAATGGATTAGTGGAAATTACAGAAGAAATAATTTTGAAAACTATGCAAATGCTGAAAAACACGGATCTTCATATTGAAATGATCAAATAAATATCCAACGAAAAGACTAACATTAAAGCATTTTATAAGGAAGTTTCAGATCAGTGAGAATAAATGCCAAGACCAAGATCATTCCAGAAAAAAAAACTTCTCAACAACTGCACTCAATGGTAAAATGACACACAAATAACACCTTCAAATCTGAGGAAACTTTTTTAACCCCAAATTCTGTACTCAGATAACCATACATCAAAAGGGACAGAGAATAAAGACATTTTAAAAACATACAAAAATTCTGAAAATGTTATTCTTTGTGCACCCCCATAGTAACATTTTATTATTTTCAAATTTTTAACTAGTGCATTGTTGTACATAATGCTGGGATTTCACACATGCACACAATTTAACATATAATTTGGCCAACATCACTCCCCAGCACTTCCCCACCTCCTTCCTGCCTCATGCCCCTTGGTTCTTTCCTCTACTGATCTCTCTTTTATTTTCATTAGACCCCCCCACCCACCTTTCTTTTCCCTTTTTCTCTATAGCTTCTATATATGAGATAAAACATGACCCTTGATCTTCTGAGTTTGACTTATTTCTCCTAACATAATTGCTAACATAATGGCTATTAGTTTCATACATTTTCCTGCAAATGACATAATTTAATCTTTATTTATGTCAGATTAAAACTCCATTGTGCATATTTACCACATTTTCTCTATCCATTTATCTGTCAATGGACACCCAGGGAGGTTCCATAGTTGGACTACCGTGAATTTTGCAGCTATAAACATGAGTGTGCATGTGTCATGGTAGTATGATGACTTTAATTCTTTACGATAAATATCAAGGACTGATATAACTGGGTCATATGGTGGTTTCATGCCTAGGAATATCCACATTGATTTCCACACTGGTGGTACTAATTAACAATCTCTCCTAGTATGATTTTAAATAAACGGTTCAACAAAAAGTGTAGTAAAACAATAACACAGCCATGTAATACATGATGCAGTTTTAAAAGTTAAGGTAATCTCTAAATCTGACCTAGAGCCAGTTCTAAAGAGCAATCAACACAGACTGGTGTAGAAGTATGGAGATCCAGATGAGGGAGAAATTGAAGAGAAGGAGAAACAGAAGGAAAAAGGGAAGGAGGAGAAGAGAAAAAAGAAGAACAATAGGTTATCAAGGGATATGATTATTTCACAAAAAATATTGCTACACATTGACATTTATCTTGGAATATTTCCCCCAAAAAATATTAAGGTACATCAGAAATTAAAGCAACAAAAAACCCAAAGTAACATCACAAAAGCAAAATATGATATATATTTCACAGTATTAATTTGAATATTTATAACATAAAATGATTGTAATACAGCCAAAAGATTATGAATATAGTCATTTGTGATGATGTGGGAAAGTGGTTCCATAACAGGTAACCACTATGTACAGTGTTATATAGAAATAAAGGTGAATAACAATAAACAGCAAAGAATAAAAGTGGTTCCCTCTGTCTTTTGGAGAAGAAACCAAAAGATGCAGTTCATTTTTTTTTCCTTTAAAAGAAGGCTTTTAATAATGCTTCTTTTTAAATCAAATGCCTAAATTACTCTGACAAAAGCAAAAACGTGTTGTAATAAATCTCTTAAACTTCAGATCATTGTGGCTTTCTGCTAAACAAATGAAAACAAAGAGTACAGTCTATTATCCAGGTAGGACATAGAGCAGCACATAAACACCTGTTCCCATGGAAATAGATTTTGTTGACAGGAAAGATGAGAAGTTCCCTGTGTCAGATCACAGGGTGTTGAAGGTGGAGAATCCATAGAGCAGATGGCGATGGGCCTTGAATGTCATGCTGAGCACTGTGGTCGCTAAGAAGCTAGTTTGGGTTGTAAACAGAGGGCAAAAATATCAAGTTTATTCATTGGAAAGGCACCTGGCACCAAACTAGAGAAAGAAAAGAATTTTGGAATGCAAAAAATGAATAGCTACTGCAATAATTTTGAGACATGAGGTCCTAAAAATGGAGTAGGATCCAACTCAGGAAATATTTCTGAGATAAAACCAGCAACACTTCATGAAAAATTGAATGCGGAGAATAAGGGACATACTCTAAGATAATTCTAAACTTTCTAATAAGCAATACTGAGGGACTAGTGACCCATAAAACTGAGACTAGAAGGGAGAATTCTGGTGCTGTCAATTTGTGAACCCATCAATCTTCTGATAATGCAGTTTTCCAGTGGGCATAGACTTCACCCAGTCAGGAAGTCAGATGTGCTAAAAGCATTCCTACTTATTCATACTTAAGGTCAACTTTGTTCAAAAGTCTTCAGTTCCTGTTATAATGTTACCATAGAAAATATAATCTTGCTATTTTAATGTAACTCTCAACCAGACCCAGTTAATGCTCAGTCACCTTTAAGCGACTACTTAGGATCCTCAAGGATTTCCTCAGTGACCTCTTTTTCTCCTTTTTGACCTAAGGAGGGGAATGTTTTAAGTTCCTGGTTCAGGCAACCCAGTGAGAAAGCAGAAAAATAAGTGGTGTGGCTTGTGAATTATACTGGCATGGAGTGTGTCCATTCTATGGGCTTCATCTGTCCCTGTTGACCTCAGGTTCTACCTCCCTGTCTTGCACCGTGGCCTCTGTCGCTAAGGCATCTTCTGCCAATGTCCACAGTCCTGCCACAACCTCCACATCTTAGAGCCAAACATGATGCATCCTCCTCTCCTTCAATGAAAGTTTCCTTCTTCTTTACTGGTCTCCAAAACTATCTCCACACCTTGTTCAAGGGTATCAGAATTCATCAGTATTTTTCCTGCAACTTTATGGAGTAGGATGAAACCTGCAGGTCCCAGCTCTAGACACAGACTTAGTTACTCTGCAACTCAAGGGCCATGTTGAACTTTAGGTTTCCCGATAAAAAGGAATAACAATGTAGGAAAGATAAAATTTTATCTCTTCAAGTGTTTCCATTCCTCTGAATTTTCCTCTGATTGAATGCAATTTTTTTTTTTCTTGAGGATTTATGAGCTCTCATTTAAGCTATAAAATATCTTCACATGGGCACTCAAAAAATGTGGGTTGTGTTTGATCCATTATTGAATTTAGGTCTACGAATCCATGCTTATTATTGTTTATTAATCCTTCCAATCAATGCATTTCTGTTTGTTTTATATGTGTGTGTGTGTGTGTGTGTGTGTGTGTGTGTGTATAATATGTACACATTTTACTCTCAATAAATTAACCACTTTAACTTAAATCCTTTAGTAGGCATGAAGAAGATCAAAGTATATGATAATTTCATAAATAAAGGCCAAGAGAAGACTATGGAAATCAGCAGAACTGCTCTAAGGACACTAAGTAACAAAAGTCATGGGAAAGTCTTAGAGACATTTGTCTTGTTGGAGGTCAGAAAGAACAAATGATGGGACACATATCAGATACTGTATTTCAGGACACATCATAATTCATCCATGCATTAAATGGTATAAAAGAGAGAGAGAGAGAGAGAGAGAGAGAGAGAGAGAGAGAGAGAGAGAGAGAGAGAGAAGGGCTTGGGGGGGGCATGCTAAATTCAGAGTTATTTAAGTAATTACAGAAACAAGCAATTAAAAATTAGACATGAATAATGTTTTTCCTTTTTCCAAAAAGTAGAAATAATATGCATATTCTTCTATTCATAAGAAAATATAAGTAAGAATTAAGAGCAAAATGAGATCAACACAAACAATACACAACTTATCATCTAAAAATTTAGAAGAAAAATGCTTTTTAAAAAATCAATAACATATCTTATTCAACACAAGATATCCAATATATTATTGAAATGTACCAAATATAAAATTACTGAGATATTTTGTATTTTTATACTATTTGAAGTCATGTATATTTTACAATTACATTTCTCAAATCAGAAGCTAATATTTTAATAGAAATACCTCAGCTATATTAAAGATGTCTTAAATTTTTATTTGCAAAATTGGATTCATATTCTCAAGCGTCTAAGCATTTTTAAAAGCATCCCAATAACTGAATTGTTCTATCCAGATAGTTTCCCTTTAATATTTGTAACCAGGTTGATAAAACTGGTTCTTCTTTTGTGGAATAATTGAATTTTAAATGAACATCATATTAGTTTCAACCTTTATCTGTGCAAAATATACTATTTTGTCAACCAAGTAACATTAATATTGATTTTAAGAGAATTTCCTCAATTAAAAAGCAACTGTAAAATTATGAGTATCAATATTTTTATTTTAGTTTTAGAGTTAATTTATATAATAATGTGAATTAAAGTTAAAATATTAAGTATATTGATTTTTGTTAGAAGAATGTATAAAATCATTATTATTGGTATATACCTCAAAAAGTTTCAGTTTCACCCTAGGTTTTTTTTTTTTTTACCTGCTTAGCTAGTTCATTAGATTCAAATTTAGTCATTTTTATGTGGTCTGAATTTGATGAGGAAATATGACTTACATTTCCATTCTTGCCATTATTGTTAGAATAAGAGAAATGCTTTATTTTCTGTCAAAAAGAACTTAAATTTGAGCTCTGTAAAACAAATTTTTGTCAAACTCTTTTCATGACTCACTTAATAATCATTGTTAAAGAGCATTATTAATTTTTTATTTTTATTTGTTTTTTTCAGTTATACATGACACTAGAGTTGATTTTGACATATATATAACTAGAATAAGATATACTATCTTATTGTCTTGTGGATGTACATGATGTTGATATTCACTGTTTTGTATTCACATAGGTACACAGGAAATTTATGTCAGATTCATTCCACTGTCTTTCCTATTCAGATACCCCTCCCTTCCCTTCATCCCCTTTATCTAATCCATTGAACTTCTATTCTTAGCACCCACCCTGCTTGTTGTGTGTTAGCATCCAATAGGGATTGGCTTATTTCAGTTAGCATGATAGTTTTGGGTTCCATCCATTTACTAGCAAATGTCATAAAGTCATTCTTCTTTGTGGATGAATAATATTCCATTGTGTCTATATATCACATTTCCTTTTGTTTATTCATCTATTGAAGGGTATCTAGGCTAGGTTTCATACCTTAGCTATTGTGAATTGGGCTCCTATAAACATTGATGTGGCTGCATCATGTAATATGCTGATTTTAACTACTTTAGATATATACTGAGGAGTGGTATAACTGGTCAAATGGTGGTTCCATTCCTTGTTTTTTGAGGAATCTCCACACTGCTCTCCAGAGTGGTTGCACCATTTTGCAGTCCCACAAACAATGTGTGAGTGTACCCTTTTCTCCACATCCTCACCAACATTTATTGTTACTTGTATTCTTGATGATTGCCATTTTGACGAGAATGAGATGAAATCCTAGTGTAGTTTTAATTTGCATTTCTCTGATTGCTAGAAATGTTGAACATTTTTTCATATATTTGTTGACCATTCATAATTCTTCTTTTTTTTATTTTTTTAAATATTTATTTTTTAGTTGTAGTTGTCAATACCTTTATTTTTTTTAAATTTTTTTTTATTGATTATTTATCGCATTACATAGTTCATGATATATCATCTTTCATACATTAGACTCAAATTGTGCTTTGAACTCCCATTTTCACCCCAAATACAGATTGCAGAATCACATCTGTTACATATTCACATTTTTACATAATGCCATATTAGTGACTGTTGTATTCTGCTACCTTTCCTATCCCCTACTATCCCCCCTTCCCTCCCCTCCCCTCCCATCTTCCCTCTCTACCTCCCCTGCTGTTGTTCAATTCTCTCCCTTTTTTTTCCCTCCCCCTTGCCCCTCATAACCTCTTATAATTTTATGTATCCTTGAAGGTCTCCTACCATTTCCATATGCTTTCCCTTCTCTCTCCGTTTCTCTCCCCCCATTCGTCTTTGTTTACTGTAGTCTTTTCCTCATGCTCTTTCTTCCTGTTCTGTTCTTAGTTGTTCTCTTTATATCAAAGCAGACATTTGGCATTTGTTTTTTAGGGCTTGGCTAGCTTCGCTTAGCATAATCTGCTCTAATGCCATCCATTTCCCTGCAAATTCTATGATTTTGTCATTTCTTAGTGCTGCATAATACTCCATTGTGTATAGATGCCACATTTTTTTTATCCATTCATCAATTGAAGGGCATCTAGGTTGGTTCCACAGTCTAGCTATTGTGAATTGTGCCGCTATAATCATTGATGCAGCCGTATCCCTATAGTGCGCTCTTTTAAGGTCCTCAGGGAATAGTCCGAGAAGTGCGATAGCTGGGTCAAATGGTGGTTCCATTCCCAGCTTTCCCAGGAATCTCCATACTGCTTTCCAAATTGGCCTCACCATTTTGCAGTCCCACCAGCAGTGTACAAGTGTACCCTTTTCCCCACATCCCCGCCAACACTTGTTGTTTGACTTCATAATGGCTGCCCATCTTACTGGAGTGAGATGGTATCTTAGGGTGGTTTTGATTTGCATTTCTCTGATTGCTAGAGATGGTGAGCATTTTTTCATGTACTTGTTGATTGATTGTATGTCCTCCTCTGAGAAGTGTCTGTTGAGGTCCTTGGCCCATTTGTTAATTGGGTTATTTGTTATCTTATTGTTTAATTTTTTGAGTTCTTTGTACATTCTGGATATTAGGGCTCTATCGGAGGTGTGGGGGGTAAAGATTTGTTCCCAGGATGTAGGCTCTCTATTTACCTCTTTTATTGTTTCTCTTGCTGAGAAAAAACTTTTTAGTTTAAGTAAGTCCCATTTGTTTATTCTTGTTGTTAACTCTTGGGCTATGGGTGTCCTATTAAGGAATTTGGAGCCTGACCCCACAATTTGTAGATCGTAGCCAACTTTTTCTTCTATCAGACGCAGTGTCTCTGATTTGATACCAATGGTACAGAATAGAAGACACAGAGACTAATCCACAAAGTTACAACTATCTTATATTTGATAAAGGGGCTAAAAGCATGCAATGGAGGAAGGATAGCATTTTCAACAAATGGTGCTGGGAAAATTGGAAATCCATATGCAACAAAATGAAATTGAATCCCTTTCTCTCGCCATCCACAAAAATTAACTCAAAATGGATCAGGGAGCTAGGTATCAAATCATAATTCTTCTTTTGAGAAGTTTCTGTTTAGTTCTTTTGCCCATATATGGGTTGTATGGGTTATTTGTTTTTGTTTGTTGTTGTAGGTGGTGGTGGTTTTTTGTTGCTGTTGTTGTTTTGGGGATAAGCTTTTTTTTTATTGGTTGTTCAAAACATTACAAAGCTCTTGACATATCATGTTTCATACATTAGATTCAAGTTGGTTATGAACTCCCAATTTTACCCCATATACAGATTGAAACTAACACCAGATCAGAGGTATGAGAGAAAAGATTTTCTCCCATTCTTTAAGCTCCCTCTTTATAGTTTTGATTGTTTCCTTTGCTATAAAAAAGCAATTTATTTTGATACCATCCCATTTATTGATTCTTGATTTTACTTCTTGCACTTTAGGAGTCTTGTTAAGGAAGTCAGTTCCTAAGCTAACATGTTGAAGTGTCGAGCCTATGTTTTCTTCTAGTAAGTGTAGGGTTTCTGGTCTAATACCTGGGTATTTGATCCACTTTGAGCTGAGTTTTTTCAGGGTAAGAGATAGGGGTTAAATTTCATTCTACTATGTATGTATTTCCAGTTTTCCCAGCAACATATGTTTCTCCAATATATGTTTTTGGCACCTTTGTCTAGCATGAGATAACTGTTATTTATGTGGGTATGTCTCTGTGTCTTCTATTATGTCCCATTGGTCTTCATGTCTGTTTTGGTGCTTCATATGCTATTTTTTGTCACTATAGCTCTGTAGTATAAGTTCCAGTATTGTGATTTCTCCTGCTTCATTTTTTCTTGCTAAGTATATCTTTGGCTATTCTGGGCCTCCTATTTTTACAAATCAATTTTATGATGCTTTTTCTATTTCTATGAAGAATCTCATTGGAATTTTAATAGGAATTGCATTAAACGTGAATGACACCTTTGGTAATAGGGCCATTTAAACAATATTAATTCTTCCTATCTAAGAACATGGTATATCTTTTCATCTTCTAAGGTCTTCTTCAATTTCTTTCTTTAGTGTTCTGTAGTTTTCATTGTAGAGGTCTTTTGCCTGTTTTGTTAGATTAATTTCCAAGTTTTTTTCCTTCCTATTTTTTTTTCCTTTGAGGCTATTGTGAATGGGATAGTTTTTCAAATTTCTCTTTCAGCTGATTCATCATTGAGGTACAAGAATGCAATTGATGTGTGAGTGTTGATTTTCTATCCTGCTATATTGTTGGATTCATTTATGAGTTCTAGAAATTTTCTGTTGGAGTTTTTTGGGATCTTCTGAATATAGGATCATGTCATCAAGAAATAGAGATAGTTTAAGCTTTTCTTTTCCTATTTGTATTCCTTTAATTTCTTTCTTATTCCCAAATGTTCTGGCTAGAGTTTCAAGATTAGTTACATAGAAGTGGTGAAAGAAAATGCTGACTTCATCTCCAAGTAAACATGGAAATAAACCAAGTAAGAAACATATGGAATTGAACAATAATGAAAACCCTACATATCAACAGATACAGCAGAAGCAGAAAAACCAAATAGCTTTATCTATTTGCATTAATAAAAGAATCATAAAAATAAAAGCTCACGTAAATCTTGAGAAAATAGCAAAAATAATTTGAGTTGAATTGAACATCAATTAAAAGCATAGACTAAAATGGTAAAAATAAAAATGGAACTAATGAATCCCAAAAAGCAAAAAAAATTCATAATTCCAAGAGTACATCTTCAAAATGCCAACCAAAAAAAAACCTTAAAACTAGAGACAATCTAAGTAAATATAGATATTATAATGATACAAAATACCATTGATAATTGACCTGGGTATTAGAAGAAATATACGATACTATCTTGCTCAAAATTATTTAGTTGTTTTGAAATTCTGAATTGAAACAGCTAAGAAATTGAAAGATTTCAACAAACACAGATGAACTTTTTAAAGATCTAACCCTTTTGAAAAATAATAGACTCTAGGGAAAAATAGATCATTTCTATTAACATCTTAAAAATAAGTAACTTTCATATTATTTACTCTCATTTAGAATGTGGCAAAGTAGAAAAATTTTAACATTTTTTATGAACCCAGTATAACACTGATACCAAAATTATTTAAATATAACAAAATATATTTTACTTCATACAATTAAAGAATTTCTGCATGAATAAAATGCCAGACATAATTGCAAAAGATAAATGAAAAACACAGTAAAAAAATGTTTCTATGTAAAATTCCAGAAAAAGAGCTAATTATTCAATAATGAATATTATATTTGAATATGGAGTTAAAAAACTAATAGTTATAAAGGAAAACCAGTAAAAATTTGAAATTATGGGCTGGGGATGTGGCTCTAGAGGTAGCGCGCTCGCCTGGCATGCGTGCGGCCTGGGTTCGATCCTCAGCACCACATACAAACAAAGATGTTGTGTCTGCCAAGAACTAAAAAATAAATAAATAAATATTAAACTCTCTCTCTCTCTCTCTCTCTCTCTCTCTCTCCTCTCTCACTCTCTCTTAAAAAAAAATTTGAAATTATTTTAAATTAATGCTACAAATAGTGTGAAAAACACTATGAGATGAAAATATAAGTTAAATCTATCATAAGATATCACTCTTTAAAGCAAATATGTAAAACTAAAAACTATTGGTTAAAATAATAAGTTAGTCAAGATATAGATGTAGGTTGGAGACAAAAAAAGCAATAGCTATTAAAAAGATAAATGTGTATACCTTTGATTTAATAATTTTTCTTCTATACATTTAGTCTCTAAGTAAATATATATTAAGTATGCCAAAATTTCTTTTAGAACTTTTATAGTAACAAAAATAGTTAATAAGAAAATGTTCATCAATAGGTTAAGATATTCATATCTACACAAGTGGTATATTTTATATGCTTCAAAAGCAATGAGTCAAGCCTGTGTTTATTGACATGGACTAATTTCTAAACCTATTAGATGAAAAGAGGAAAAAATGCAAATGATATGCACAGTATATTATGAGTGCCCAAAATAGAGAACATATATGTGTGTGTGAGTGTGTGTGCGTGTGTGTGCGCACATTTATTTGCATTGCATGTCTGTGGGAAAATATCTAAGTTATTGACAATAGCAGCTACCTCTGAGAAATTACTTCTGATTAGTTTGGCTTTCAACTGCATAAATCATGAATTTACACAAAGAGAGATATGGTGGAAGGGAAACGATGGATAGAGTGGGAATCAGGGAGGGTGGGATGAAAGTAAGAACAGAAGAAGAGGAATGCAGAGAGGGAGATAAGGATGAAGGAAGGGGAAAAAGAAATGGGGAGAGAATTAAAGAGGAAAGAGCCTTTAGAGGGAGATAATGAGCTAAGCATTAGACCAATTGAAGAGGTGCTGTTTGTAGGAACTTTTCAGTACATAACTGGAATTTCATTCTATAAAATGAGGAAGAAGGAGAATCTAGAGGTTTTAAAAAATAAAACAGTGATCCTTCAACATGCAGTAGAATGTGGAGAAATGGATAAGATCCTCTTAAGACAGAATAAAAGAGTGGGGGAAGTTTCAAGGAGATAATGTGACTGCACGCCCTGTCACATGTTGTAATCCCAGGTACTCAGGAGGCTGAGGCAGAAGGATTACAAAAAGGGTGTTGGAGGGCTACTTCATGAGACCCTGTCCCCAAATAAAAATGTTTCAAAGGACTGAAGGTGTACTCAGTGGTAGAGCACTTGCCTCGTATGAGTGAAGCCCTGGGTTTAACCTCCAGTGTGACCAAAAGAAAAAGGGAAAGAAAGAAAAAATATATACCATTCCATGACCTAGGATTTAATGTGACTGAGAAGACCACAGTGTATGCTGGATCAACAGTGCCTGCAACACTAAGCAGAAATCCTTTTGTTCTTCTAATTAAAGACTAGAATATCACATGTGCTTCTATGTAGATATAAAGTACCACATTTTGAAATGGTAAAATAGCCATAAATCTCTCCTATTTATGACAACTATTAGTTTTGATTTGTAGAAGCCTAATTTAAAAAGTCCTACCAAAACCTATTATTTAATTTTATGAATCAAAGTAGGAACAAATAAAAAATGCTTGACATGTTGTAGGAAATCTGTAAGTAGCTGTTAAATAAATGTACAATAAGCAAAAACACTTGGTAGTCTCAGCATGCAAAATGTTTACAGTCCAATAATTATAATATGTTCTACAACCATAAATTAAATCAAGAAGCTGTTAAATGGAGATGTAGCCAACTCTGAAAGAATTCTATTTATACCCTTTCTAGTGCTTCTCCCCAGTTATAAGCAATGAATTTAAAATGCCAGTTCATTTTCCAGCTGTGATGTAGGAAAAGATAGAAGGGGAAAGAGGAGGGAGGAGAGAGATAGAAGCTGTTAGTTCATTGCTGATATCGTGAGCCACACCATGGTAGACACAGGCATGCACAGATACAATCAGACATGTCACAAAGAAATAATAAGACTTATGAATTTTTTTCTATTTAATATTTTAAAGATTATCTATAAATGGTGTGAGCTATACCAGGGAGTAGGGACCACCAGTATACCAGTAATTAGAGACCACCACAGACACAAAGGAAAGATGCATTTCTCATGCCTTAACTCATGAACTATCAACCATGAAAAGTACCACCAAGAAAGGATTAGTCAGAGCTTCCAATCATAACAAGGACTTGGGTTAGAAAGCACTGATTTCACTTGGCCTAATGATGCCTGATGGATAACTAAAAGAAGAATTAAGATTTGGCTCCTCTACCTTCAATTTGTGCCTGTCTCCTTTGCCTTAAACTTTAGGTTGTATTCTCCTCAACTCTGTATATAGTCATGTCAATCACTTAAGGAGTGTCTGTTTATAAACTGGTTATACAAGGTTTTAGTCTATTTTTTTCACCACTGTGACCAAAAGAACTGACATGAGTAATTTTAGAAAGGAAAAGTTTATTTGGGTCTCACAGTTTTAGTTGTCTCAGTCCATAGATGGCCAGGTCTATTGCTTTAGGCCAGAGGTGAGGCAGAACATCATGGTGGAAGAGTGTCCTGGAGGAAAGCATCTGGGGAAATTGCCCCAGGAAGCAGAGAAACAGACTGACTTCTCCTCTCACAAAGGACAAAATATATTGTGCAAAGGCATATTCCCAGGCACTCACCTCCTGAGCCACACCCTACATGTCTAAAATCACCACCTAGTTAATCCCTATCAGGGGAATAATGCACTGCTTAGGTTAAGACTCTCATAACCCCATCATTTTACCTCTAAATTTCTTGCATTTTCTCACACATGAGCTTTTGGGGGCTATCTTCTATCTAACCATAACATATGTACAACCCACCTTGAACCCTTTCAAGGCTGAGAACACCAAGATAAATGTTACTAAACTATTTCCAAAATTTTCAGGAATATTCAATAACCAACTTTTAGAAGGTCCTGTTACAGACACCCTGGAAGAGCACCAAGAAATGTTTAGTCATTGCTCTATATCTAGGAATATCAGAGTCTTGCGGATGGATCACCCTATAATAAGATCACCATCCCCATCCCCAATCAGTAGCGATCACTTCATCACTTCCAGGATGATAGGTCTGATAAATGAACATCCTACAAAACAAATGGAAATACCCACACACTGTGATAAAGACTTCTCTGGAGTCACCTGGCAAAACCACAACTGAAATAATGATCAACAAGAACTTAACCCACACAAGTAACTTGATAAAAGATTTGTCCCTTCTCTTATTTGGGGAGCAGCATCGTCTCTCTAGATTTCAGTGCTGTCTCCCCTTTCCCTGAGGTAAAACTCCCAATTAAAGGTTTGCCTGTTTGTTCCTTGACTTTGTTTTCATTTTCATTGTTACTGAATCAGAAATTTCCATCTCTGGTATCATTAGGACTCTTTAAGACAAAGCGTCAGTGGTCTCTACATGGTCTGAAGGGGGGAAATTAATCCTAAAGAAACAATTCTCCAGGTGGCCCTCTGCAAGCAGTATACCCTAAGGCTCTCTTCTCAAAGGAAAGTCTTTAAAACAAGTTTATATTTTATAATAAGTAGAATCTTGATGATTCTTGAAATGTCCTCAAGTCATCTTTCCCATTGTTCCATAGCAAAGTACTTGGCTTCTTTTTAATGGTGGTAATCTCTTTAGCAGCTACACCCTCCTTGGCAGAACTTTTAAATTCAATCCTCTTTTGGCCAAACTACAATGTTTTCAGAACTTTCTGTTCTGCTACTCTTTGTTCCTATATTCCAACAGAAAATTGGGGTAATGGCAGACAGTGATAGTCATGCGCTGCCTGAATGCTGTGCTGCCTTAAAATTTCCTCTACTAGTTCAACTAAACTGCCACCTCTACATTCAGCATTATATGGTCTCAGGGCATTGACAAAATGTAACCAATTCTTTGTCAGAGTGGAACATGGGTGTTCACTAGTCCACTTCCTAATAGTCTTTATTTCCATCTGAAACCTCATCAGCATAATCTTTATTGTCTGCATTTCTATAAGCAATATTATCTTCTGAATCCTTACCAGAATTTCCCATGAAGTTATGCTTACACTACTTTATGATTTATCTTGTCTGCTTCTCCACACTTTTCTAAATCCCTCCCACATACCAATTTCAAAGCTTTTAAACCACATTGTCATAAAACAAACTCCATTTATTAATACCAATTTTCTATGATAGTGACATGTCCATCACTATGACAAAATACCTGAGATAAATGAACTGAAGGAAGAAAGATCTATTTTGGTTCACTGTTTCAGAAGTTTCAATCTCTGGTAACTTGGCCTTATTGTTTTGGGCCTGTGGTGAGGCTGGATATCATACCAGGAAACGCACAGTAGATCAAAGCTGCTCAGGTCATGGTGGCTGGGAAGCAAACCCACACAGAGAGAAAAGTGGGACCAGGATCCCAGCATCTCCTTCAAAGACATGTCTCCAATAACTTAATTTCCTTACACTAGACCCTACCTCATACAGGTTTCAGCTTCTTTCAATAGTGACACAGGCTAGCAATCAAGTCTTCAACACATGGGACAGTGGGGGTCATAAAAATCAAAACTGTAGCAAATTTACTGAAGGATATATATGATAAATTATATGTGTATCTTTTGTAGAGTTACATTCTAAAACATAAATATCCTCCACTCCTGAAAAACATTTTGTTATTTAATGCTTAAGTTTTTCTTACATCAATTATAATGATGATTTTTAAACAGAAATAAGCTCACAAACACTGACTTTTAATAAGATTATTGACCAAATCTGGAAAAAACAAGTACCTGTATATTCATTTGAGATAAAAAAGGACAAATATGTTCCTTGTAATATTTATACTTCTATTTGAATTAAATCAAAATACTTTGAATTTTTAGAATGTAATATTACGGTTGAGCCTCTCATTAAGGAAGAAATACATTTCTTCTCTGCAGATTTTTAGGCAATTTTAAGAAAATGGTCTTTACTAATTATTTACTTAGTTGTTTCTGTTTTGAATGGTTTAATTTTGCAAAGGTAATATACCTCACAATTGACTGCATTTTAGGTAGATATGGACACAAATATTTTGTATGAAAATTCTTTTTAATGTATTTCTTTTTAAATAACTGTTTTTACTCTTATATAACCATCAATAGAATACACCATAGGTCACAGGTTCAGACAAGGCCATGACCCATTTGTACTTCTCACAATATTGTGGTCACTGCAAATTAATCTAGCATTTGATTAGATTTCCAGTTTTAGAACTCACTGTAGCTTTTCTGAATGTTGGCAGATATCTTGAGCCCAGTCCATTGGATGCAGTTGGATGTCAATGAAACATGACTTCCACAGAGGGGAAAAGGGCTTTGGCCATGAGATAACTCTTACCAAATGAAGTTTTGATGAGTTAAGTGTAAATGAATCAGAAACATACGTATTATATTTCCCCTGAAATACATGAGGATCTAAAAATTAAGGGGAAAATGGCCTGGCAAAATGTATTAGGAAGCTTTGCCAAACCCAAAACATTTGAAAAATAGTCTGGATATTTGTAGAATTCTAACTGCCACCAGTTTTGCCTATCCCTAATTTTTATAGTTTGACATTTAATCATGAATCTATGCAATAAGATTGAATATTTGGGGGAAAATAGGTTACTGCCTAATTGTCACTTATTCAGCACTGTTTTCTATAATTTCCCTTCTAATACATTTCATTTAGTTTTATTTTTGTTCCGAATTCTTTTTTGATTTAAAGAAAGTTAATTCGGGGGAGGGGAAGATGGCGGCGAAGGGAGTGCATCACCCCAGTGCGCCGCGTCACTGTGCGGGAGAAAGACGAGGTGAAACAGCTGAAGGCTATCTTGTTGGGAATTTCCAGTGAAATTGAGGTGCTCCAGAATCTAGTGGACGGATTTCCATCGCGCGAGGTTCGGCTGCGGGGGCTCGGTCACGGGCGATTTCTCCGCACGGAGGGTCGCAGTGCCTGATCGGCGGACCGCCCTGCAGCTGGAGTCTGCGGCGCGCGCTGGGAAGCGGTGAGGTGCTGGAGCAGGAGTGCAGCGATGCGGATTCTGGGGGCTCCTGCCAGTGGTGCAATGGCCGTGCTTAGTGCTGAGCTCCGGCTTTGAGACAGAGGAGAGAAGCGGTCCAGTTCAATTCTCCACACCGGTCGGACCACGGAGGAAGACAGCAGCCGCCATCTTGGAGAGCTGATGTAATCATCCCTGTTTTCTACTGATCTCAGCTCATTCAGCTATGGAACAGGTGATTTCAGGCTGGTACTTGCTTGCGTCTCGCAGACAGATCGCTCAGGCTCGGGGCGGGAGAACCTGTAGAGAATACTCCTTGGGGCTCGCTCCTGGCAAGGCGTGCGCCGGGCTTTGAGCGGCCGGATTCTGGTTCCCCGGGCTGCTTTGGCCCAGGGCTGGGGAACCTGCGGAGACTGCGTGTTGAGGCCAGCTCCAAGTGGAGCGTGCGCTGACCTCGGGGCGGCTGGGCTCTGACTCTCGGAACAGTTTTGGCCCGGGGCTGGGAAGCCCGCGGGGACTGCGTCTTTGAGCCTGCTCCCAGTGGAGCGTGCACCGGGCTCTGGCTCCCGGGGCTGCTTTGGCCTGGGGCTGGGGAACCCGTGGGGGACACTCCGTGGAGCCTGCTCCTAGCGGAGCATGGCCGGGATCGGAGAGGCCAGGTTCTGGCTCCCGAAGCTGCTTTGGCCCAGGGCTGGGGAACCTGCGGTGACTGCTTCTCAGTCCGGGTCCTGCTGGGTGCTGTGGGGGCCAGGGGGGCAGAGTGGAGCTGCCGCCTGCGCGCAGAGCAGGCCAAGTGACCCACCGGCGTGGTATCACGACACCCCAACTGCAGCCAGAGCCGAAGAGAGTAGCCGCCCACGCCTAGAACAGTACCAGCAACCCTACGGCGCGGTAGCCAAGTCACCCCATTTGGAGTAGGGGCTGTGCAGAGTCGCCGTCTGAGCCTGCAAGGTAGGCAGACCTGCGACCCACTGGCAGGACAGGCCCGGTAGCCTGCCAGCGTGGTGGACAAGTAGCACCGAGGCAGTCACGTCACACTGGTTGGAGTGGGGGTGGAGCAGAGCTGCCGCCCATGTCCGGAAAAGGCCCAGCGACCCGTTGGAGAGGCAGTCAGGTACACCCACTGGGAGTGGGGGCTGAGCAGAACTGCCGCCCGAGCCCGCAAGGTAGGCAGACCTGCGACCCACCGGCGGAACAGGCCTAGAGGCCTGCCAGCGTGGTAGACACGTCACACCAATTGGAGTAGGGGCTGAGCAGAGCCGCCGCCCACATCCGGATCAGGACCAAGGACCCGAGGACATGGTAGTTACGTCACCACAATTGGAGTGGGGGCAGAGCAGAGCCGCCACCCGCGCCCACAGGGTGGGCAGAACTGCGACCGACCAGCATGGTAGACAGATCACCCTAATTAGAGGAGGAGCACAGCCACTACCCACCCTGCAAGGGAGATTTCCCAACTATACAAGAGCAATATAAATAAATAGGGGGAAAATTTCAAAAACACAACAGTTTCACCAAGCAGAAAGAAACGCGAGCAGTATGAAAAGACAAGGAAAGAAAGGACCACAAGCAATGCAGGTCAACTCAACTTTAGAAGAGGTAATAGCTGCAACAGATGGAATGTCAGATAAAGAGTTCAGGATATACACGCTTCAGATGATCTGGAGTCTCAAGGAAGACATGAGACAGCAAAATCAGACAATGAAAGATCACTTTGACAAGGAACTACATAAACAAATCCAGGAAGTAAAAGATCAATTTCACAGGGAGATAGAGGTAATAAAAAACAAACAAATGGAAATCCTAGAAATGCAGGAAGCAATAAACCAACTTAAAACCTCAATTGAGAATAATATGTTCAAAACTCTAGAAAAATTAGGGATAACAGGATCATAACTCAACATTGTAAAAGTAATCTATGATAAGCCACAGCCCAGCATCATTCTGAATGGAGAAAAATTGAAGGCATTCCCTCTAAGATCTGGTACAAGACAGGGATGCCCTCTCTCACCACTTCTATTCAACATAGTCCTCGAAACACTGGCCAGAGCAATTAGACAGACGAAAGAAATTAAAGGCATAAAAATAGGAAAAGAAGAACTTAAATTATCACTATTTGCAGATGACATGATTCTATACCTAGCAGACCCAAAAGGGTCTACAAAGAAACTACTAGAACTAATAAATGAATTCAGCAAAGTGGCAGGATATAAAATCAACACGCATAAATCAAATGCATTCCTGTATATCAGTGACAAATCCTCTGAAATGGAAATGAGGACAACCACTACATTCACAATATCCCCCCAAAAAATAAAATACTTGGGAATCAACCTAACAAAAGAGGTGAAAGATTTATACAATGAAAACTACAGAACCCTAAAGAGAGAAGTAGAAGAAGACCTCAGAAGATGGAAAAATATACCCTGTTCATGGATAGGCAGAACTAACATCATCAAAATGGCGATATTACCCAAAGTTCTCTATAAGTTCAATGCAATGCCCATCAAAATCCCAACAGCATTTCTTGTAGAAATAGATAAAACAATCATGAAATTCATATGGAATAATAAAAGACCCAGAATAGCAAAAACAATGCTAAGCAGGAAGTGTGAATCAGGCGGTATAGCGATACCAGACTTCAAGCTATACTACAGAGCAGTAGTAACAAAAACAGCATGGTACTGGTACCAAAACAGGCGGGTGGACCAATGGTACAGAATAGAGGACACAGTAACCAATCCACAAAACTACAACTATCTTATATTTGATAAAGGGGCTAAAAGCATGCAATGGAGGAAGGATAGCATCTTCAACAAATGGTGCTGGGAAAACTGGAAATCCATTTGCATCAAAATGAAACTGAATCCCTTTCTCTCGCCATGCACAAAAGTTAACTCAAAATGGATCAAGGAGCTTGATATTAAATCAGAGACACGGCGTCTGATAGAAGAAAAAGTTGGCTATGATCTACATACTGTGGGGTCAGGCTCCAAATTCCTCCATAGGACACCCATAGCGCAAGAGTTAACAACTAGAATCAACAAATGGGACTTACTCAAACTAAAAAGTTTTTTCTCAGCAAAAGAAACAATAAGAGAGATAAACAGGGAGCCTACATCCTGGGAACAAATCTTTACTCCACACACTTCAGATAAAGCCCTAATATCCAGAGTATACAAAGAACTCAAAAAATTAGACAATAAGATAACAAATAACCCAATCAACAAATGGGCCAAGGACCTGAACAGACACTTCTCAGAGGAGGACATAAATCAATCAATAAGTACATGAAAAAATGCTCACCATCGCTAGCAGTCAGAGAAATGCAAATCAAAACCACCCTAAGATACCATCTCACTCCAGTAAGATTGGCAGCCATTATGAAGTCCAACAACAACAAGTGCTGGCGAGGATGTGGGGAAAAGGGTACACTTGTTCATTGTTGGTGGGGCTGCAAATTGGTGCAGCCAATTTGGAAAGTAGTATGGAGATTTCTTGGAAAGCTGGGAATGGAACCACCATTTGACCCAGCTATTCCCCTTCTCGGTCTATTCCCTAAAGACCTAATAAGAGCATGCTACAGGGACACTGCTACATCGATGTTCATAGCAACAAAGTTCACAATAGCAAGATTGTGGAACCAACCTAGATGCCCTTCAATAGATGAATGGATAAAAAAATGTGGCATTTATACACAATGGATTATTACTCTGCATTAAAAAATGACAAAATCATAGAATTTGGAGCGAAATGGATGGCATTAGAGCAGATTATGCTAAGTGAAGCTAGCCAATACTTGAAAAACAAATGCCAAATGACTGCTTTGATATAAGGGGAGTAACCAAGGACAGGGTAGGGACGAAGAGCTTGAGAAGAAGATTAACATTAAACAGGGATGAGAGGTGGGAGGGAAAGGGAGTGAGAAGGGAAATCACATGGAAATGGAAGGTGATCCTCAGGGTTATACAAAATCACATATAAGAGGAAAGGAGGGGTAAGAGAAGAATAATACAAGTGGAAGAAATGATTTAAAGTAGAGGGGGTATAGAGAGAAATGGGGAGGGGAGGGGAGGGGAGGGGAGGGGGGATAGTAGAGAATAGGATAGACAGCAGAATACATCAGTCACTAGAATGGCAATATATAAATCAATGGAAGTGTAACTGATGTGATACAGCAATCTGTATACAGGATAAAAATGGGAGTTCATAACCCACTTGAATCAAACTGTGAAATATGATATATTAAGAACTATGTAATGTTTTGAACAACCAACAATAAAAAAAAAGACTGGGGATGTGGCTCAGTGGTTAAGTGCCCTTGGGGTCAATCCCTGGTACCAAAAAAAAAAAAATGAGCTTGTACTGTGGTTGATATTATGTCAAAATTGTCACTTCATATGATGCAATAAACTCATAAAAATTAAAAAAAAAGAAAGTTAATTTGGTTTATGGCATATTTGACTCCTTCTTTTCTTCTTCTCTTTCTTCCTTCTTTATATTTCTTTGGACTTATAATTTTTCTCCTTCCATGTAGTTTTTTAAATTTCTTGATCATGGTGCATACTGTTGATCCTTTTCTTCATCCAGGAAGCTACTCATTACAGTACTGACCTGTGACATAGGACTAATTGGTCTCTATTAATTTCCTTTCTTTTTAAAAAATTTTTATTATTAATATTATTTTCGATGACAGATCATAATGTATACATTAATGGGCACAATGTAATGTGTTGATATATGCATACAATGGTAATGAATAAACCAAGCCAATTAACACAATTATTACTTCACTTACCTGTCATTTTTATAGTGGCATTTTTCAAAGTCACCCTCTTATTCTGAAATATACATTATTGTTGATTATAATTAGCCTTCTATGATATAGAACTCAAAACCTATTCATCTTCTCTATCTGAAACTCTGGAATCTTGATCAAGAACTCCTCATTCCCTCTCTCCCCACCCTACCCCACCTTTAGTAATTGTCATTCCACTTTCTACTTTCATAAATTCAAATTTTCTTATTCCACTATAAGTGAAAACCTATTAGTTTTTCTCTGATGACTTATTTCACTTAGCATAATATTTCAGATTCATCTATGCTGTCCAAAATGATAGAATTTCCTCATCTCTTAAGGCTGAGTAGTATTCTATTGTGTATATATACCACACTTTTTAATTCATTAATCCATTGTTGAACACTTTGGGGGTTTCTATATCTTGGCTATTGTAAATAATACTGCAATGAGCATAGCAGTGCAGATATCCCTTTGAAATAGCTAATATATTTTAAACCTATCTTTAGAGCTATATATTTTATATTCCAATCTGGTTTAACTTGCTGTTTGATCTTAAGCAAGTAACTTAGGTTTTATCTGAGCTTTGGTTTCCTTATCTTTAAAATGAGTACGATTATATAATAGTACCTACATGCATAATGTACTTAAAAAACTGACTTATACTAACACCAAATAAATACACAGTGTATATTTACTATTAGTACCACTGATTGAGTTACCAAAAGTGTATGTGTGTGTGTGTGTGTGTGTGTGTGTGTGTGTGTGTATACATATTATACACTTTGCTCTCCTAGTCTCTTATAGAATTGGGAGAATTAATTTGTGAACACATGAACACTATTTATGGTATTTGCTTTAAGACCCAACCCAATTGTTTCTCCAGGTCCTTCTCTCATCTATATACTTGTTTGAGGTTGTTATTGTGTTTCATCAAATGCAGAAATGTTGTGGTCACTATTTCTGTCAGGACAATTAGGACTATGCTCCTTTTCTTTGCTCCTGCTGCCCCATGGTTCACAGTGCCACAGTAACTTCATTCCTGGTCTCTTCTGTTGCTTTCACTGGGGAAGAAGGTACCTCACAGCATCTCCTCCAACTACTGTATATGCATCTTGTCTTTGTCCATTTGTGTTGATATAACAAAATACCTGGGACTGGGTACTTTATGAATAATACAATTTATTTTTTCAGAGTTATGAAGGCTGGGAAATCCAAGATTAAGGCACCAGCAGATGTGGTGTCAGTTGAAGGCTTTCTTGCTGTATCCTCACATAGTAAATGAAAAAAAATGTATGGGGTGAAGCAATGCTGTGACCCCCATATGATGAAGAGCAGAAGAACAAAAAGAGCCTAAGCTTGTTCCCTCCAGCCAATTTGATCTTAAGCAAGTAACTTAATAAGGCACAAATCCATTTGTGGGAGTGAAGTCATCAAAACTGAATCACTTCCCCCCAAATTTCCATTTCTTAATACCATCACAATGAAGATTAGGTTTCCACACAGATTTTTGGAGAGGACACATCCAGACCATAGCACACTCCAGCCCATCCCCAGTAGAGATATCAATACCAAGAAGACATAATTTCATATTGAAGTGGTAGTTTTCCCTGAGATTTGTTCAAACCAATCTTTTGTCATTCATTCCTTTATTTTCATTAAATATAGAAATGATTTGATCTGTTATAAGAATCACTTTCTAAAAAATAAAGGATTGGTAAGCTCATTTATCCTTGCCATTCGGAAATCTGTGACGCAGCTTCAGAGACAATGCTTACATAAATCAGAATGTCAGAGAACAGACTGCATTAATTTCAAGGATGAACCACGTGGAACCAGCCAGAGAGAGGATGATGAAGGGTTGGGCTTTGCAAGCCAACAGGGTCCAGAAAGCCTTTGTGGAACAAGTGGGACTTGAAAGTCACATCTTGTGAAGCCAGATATTACAGAGCTCAAGGCAGAAGGGAAGGGGATTCTGAGAACCCAGAAGATCACAAACTGAGAATCAAGAAAGGAAATTTACAAAGGGTGATGAGATAGAAAAGGATATACAGAGGAGAGAAGGGACAGTAAAAGTCACAAGAGGGAAAGCACTTGAGGGCAAGCAGGAGATCAGCCTTTTTAACATGCCCTGACTAGTTATAAAACAGTTCCTGTTTCCCAAAAGCCGCAAATTGCCATCTGGCAGAGAGTGACCAGGCAATCTGGCCCATGCTCTAATGGGACAATTGAAATATCAAGAACCAATCAAGAGGAGTTTGTTAACTCCTTACATGACTTTAAAAGAAGTTATACTCCTTTAATCCCAGCAGCTCAGGAGACAGGCAGGGGAGTCATGAGTCCAAAGCCAGCCTCAGAAAAAGCAAGGTGCTAAGCAACCCAGTGAGACTCTGTCTCTAAATAAAATACAAAATAGGGCCGGGGATGTGGCTCAGTGGTCGAGTGCCCCTGGGTTCAATCCCTCGTCCCCCACCCACCCCAAAAAAAACCCAAATAAATAAAAGAAGGAATACTATTAAGATTTAAATGGCACTCTTGTGCCATGCTGCATCAGGAGTTCTGAGTCTTTTCTCACCTTTTTTTAAAATAAAATCTCTGCTTGCTTGCCAACAATCACAGTGTTTATCCTTTCACTCCATGAAACTTGAACCCAATACTGATTCCTGTGGTTAACAGTATTACGGAAATGCAGCTGGCTGGAGAGAGACCATGCAAGTATGGACTAACACTTTTGAGGATGCTTTGTATATATAGAATACCTGAGAAATAAAATGTCATCCTTGAAATATGTATAGTTCTAAAATAAAGCAATGGGCTGGGGTTGAGTGAATGTGAACAGCCAAGGAAAACTGGGGTACTGGAGATATGTCCCAGCTTGAATCTCCAGTTCTCTTGGTAAGATAGGACAGCTGGTTGATCCTGACCTTAAAGCCTTTCTGTTTCCTGTCAAGGACACTCAGTGAGCTGAGTATTTAAGTAGAATGCAGTAACCTGACAGACCGAATGGTCTGCCCACTCAACCACGCATGTCTCAAGTCTAGCCAAGTGAAGATACTTGATACTCCCTTCTCCTCTCTGCTGTGGGGCAGGATGCTCAGAAAACTCACCAAGTCCCAATTGTGTCCAAATTGAAGAGTCTTTATTCTGACTGGTTGGGGCTTCTCACAGGACCAAGTTGTCTCTGCAGAAAGCGGCCCTCACCTTGAATATTTCAGGATATTTAAAGGCAAAAACTGCAAAACCCGCATTCAGGTTGACATAGCAACCAGCAAGCAAGCATACAGAAGCTGAATAAAGCCATTAGTGAAACAACACAAGGTCCTTAATTGTATTTTTATTCTTATAGGATTTTCCATAATTATAATTAAAAGAAATAGATCAAAGTGTCCCTAGTCAAATATAAGTTAAAGGAGGGCTACTAACATTTAATCAATTATTCCATTATTTCCTGATAAGATACATTGCTCACCAAAAATAGAAACCAAAGAGAACAATTTTACATTGTATAAGAATTGCTATTTTGAACATAAAAGGATGCTGTACTTTGTCGAATGCTTTTTCTGCATCTATCGAGACGATCATATGGTTCTTATCTTTAAGTCTATTGATGTGGTGAATAATATTTATTGATTTCCGTATATTGAACCAACCTTGCATCCCAGGGATGAATCCTACTTGATCAGGGTGCACTATTTTTTTGATAGGCTTTTGTATTCGATTCGCCAGGATTTTATTGAGGATTTTTGCATCTATGTTCATTAGAGATATTGGTCTGTAGTTTTCTTTCTTTGAAGTGTCTTTGTCTGGTTTGGGGATCAAGGTGATGTTGGCCTCATAGAATGAATTTGGAAGAGCTCCTTTTTTTTCTATTTCTTGAAATAGCTTGAAAAGTATTGGTATTAGTTCTCCTTTGAAGGTTTTGTAAAACTCCGCTCAATACCCATCCGGTCCAGGGCTTTTCTTTGTTGGTAGTCTTTTAATGGCTTCTTCTATTTCTTCCTTTGTTATTGGTCTGTTTAAATTGTGTGTGTCTTCCTGACTCAATCTGGGCAGCTCATATGACTTAAGAAATTTATCGATGTCTTCACTGTCTTCTATTTTATTAGAATATAGGGTTTTGAAATACTTTCTAATTATCTTCTGTATTTCTGTAGTGTCTGTTGTGATATTGCCTTTTTCATCCCGTATGTTAGTAATTTGAGTTTTCTCTCTTCTTCTCTTCGTTAGCATGGCTAATGGTCTGTCGATCTTATTTATTCTTTCAAAGAACCAACTTTTAGTTTTATCAATTTTTTCAATGATTTTTTTGGTTTCGATTTCGTTGATTTCCGCTCTGGTTTTAATTATTTCTTGTCTTCTGCTATATTTGCTGTTGTTTTGCTCTTCCTTTTCTAGGGTTTTGAGATGTAGTGTGAGTTCGTTTATTTGTTGTTTTTTTCTTTTTTTGAGGAATGAACTCCAGGATATGAATTTCCCTCTTAGAACTGCTTTCATTGTTTCCCATAGATTCTGATATGTTGTGTCTGAATTGTCGTTTATCTCTAAGAATTTTTTGATTTCCTCCTTTATGTCTTCTGTAACCCATTGATCATTCAGTAACATATTGTTTATTTTCCATGTGATGCTGGATTTTTCCTTCCTTCTTTTATCATTGATTTCCAGTTTCATTCCTTTATGATCAGATATGGTGCATAGTATTATCTCCACACCTTTATATTTACTAAGAGTTGCCCTATGGCATAATATATGATCTATCTTTGAGTAAGATCCATGTGCTGCTGAGAAGAACGTGTATCCACTTGATGATGGTTGATATATTCTATATATGTCGGTTAAGTCTAGGTTATTGATTGTGCTGTTGAGTTCTATAGTTTCTTTATTCAGCTTTTGTCTGGAGGATCTGTCTAATGGTGATAGTGGTGTGTTGAAGTCACCCATAATTATTGTGTTGTGGTCAATTTGACTCTTGAACTTGAGGAGAGTTTGTTTTACAAATGTTGCTGCACAATTATTTGGTGCATATAAATTGATAATTGTTATGTCTTGTTGGTGGATAGTTCCTTTTAACAGGATATAGTGTCCTTCTTTATCCCTTTTGATTAACTTAGGTTTGAAGTTGATTTTATTCGATATGAGTATGGCCACTCCTGCTTGCTTCCGAGGGCCATGTGAGTGGTATAATTTTTCCCAACCTTTCACCTTCAGCCTGTGTATGTCTTTTCCTATCATATGAGTCTCCTGAAGGCAGCATATTGTTGGGTTTGTTTTTTTGATCCAGGTTACCAGCCTGTGTCTCTTGATTGGTGAGTTTAGTCCATTAACATTTAAGGTTACAATTGAAATATGATTTGTACTTCCAGTCATGTTTATTTATTTATTTATTTTAGTTTGGCTAGTTTTTACTTTTTGATTTTTTTTCTCCCCCTTTACTGAGAAACCTCCCGCTGTTGGTTTGGGGCACTATTTTTCCATTCCTCTTCTTGTAGAATTTTGCCCAAAATGCTTTGCAGTGCTGGTTTTCTGGCTGCGAATTCTTTTAGCTTTTGTTTATCGTGAAAGATTTTAATTTCATTGTCAAATCTGAAGCTTAATTTTGCTGGATACAGTATTCTTGGTTGGAGACCATTATTTTTCAGCATTTGGAATACATTGTTCCAGGATCTTCTCGCTTTCAAAGTCTGTGATGAAAAATCAGCCGTTAACCTAATTGGTTTACCCCTGAATGTAATCTGCCTCCTTTCCCTTGTAGCCTTTAATATTCTCTCCTTGTTCTGTATGTTGGCTATCTTCATAATTATATGTCTTGGAGTTGGTCTATTACAGTTTTGGATGTTTGGGGTCCTGTAGGCTTCCAGGATTTGGCAATCCATTCCATCTTTCATCTCTGGGAAGTTTTCTAGGATTATTTCATTTAATAGGTTGTGCATTCCTTTGGTTTGAACCTCTGTGCCTTCTTCTATCCCAATGACCCTCAAATTTGGTTTTTTGATGAGATCCCATAACTCTTGGATAGATGGCTCATGAGATTTAAGCATCTTTTCAGTGTTGACTATACTCTTTTCAAGTTGATAAACTTTGTCTTCATTATCTGATGTTCTGACTTCTACTTGATCTAGCCTATTTGTAATACTCTCGTTAGCGTTTTTAATCTGGTTTATGGTTTCTTGCATTTCTAAAATTACTGTTTGGTTTTTTTTTAAGATCTCTATCTCCTGGTAAAGCTCGTTCTTTGCAGTTTGAATTTGTTTGTTTAGTTCGTTTTCAAAATATACTTTCAATTCTTGGACTTGCTGTCTCATGTCTTCTCTAAAATTCCGTTCCATCTGAGTTACGTATGCCTTGATTTCTTTCCCTGTCCATGTTTCTGATGCTTCTAGGTCCTCCTGTAGATTTAAGTTGTCCTGCATTATCTGTAATCCTTTTTTCCCTTGTTCTTTCATGTTGTTCACGTTCCTTTCCAGCTCTGTTTGACTGCTTTGAAACTGCTTTCTCCTATACATTTGTTTTGGCTTTGTTTATCTCTGTTGTCTCTCCTTTGTGGCAGGAGATTATGCCTATATATGTTGGGCTTTATTGTACTTCAGAGCTGATTCATTCAATTTATAAAGGGCTTCCGGATTTTGTATGCATATAGTCGTTTGTTTTTTATTCTTAGGACTTTAGGTTAGGTGCTATGCAGGTATAAGGGTTAGTTTGTCTTGGCTACTTTAGAAGATTGCTCTACTGAAGGGGGATACTAACCATCGATTGGAGGGTGTTGGTAGGAGCTAGGTATTTAGGAGCACTATAGACGGCCTCGAAACATTCACCTATTTGCATTTAGACAGTTACACGATATGGAGGACGTAATGCTTGGGATGAAATTTGGGGGGAAAGGGAAGGTAGGTGCTCTTGAAAAGAAAGAAGGAGAGGGAGATAGATAGCATAGAGGAGAATGGAAATAGCAATAAAACTTGGAAGGTGAGAGAGAGAGAGGGAAAAGGGAGAGAAAAAAATAAAATGAAATAGAAAATAAAATTAGGTCTTAGAGATTCATTTTCTTCTCTTCCCATAGGCAAAGCTGTGCCCTCCAGGCTGAGTTTTGCCCTCAATGTGTCAATAGCAATCGCTGTAAGGCAGTTCCTGGGAGTCTCTCAATCCTGTTGGTCCAGAGCCGTTTCATTCTAAATGGAGAAAAACTGAAGGCATTCCCACTAAAATCTGGAACAAGACAGGGATGCCCTCTCTCACCACTTCTATTTAATTTAGTCCTTGAAATACTAGCCAGAGCATTTAGACAGACAAAAAAAAATTAAAGGCATAAAAATAGGAAAAGAAGAACTTAAAATATCACTATTTGCAGATGACATGATTCTATACCTAGAAGACCCAAAAGGGTCTACAAAGAAACTACTAGAACTAATAAATGAATTCAGCAAAGTGGCAGGATATAAAATCAACACGCATAAACCAAAGGCATTCCTGTATATCAGCAACAAAACTTCTGAAATGGAAATGAGGAAAACCACCCCATTCACAATATCCTCAAAAAAAATTAAATACTTGGGAATCAACCTAACAAAAGAGGTGAAAGACCTATACAATGAAAACTACAGAACCCTAAAGAGAGAGATAGAAGAAGATCTTAGAAGATGGAAAAATATACCCTGTTCATGGATAGGCAGAACCAACATCATCAAAATGGCGATATTACCCAAAGTTCTCTACAGGTTTAATGCAATACCAATCAAAATCCCAATGGCATTTCTTATAGAAATAGACAAAGCTATCATGAAATTCATATGGAAAAACAAAAGACCCAGAATAGCAAAAGCAATTCTAAGCAGGAAGTGTGAATCAGGCGGTATAGCGATACCAGATTTCAAACTATATTACAGAGCAATAGTAACAAAAACAGTATGGTACTGGTACCAAAACAGGCAGGTGGACCAATGGTACAGAATAGAGGACACAGAGACCAATCCACAAAATTACAACTTTCTTATATTTGATAAAGGCACTAAAAGCATGCAATGGAGAAAGGATAGCATCTTCAACAAATGGTGCTGGGAAAACTGGAAATCCTTATGCAACAAGATGAAGCTGAACCCCTTTGTCTCGCCATGCACAAAAGTTAATTCAAAATGGATCAAGGAGCTAGATATCAAATTAGAGACTCTGCGCCTAATAGAAGAAAAAGTTGGCTCTGATCTACATATTGTGGGGTCAGGCTCCAAATTCCTTAATAGGACGCCCATAGCCCAAGAGTTATATACAAGAATAAACAAATGGGACTTACTTAAACTAAAAAGTTTTTTCTCAGCAAGAGAAACAATAAGAGAGGTAAACAGAGAACCTACATCCTGGGAACAAATTTTTACTCCTCACACTTCAGATAGAGCCCTAATATCCAGAATATACAAAGAACTCAAAAAATTAAACAATAAGATAACAAACAACCCTATCAACAAATGGGCCAAGGACCTGAACAGACACTTCTCAGAGGAGGACATACAATCAATCAATAAGTATATGAAAAAATGCTCACCATCTCTAGCAGTCAGAGAAATGCAAATCAAAACCACCCTAAGATACCATCTCACTCCAGTAAGATTGGCAGCCATTATGAATTCAAGTAACAATAAGTGCTGGCGAGGATGTGGGGGAAAAGGTTCACTTGTACATTGCTGGTGGGACTGCAAATTGGTGTGGCCAATATGGAAAGCAGTATGGAGATTCCTAGGAAATCTGGGAATGGAACCACCATTTGACCCAGCTATCGCCCTTCTCTGTCTATTCCCTGAGGACATTAAAAGAGCATACTATAGGGATACTGCCACATCAATGATCATAGCAGCACAATTCACAAAAGCTAGACTTTGGAATCAACCTAGATGCCCTTCAATAGATGAATGGATTAAAAACTGTGGCATTTATACACAATGGAGTATTATGCAGCACTAAAAAATGACAAAATCGTGGATTTTGCAGGGAAATGGATGGCATTAGAGCAGATAATGCTAAGTGAAGCTAGCAAATCCTTAAAAAACAAATTCCCAATGTCTTCTTTGATATAAAGAGAGCAATTAAGATCAGAACACGGAAGAAGAGCATGAGGAGAAGACTAACATTAAACAGAGATGAGTGGGGTGGGAGAAAGGTAGAGAGAAGGGAAACTGTATGGAAATGGAAGATACCCTCATTGTTACACAAAATTACATATAAGAGTTTGTGAGGGGAAAGGGGAAAAAAAACAAGGGAGAGAATTAAACAACAGCAGATGGGGTAGAGGGGGAAAATGAGAGGGAAGGGGAGGGGGGATAGTAGGGGATTGGAAAGGTAGCAAAATACAACAGTCATTAATATGGTATTATGTAAAAATGTGGATGTGTACCGATGTGATTCTGCAACTTGTATTTGGGGTAAAAAATGGGAGTTCATAACCCACTTGAATCAAATGTATGGAAGATGATATGTCATGAGCTTTGTAATGTTTTGAACAACCAATAAAAAAAAAAAGAATTGCTATTTTGTGTTGACAAATATGTTATGCTAGGTAACTATTAATGGGTAAAGAAGCAGAGCTTTCCCAAGGGAGAAACATTTCTTACATGATATGGGGTTTCAGGGTAAAATGGAGTTGGTTTGCTCATTGCTCATACAACCTGGTCCATAATACTCTCCTCATCTCTTCCTCTTCCTTTTCTTTTCTCCTCTTTGATTTTAGGTGGGGGTGAAGATGACAACATACAACCTCCATAATTTTTATAATGAGCTTCCACCAACCCTTCAACACATACACACACACTATTAGTACATATTCCTTATTTATTCCATAAATATTAATTAGGGATTTAATGTATACCAGCTACTATTCTGGAGCTGGCAATACAGCAGTAAACAAAAGAAAAAAAGAAAACTCATAGAATTTTCATTCTGTAAGAGGAAGGAGACCAAAACCAAAACAAATTTACACAATTGTTCCTATGGTAGTAAGTACCATGAAGAAAAATAAAGCAGAAGGAGTGGGCATGGTCACCTGACATACTCCAGGATCACTGCACTGTGATGGTCTCTGAGTATGATTGGATAATTTTCTATCTCAAATAATCCTGGGATTTTCAGACAGGATTGGAAGAGAGGGATCAGGGGCAACTCATACTCAATTTTTTTCCTTTCTATGAAAAGAAAACAAGTATATTCAAAACAGCATAGTAAATATTTCAGTTCTGTTTGAACTCATAAACACACACACACACATACACACTTTCTACTGGAATTAAAGTATTCTAGTGTATTCATTTGGGGGTTTTAAGGATATGACCATTGACATGAAATATTAACACTTTTTTTATTTCTTCTGGGGCTTTGGGTGCTATGTGCTAAAACTGTAAACAATCCCTGACATAGTAGACTTTTAAGATCCAGCATACAACTGGGTCCTGAGTCTCAAATTCTCTTCCCTCCTAGTCCCAAATGCATAAAAATCACTGAAAATGAGTCTTGACCCTTTCAGTCCTGGCTTCCAGCATGATTCTCAAACCCTGTGAATCTTTTTCTAGTTATCTCACAGAGTTCCAAAAACTATTTGTTTATTTGAGTACAAATTTATACATTTCCTCTCATCAGGGAAAAATCAGTCAGGAATTTCACAAACCTGTGTGATTAGATACAGGAAAGGAGCATGTGACAAAGGGTCTAAGCTCAGTGGTGCACTGACAACTTTTCTAGAATATATATAAATTGATTTTAAAAAGTGATTTCTTAAATTGAAGTGAATAAACTATAAATTTAAGAAATTTTAACAAAGAATTTTTACAAAAGTCGACAAAGTTCCAAGGAGAATTGTTACTGATTGCTGTGGTTTGGATATGAGGTGTCCCCCAAAATCTCATGTGTGAGAAAAGGCAAGAAGGTTCAGAGGAGAAACGACTGGGTTGTGAGAGTTTTAATCCAAACAGTGAATTAATCCCCAGATAGGGATTAATTGAATGGTAACCCAAGTGATAGGGTGTGACTGGAGGAGGAATTAGGGCATGGCTTTGTATCTGGCAAGTGGAGTTTCTCTCTCTCTCTCTCTCTCTCTCTCTCTGCTTCCTGATCACTATGTGAACTGCTTCCCTCCACAAACACTTTCTGCCCTGATGATCAACCTTACCTGAAGCCCTTAGGAATGATATTGGCCTTCTAAGATTAAGACCTCTGAAACCTTAAGCCCTCAAGTCAACTTTTCCTCCTCTACAGTTGTTCTGTTTGGGTCCTTCTGTCACACTGGCAAAAAAAGCTGACTAAAACACTGATCACAAGAATGGTCGTGTAAGCTTTGCAAATTCATAGTTGGTAGATACTAGCTTTTTTTCCTGGAATGCCTTTCCCTTTGACCTGTGAAACTCATATCATTTTCAGTTCATTCCATGACCTATCCTTGCTTCTCTGACAATATGCTTACATAGAATTCAATGCATTTCTGTATTACCATAAGTCACTGTTCATTTTCTTTTGTTGACTTTTTTTTTTTAAATCAGAAGCATAATGGCTTAAATCTGATTTTCTCTTCATTACTATTCTCCAAGGTTGATGGTCAATGGTTATCAAATTGTATGGTTTTAAATATGTATAGTTTATTGTATGCTAAAAACTATTACAGCATTTTTAAACTGAAGAAAGTAATCTTTTTCTAGTCTTTCTGTAGAAAAATCTCTCCAAATAATTTACTATGCAAAAATCCATTAAATTTATTAATTGCTATCATATTCAAAGAAATTTTGCCGCCCACTTCATAAAAAACAAGAAAGCAAGACTCAAAACTGTTATGATACCATATGTGAGCAACAGTGGATAATAAGGTCATGCCCAATCTCTATGGCTCATTGTTAAGCATTGGTAATGGCTTATGCTCATAAAAGGCATAATAATAATTTAATCTGAAATTTCTTACCACATTATCCAGGCCTAAGCTTAATATTTGGATCTACTTAAGGGATGTTCAAGTTCTTTCTCTGAAAGTACTACCAAAATCGAAACTGAGAGGGACATGCTTAAATGTAGGCTCCAGAATGTGTCTCCTCTAAGGACATTGATTTTCATTATTTGGTAGTTTTCTCATTGACACCATCAACATTAATTGACAAATATCTTAGTAAATAAATAATTAGCATATAATGTCATAATTACAAGTAAACAAAATCTTGAAAGATTTTGCGGTGCATTGGTATTATTATTAAAATACATTGAAATAGCTATAAACTATATTTGAATTTTTATTGTCCTAATACATGCATTGTTGATTAGCACGTTTTTAACTAGTACACATTATTTGCTTTTTTCTCATGAAATGCTCTATATACCTTGAACATGACCTATTTTAATAGGCTCGTGTCTTGCCTATAACAGAACCCTGGCCTCATCACACTGTGCTGCTTGCTGATTTACAAATGCACTATGAACTTTTGAAGTTCTATGCCTTTTCCTATGTTGTACTCTATCTCAAACCACAAAGTACCATAGGAAAAAACCATTGTTTAAGAACCAGATTTAAATGGTGAATGCAATAATTTAAGAAAAACAAAGTGCAATATCTAGTGACTATATAAAATAACTATGCAATAAATAGAAGTTTTATAATACTTTAAAAAATATCTGTAGAATTATTATATTTCATAGTGCAATTGAGTTACTTGAAAATTGCATTTACCTATCCTATTAGACTCCATATAAAGTGCAGAGTTGAGCCATACCTTACCCACCTGTATGCTTGATGGCTGAGTTATGCTTGCTACTAGGCACTTAACATTTAAGCAAGATTGAATTGACTTAAAATTTATACCATTGTTTGAGATATTCAGTTATTCTCAGGATATATCATCTTGGAGAAATGCAAGATACCAAATCATCATCCTCATTTTTTTTCCTTTGTTATGATCAGGAAAGTGGCAAGAACAAAGAGTATAAAAAAGCTAAGGTGTATTTACACACTGAGGGAGAAACTTGTATCACTTAAACTCCTAACTCCATCAAGCCCAGGCTTTCCCAAATCAGGAGGGTAAATCAATCTGCCATTGATTATGTTTTAGGTAGTACCTTAGGTAAACTTCAAATGATGTCATGTTCCAATTCAAACACAAATTTAACAAAATTAGTGCTAGGTTTTAAAAGGATCATCAAGATTATAAAATATTGAATCAAGGTAGGACTATTTGGGGGAAAGCAAGTAAACAGTGTTCTGAGAATTTTCTGAAAATATCTGAATTTCTCTAATTTTCCTCAAGGAAGCAAATGTAAATTGAGTTTTTCTTTTTTTGAAACTTCTGATGGTTTTGCAGTATTTTAATATTCACTTCATATTTATATTTGTATAAATATGAAGAGAATATTAATGTATTAATATATGTTGATATATTAATATATACACTATAGACACACTGTATCTCCTATATTCCCTCTCATTATACTTACTATTTAGTGGTGGTCACAGGCAAAAATATAAATATCAGATCAATAAAACAGTGAAAACTTCTATAAGGAAAAAAATAAGCAAAGTCAAAGATAGATAGTGGTGAACTTTAGAAAGCATGACTAGGGAAGGTCTCTTTAGTGAACTGCTATTAAGTTGAATTTTGAATAATGAAAAATTATTTGTTCAAAAACTCAGGCACAAGACAAGAATAGATTCAGAACTAAAGAAGGAAAACACTGAAACTAATTGGGGACTATTTTAACTTAATGTATACTGTAAAAAGGACAGATCTACCCAAGAAACTGCAAAATTCTCTTCAAGAGCAAAGACTACCTTGAAATGGCAGATTTCAAGCTAGTTGGCTTTTTGTCCTATTCATTGTCACAGCCTCCTTATCACCAATTGAAAACAAAGAGCAAAGACTAGATGGAATAGCCAATGTTTCTTGAGGAACTTCTCTGGGACAGGCACTGTTTAACATCCTTTATACATATTAACTTTCTTAATCATCTCAACTTTATGAGGTCTTATTATCCTCACTTTATAGATGAGAAAACTGAGATACAATAAGCATAAGGAATTTCCCAATGTGTTAAAGCCAGATTCAAATAGGGCTTTTAGCTCTAGAATCCCTGCTATTCTGCTATTCTTCATTCTTCGTGTTCTGTTAGCTAGTATGGCAATATCAGAATCAAGCTCACTTGAACAGTAGTGGGATAGAGCAGAAATAGTTATACTGGGCTGAACTATAAGTCAACAAAGGCATCTCTCTCTTATATCCTCCCCTCCCTGACTCATCCCTCTGCAAAAATCTCCATAAAAATATCCTTGATATATTTCTGAATGCAAATACAGAATATAAAGACAAAAAATGTTATCTGTAATGTGTGCAAAACTTTCACATACCCCTTAGAAAGAGTGTGCTAACACTGAGACCAATACCAAAAGAGAAAGGGAGAATGAAATAATTAAAACAAGTTTCCACTTGATGCCTGAGCAAAGCCTCAGCGTTGTGTTTCAGGTTACAGCAAGTCACTTAGGCACCAGAACACTTTTCCAATCACTGTTTCAATAAAGCAAAAGACTCCTCAAAACACATGAAGAGCTAATGGAACTTTGAGAACCGAAGCTGTCCAGTTTTCCATTCAGTGTGGTACAGGAAAGGGGGAGGGCTAGCTATATTAAAATCAGGTGAGCCCACATCTACAGTGGGAAACCAAGGGAGAATCCCATGTTGTTTTAAGTCCTCAGAGAATTAATGGACTAATATTCTGAATGCAGCAATGTGAATAATGTAGCCAAACAAAATGCACTCTTTGATTTTGCTTTTGTTTTCCAAGTTCTCCCTAAGCTTGTTTTCTACTTTTGGAAAAATTACCATGTGCAAGCAGGCATTATGACTTTTGCTCAAGAACCAGCCAAACTGATGGCTGTGGTTCATGGAAATCTTGTTTGTTCTGGGAAACAAAACCAGTAGAGAGAGAAAGGCAACTTTTGAACAACATTCTGAGAAGAAACAGATCTGAGGAATCTGGTGAAATGGAAACGTTTAATCCAAAGGAGATAATAATGACTGAATGGAAAATAATCTTCATACTCTCAAATTTAGATTTCAAACGCTGGAAATTCTTTTATGGTCTAGAATTGCTGCCATTGCAGTGGGTAATTGTACTTGATCAGCAGAAGTTTATGGGAGATATTTCTTTTAACCTCAAGGTAACTGATGGCAGAAAAAAAAAAAAGAAAAAAGTAGTTGGGAAATTGGTTTAAAGATAGCTATTTAGGTGAAAGGCTGTGAACTCTAGTACTGGGCTCCTTCAGTTTTAAGGGAAAGTATAATTATATTAACAAACTCCTTAGTTTATCTATCTAGGCATAAGTATAGATGGTTTCTAAACTTGGCAGTTGAACCTGTTTCAAGAAGGTCTCCTTGTAATGTAATAATAAATTGATAACACTAATAAGTTAATAATACTAATGTAATAATAAGTTGATAATACTAATTATTTCTAATGAACAAGTTGACTTGCACTTTAAGGGACATATCATCATAGATATTTGTCTATTGATATCCATATCCAGAAGTACCATATTGTTTTCCAGTTAACAAATTCAAGCGGAAATAATTAGAACAAACTGGAAAACTAGCCTCTTTTACTCATTGCTCATACTCTCCAAGATGTAGTTTACAAGCCTCTTCTTTCCCTAGTAGGTACAATCACAATCTCTCAGTGGCATTTTTTTTTAGTAGAAACTTTAATTTTTCCCTAAAGTCTCCTCAATTCTCCATGAAAAGTTATTGAAATTTTTTCTTTTTTTCTTGTGAAAACCTGAAGTGGATTGAAAATTGTGTCCACTATTTTTTCACAGTAAATTGATGTTCTACATTTTACAATATATTTTATATATTATATTATATGTGAAATGGTAGCAGAAAGTGATCTTTTGAACCCTCTTTATTTCCCAAATCACTTGCTCTATCCATGATTTGGTAAAGCAATGGATTATTTGAATAATCCATCAATAAAAATACAGTGCCTCCAAGGCAAACCTCAAATTCAACTCCTTTCTATAAATGACAGTGAACTCCAACTAGTAAACAAATTGTATCTGTAGATCAAACCACAAATTTAGTAAAGCAGGATTAAAGTTAGCTTGTGATTATTACTATAACTATTGCTTTGCATATTCTTTAACATCTATTTATTGTTCTCCAATGCGCCATCTACTCTTTTTAAAAAGTTTTTAATTGTAGATGGACACAATACCTTTATTTTATTTTTATGTGGTGCTGAGGATCAAACCCAGTGCCTTTCATATGTGAGGCAAGCACTCTGCCACTGAGCTACAATCCCAGCCCCTCTATCTACTCTTTTTTTTTTAAAAGAGAGAGTGAGAGAGGAGAGAGAGAGAGAATTTTTAATATTTATTTTTTAGTTCTCGGCGGACACAACATCTTTGTTGGTATGTGGTTCTGAGGATCGAACCCAGGCCACACGCATGCCAGGCGAGCAAGCTACCGCTTGAGCCACATCCCCAGCCCCTCTATCTACTCTTTGTCCAACTCCAGAAACCAGTTAGGCATTTGGAATACTAATACAGCATTTATTTATTTATTTATATTTATTTTTTAAAGAGGTTTATTTATTTCTGTTATCAAAGAACAGAATTATGACAGTGTAATTTAACAATCCTAATTGGCTTCATTTTTAATTTTAAAATCAGGAAACACTTCATTCCATAAAACAGAATCAGTTTTCCTATGAGCCAAGCACTCATCAAAAATAATTTGATGAGTTAACATCAGATTAATTATTTTGCTTACACAAAATAAGGACAAGGGAACTTCACTATTTCGCCAGTTGAGAATGGCTGTTCTCCCCCCAATCCAGATTTCTCTTGGAGGACCAGATGTGTCAGCTTGGTTTGATTGACTC
The DNA here is from genome assembly GCF_964194105.1 of Spermophilus citellus. Lineage (NCBI taxonomy): Eukaryota > Metazoa > Chordata > Mammalia > Rodentia > Sciuridae > Spermophilus > Spermophilus citellus. The sequence goes on along the minus strand of NC_138194.1, from coordinate 46,630,624 downwards.
CATGTTGTTGTTTCCCACCCCTCCCTACCCCAGGAATATTGTCTATATTGAAAAACTGGCTTCACAAAGAAGGTGGCAGCAGGAAAATTTCAGAATCCAAAGCTTAAAAAATACGTCTTGGGCAGTGTGGGGTTATTTCCATCTCTGGGAGGGATCATCTAGTGTCTGAGGCCTGGGGATAGAGGCAAAGTCCCCAGCCACCCATCCAGGATATGTCACTCTCAGTAGCATCTGGTGTCCTGACCTTTGCTCGCCCAGGATGACTGTGGGTAAGGAGCAGCAGGTCACAGGGGCCCCCTGACCCTCCGGGACACAGAGCTCTCCCTGGGCAGACCCCAGGGCTGAGGGTCAGAGGCCAGGGGAGAATCAACGACTGTCCCTGCCTGTAGTCCCTGAGGTCCTGGGGCAGGGATGCAGGAGGCAGCTAGTGTCATAAGACGTCCCCATCCCCAGCCAGTCTGGGTGCCTGGCTAAGCGAGGAGAAAGTCGGTGTTCCTCCTCAGGGCCTGGCCCCTGCGCCTGGTCTCACTTCCTCCCTGGCACCGCCTGGAAGGGGAGGAAGTGACACCCAGGGGAAGGCTGGGAAGTGATGCCACCGTCACATTCAAGTTCAGGGTGCGACAGCTCAGTCTGCCCCCCAACAGGCCCCATACTCAGGTCCCCTTCATGGGCCACGTCCCTTCTGAGAGTCACGCCCTGCCTTTTATAGGCACAAGGACCCAGAAGTTCCAGAGATACGTCCATGTTTAGGCCCTCAGATCCGGAAGTGCCTCAAGCATCCATACTTAGGCCCCTGGATCCGGAAGTTCCTCAGACATCCATGTTTAGGCCCCCGGATCCAGATCCAGAAGTTTCAAAGGTGCACGTCCATGTTTAGGCACCCGGATACGGAAGTTCCTCGGGCGCACATCCATGTTTAGGCTGTAGGATCCAGGTGTGCCTCGGGTACATATCCATGTTTAGGCCCCAGGATCTGGAATGCCTCAGGCATCCACGTTTAAGTCCCTGGATCAGGAAGATCCTGAGGTGCACATCCATATTTAGGACCCCAGATCAGGAAGTTCTTCAGGTGCACGTCCATCTTTGGGCCTTCTGATCTGGAAGTGCCTCAGGCATCCATGTTTAGGCTGAAGCATCTGGAAGTTCCTCAGGTGCACGTCCATGTTTAAGCCCCTGGATCCAGAAGTTCGTCGGGTGAACGTCCATGTTTAAGCCCCCGGGTCCGGAAGTTCCTCAGCATCCATGTTTAGGCTCTAGGATCCGGAAGTGCCTCAGGCATCCAAGTTTAGGCCCCCGGATCCAGATCCAGAAGTTTCAAAGGTGCACGTCCATGTTTAGGCGCCCGGATCCGGAAGTTCCTTGGGCGCACATCCATGTTTAGGCTGTAGCATCCAGAAGTGCCTCAGGTGCACATCCATGTTTAGGCTCTAGGATTTGGAAGTTCCTCAGGTGTCCATGTTTAGGCCCCTGGATCCAGAAGTTCCTCAGGCATCCATATTTAGGCCCACGGATCTGGAGGTTCCTCAGGTGCACATCCATGTTTAAGCCCCCGGGTCCTATCCAACTGTAACCCCTACACCTGTAAATCATTCTCTCTCCACACCCCTTTCTCTCATGTTCTCAACCACTGTTCACCACCTTTCTACTCTACTTGTATAATATCAAGTTAGATTGAAAGTTTGTGCAGAGATGTGACTCTGTTTTTAACAGTGTGGTAATAATGTAAATGCCTTGAAAAACCATCACACAAAAGATTATTCAAATTCTATTATGTTTATTTGCTTTAATGCATTCCTGGCCAACACAAGAGAAGGAATCTGGAGAATGATGTAATAAAAGGGGACTCAAGTGGGCAGCCTCATAGTAGACTCCACATGAAGCCAAATCCCTCCAATATAAGAAGACAAGAAATAAATCCACCACAAAGAAGGGGACAGTGGGTAAACTGAGCTGACTTGATCTTGGCATGAGGTGGTAAGTAAATAAAATTGTCCTTGAGAATCTGCAACCACAAGCTTGCCCTTACATGACAAATGTTTCCAGTCCAAATCCACACTGTCTTTGTGGTCTGAAAAATCTGAATCAAGGAACTTAAAGTAGTTCCAGATTGGTAGCATCCCAGTGGGACAAATTGAAACAAAAGAAGCTCCTCTTAAGAGGAACTTGGCTTCTGCCCAGGCCTCAAAATAATCCACAGATAAAGTTTCTGGTGTGAGTGTGAGGTTGGTGTGCAGGGAGGAGGGACTTCATGTAACAAATCACACCCAAACCAAACTAGCAAGTACTTCAGATATTAGAATTAGCAAATGCAGAGTGTAAAATAACTACATTTAATTTATTCAAGGACTCTAAAAGCCCATAAATATATAAATGAAATAAGACCATAAATAATGTCAAAACAATTTTGAGTACAAATCTGTAATTTCTTTAAAAAGGTCACATCAAAGTTTTTGTTACTTTTTAGAATTATAATGCTTATTTTGCAAATAATCAGTAACTCAGGATCTAAATACTTTTATTGAAGTTCATGAGAAACTATTTCTCTCCGTTCATGCTTTACTTTTTTTTTGTTTTCTTAATGCCATATTTCAATAAAAAGTGGTCTTAGTTTTAATGAAATCTATTATTAATCTGTTCTTTTAGGGTGATTTATTATGGTGTCCTAAATAATGTTTGTCTACCCCAAAGTTACAAAATTATCTCTTAGGTTTTCTTCTAAAAACTTGATTATTTTTCATTTATATGTCTATAAATCTATCTCAAATTAATTTTTGAACCCTGTGAAATAGGGCCTAATACTGTTTGTTTGCTTTAAAATGGGTATTTAAATAATAAAGTCACATTTATAGAAAATGTCAATCTTTACCTAATGAATGGCAGTATCACCTATGGTATAAACCAGGAAACGTAAGTCGGGAACCCTATTTGCTTGTATTAGTTTACCCTTGTGCCAATACTACACTAACTTAACCAATGTCATAAAATTAGTCCTACAATTTAAAATCCTAGTGATCCGAGAACACGCACTGAGCCCGATCGGCTGAATTCAAACTCCCAGTCACCTGCTTCCCGCAGACAAACAGCTATGAATCGGCATTAATCCATCCGGCTGAAACAACTGGTCAGCCCTTCTCATCGTAAGAAGGTAAATGCCTACCGAGCCTTCATAAGTAGTGGCCACAGGTTTGAAACGGGGCTTGGGAGAGAAGGACCCACCCATTGCATTGGTCCCCCCGCAAAGGGAAACGACGTCATCAGACTGCTGCGGAGGAGATAACTTTGTTGAAACCGGCAGCTACAGGTGTGTGAGCACCTAGCCTTCCCTCTCCACACATCGGGGAAACCTTAAGGGCCCCTCCCAGCTCTCCAGTGAGTGCTACAGCAAGCCCAAGGAAATCAGAGGTGGTGCCGGACTGTGGCGCAGAACTACCGCTCCCACCAGGGCTGTCTGCTGAGGTCTCTTGCACCAGCTACAGGGAAGTGGATACCGGAGGGCAAGTAAAATCCGCTGAGGATTCTCAGCCCCAAGCTCTACAAACTTAGGGTCTGAGGGAATGGCAAACTGGAAGAGTGTGCCCAGTCGTTCATGAAAACAGGGCTCCCGGGAGCAGCAGATCTGGCATGTAGCCAGTATTGTGGTGAGAGGGGCCTGGCTAGAGAAAAAGTGGGAAGTGACTAGACACAAGAGGAGGCCCTAGACACTCAGGACTGGAGACTCGCCCAGTCTGGGAGGAGCTGCTGCACAGTGATTGGTTCCCGCGTATTGACAGGAGAAACTTGACCTGGTGGGCACAGCACCATCTACTGGAAGAGAAGTTAATCAAACTCTAAGACGGCATTTATTAGGTTTTTTTTTCTTTTTTTTTCTTTTCTCCCTTTTTTTTTGATTTGGGTTTTTCTTTCATTTTCATTTTTCTTTCTTGTTGTTTTATTAATTTTTTTTACAAAAATTTTTTTTAATTTTTTTTCTACTAATTTTAATTTAAATTTTTTTTAATTATTATTATTTTTTTAAATTTTTTTCTTTTTTAGTTCCTATTTTTTTCTTCTTTAGTCTTTTCATTTTTCTTATCCCCCCTTTCCTTGAATTCTACCTGCCCACTCTCATTCTCTTTAGTGACTTCTTCCCTTCAAATACCTTTCCTCCCAAGCATCAAATTAATTTATAGGAGTAAACAGTAACTCAGCAGTCAAACAGAACAAGAAGTAACATGAGCAGCTTCAAAAAACAAGGAAGAAAAGGAGTACAAACAATGCAGGACAGCCTAAATATTCAGGAGGACCTAGAGTCATTAGAAAAATGGTCATATAAAGAACTCAAGGAACACCTTAGACAGATGGAATGGAACCTTAAAGAGGATACAAGACAGCAAATTCAAGGAGCGAAAGAACACATTGAGAATGAATTCCATAAACAGATAAAAGAAGAAGTTAAGCATCTTTATCAGGAGATAGAGATTATAAAAAATAATCAAACAATAATTCTAGAAATGAAGGAAACGATAAACCAAATTAAAAATTCAATTGAGAGTATCACTAACAGAGTGGAGCAAGTAGAAACCAGAACATCAGATAATGAAGACAAAATATACCATCTTGAAAAGAGTCTAGCCAACTCAGAAAGGCTGGTAAAAAATCACGAGAAAAACATCCAAGAGTTATGGGATAACATGAAGAAACCAAACTTACGAGTCATCGGGATAGAAGACGGTACAGAGATTCAAACCAAGGGAATGAGAAACCTGCTGAATGAAATAATTACAGAAAACTTTCCAGAAATAAAAAAGGAAACAGATATACAAATTGAAGATGCATACAGGACACCGAGCACACAAAATCACAGTAGACCAACGCCAAGACACATTGTTATGAAGATATCCAATATACAGAACAAAGAGAAAATATTAAAAGCTACAAGAGAAAGGAGACAGATTACATTTAGGGGTAAACCAATACGGTTAACAACGGATTTTTCATCACAGACACTGAAAGCAAGAAGGTCATGGAACAATGTATTTCAAACACTGAAAGACAATGGATGCCAACCAAGAATTCTGTATCCAGCAAAATTAAGCTTCAGGTATGACAACAAAATAAAAATCTTTCATGATAAACAAAAGTTAAAAGAATTTGCAGCCAGAAAACCAGCATTGCAAAGCATTTTGAGCAAAACACTACACGAAGAAGAAATGAAAAACAATAACCAAAACCATCAGTGGGAAGTGCCTCAGTAAAGACAGAGGGCGAGGAGAAAGACAATCATGGAGAAACAAACTAAATTTTTTTTAAAAAAAGGATAAACAATCAAACATGGATGGAAGTTCAAACCATATATCAATAGTAACTCTGAATGTTAATGGCTTAAACTCTCCAATAAAGTGACATAGGCTGGTATCATGGATTAAAAAAACAAATCCAACAATATGCTGCGTCCAGGAGACACATCTGATTGGAAAAGACATACACAGGCTGAAGGTGAAAGGATGGGAAAAAATATACCACGCACACGGTCCTCGCAAGCAAGCAGGGGTGGCCATCCTCATATCGAATAAAATCGACTTCAAGACTGTTAATCAAAAGGGATAAAGAAGGTCATTATATACTGTTAAAAGGAACCATTCACCAACAAGACATAACAATTATCAATATTTATGCACCAAATAATGGTGCTGTGACATTCATAAAACAAATTCTCCTCAAATTCAAGAATCAAATAGACCACAAAACAATAACTATGGGAGACTTCAACACACCTCTCTCACCATTGGACAGATCCTCCAAACAAAAGTTGAATAAAGAAAATATAGAACTCAATACCACAATCAATAACCTAGACTTAACTGACTTATATAGAATATATCAACCATCATCAAATGGCTATACTTTTTTCTCAGCAGCACATGGATCCTTCTCAAAAATAGACCATATATTATGCAATAGGGCAACCCTCAGTAAATATAAAGGGGTGGAGATAATACCATGCATTTTATCTGATCATAATGGAATGAAACTGGAAATCAATGATAAAAGAAGGAAGGAAAAATCCTACATCACATGGAAAATGAACAATATATTACTAAATGATCAATGGGTTACAGAAGACATAAAGGAGGAAATCAAAAAATTCTTAGAGATAAACGAAAATACAGACACAACATATCGGAATCTATGGGACACAATGAAAGCAGTTTTAAGAGGAAAATTCATCGCCTGGTGGTCATTCCTCAAAAAAAGAAAAAACCAACAAATATATGAGCTCACACTCCAACTCAAAGCCCTAGAAAAGGAAGAGCAAAACAACAGCAAATGTAGCAGAAGGCAAGAAATAATTAAAATCAGAGTGGAAATCAATGAAATTGAAACAAAAGAAACTATTGAAAAAATTAACAAAACTAAAAGTTGGTTCTTCGAAAAAATAAATAAGATCGACAGACCTTTAGCCATGCTAATGAAGAGAAGAAGAGAGAGAAATCAAATTACTAACATACGGGATGAAAAAGGCAATATCACAACAGATGCTACAGAAATACAGAAGACAATTAGAAATTATTTTGAAAACCTATATTCCAATAAAATAGAGGATAGTGAAGACATTGATAAATTTCTTAAGTCATATGATTTGCCCAGACTGAGTCAGGAGGATACACACAATCTGAACAGACCAATATCAATGGATGAAATTGAAGAAGCCATCAAAAGACTACCAACCAAGAAAAGTCCAGGACCGGATGGGTATACAGCGGAGTTCTACAAAACCTTTAAAGAAGAATTAATACCAATACTTTTCAAGTTATTTCAGGAAATAGAAAAAGAGGGAGCTCTTCCAAATTCATTCTATGAGGCCAACATCACCCTGATTCCGAAACCAGACAAAGACACCTCAAAGAAAGAAAACTACAGACCAATATCTCTAATGAACCTAGATGCAAAAATCCTCAATAAAATTCTGGCGAATCGAATACAAAAACACATCAAAAAATAGTGCACCATGATCAAGTAGGATTCATCCCTGGGATGCAAGGATGTTTCAACATACAGAAATCAATAAATGTTATTCACCACATCAATAGACTTAAAGATAAAAACCATATGATCATCTCAATAGATGCAGAGAAAGCATTTGACAAAGTACAGCATCCCTTTATGTTCAAAACATTAGAAAAACTAGGGATAACAGGAACTTACCTTGACATTGTAAAAGCTATCTATGCTAAGCCTCAGGCTAGCATCATTCTGAATGGACAAAAGTTGAAGGCATTCCCTCTAAAATCCGGAACAAGACAGGGATGCCCTCTATCTCCACTTCTATTCAATATAGTTCTCGAAACACTGGCCAGAGCAATTAGACAGACGAAAGAAATTAAAGGCATAAAAATAGGAAAAGAAGAACTTAAATTATCACTATTTGCAGATGACATGATTCTATACCTAGAAGACCCAAAAGGGTCTACAAAGAAACTACTAGAACTAATAAATGAATTCAGCAAAGTGGCAGGATATAAAATCAACACGCATAAATCAAAGGCATTTCTGTATATCAGCGACAAAACTTCTGAAATGGAAATGAGGAAAAACACTCCATTCACAATATCCTCAAAAAAAATAAGATACTTGGGAATCAACCTAACAAAAGAGGTGAAAGATTTATACAATGAAAACTACAGAACCCTAAAGAGAGAAGTAGAAGAAGAGTTTAGAAGATGGAAAAATATACCCTGTTCATGGATAGGCAGAACTAACATTATCAAAATGGCGATATTACCAAAAGTTCTCTATAGATTTAATGCAATGCCAATCAAAATCCGAACAGCATTTCTTGTAGAAATAGATAAAGCAATCATGAAATTCATATGGAAAAATAAAGACCCAGAAGAGCAAAAGCAATTCTAAGCAGAAAGTGTGAATCAGGCGGTATAGCGATACCAGATTTCAAACTATATTACAGAGCAATAGTGAAAAAACAGCATGGTACTGGTACCAAAACAGGCGGGTGGACCAATGGTATAAAATAGAGGACACGGAGACTAATCCACAAAGTTACAACTATCTTATATTTGATAAAGGGGCTATAAGCATGCAATGGAGGAAGGATAGCATCTTCAACAAATGGTGTTGGGAAAACTGGAAATCCATATGCAACAAAATGAAACTGAAACCCTTTCTCTCGCCATGCACAAAAGTTAACTCAAAATGGATCAAGGAGCTTGATATCAAGTCAGAAACTCTCCGTCTGATAGAAAAAAAAAGTTGGCTTCGATCTACAGATTGTGGGGTCGGGCTCCAAATTCCTCAATAGGACACCCATAGCACAAGAGTTAACAACTAGAATCAACAAATGGGACTTAATTAAACTTAAAAGTTTTTTCTCAGCAAAAGACACAATAAGAGAGGTAAATAGGGAGCCTACATCCTGGGAACAAATTTTTACTCCTCACACTTCAGATAGAGCCCTAATATCCAGAGTATACAAAGAACTCAAAAAATTAGACAATAAGATAACAAATAACCCAATCAACAAATGGGCCAAGGACCTGAACAGACACTTCTCAGAGGAGGATATACAATCAATCAACAAGTACATGAAAAAATGCTCTCCATCTCTAGCAGTCAGAGAAATGCAAATCAAAACCACCCTAAGATACCATCTCACTCCAGTAAGATTGGCAGCCACTATGAAGTCAAACAACAACAAGTGCTGGCGAGGATGTGGAGAAAAGGGTACACTTGTACATTGCTGGTGGGACTGCAAATTGGTGCGGCCAATTTGGAAAGCAGTTTGGAGATTCCTGGGAAAGCTGGGAATGGAACCACCATTTGACCCTGCTATTGCCCTTCTCGGACTATTCCCTGAAGACCTTAAAAGAGCATGCTACAGGGATACTGCCACATTAATGTTCATAGCAGCACAATTCACAATAGCTAGACTGTGGAACCAACCCAGATGCCCTTCAATAGATGAATGGATAAAAAAAATGTGGCACCTATACACAATGGAGTACTATGCAGCAATAAAAAATGACAAAATCATAGAATTTGCAGGGAAATGGATGGCACTAGAGCAGATTATGCTTAGTGAAGCTAGCCAATCCCTAAAAAACAAATACCAAATGACTTCTTTGATATAATGAGAGCAACTATGAACAGAGCAGGGAGGAAGAGTAGGAAGAAAAGATTAACATTAAACAGAGACATGAGTTGGGAGGGAAAGGGAGAGAAAAGGGAAATTGCATGGAAATGAAGGGAGACCCTCACTGCTATACAAAATTACATATAAGATGTTGTGAGGGGAATGGGAAAATAAACAAGGAGAGAAATGAATTACAGTAGATGGGGTAGAGAGAGAAGTTGGGAGGGCAGGGGAGGGGGGATAGTAGGGGATAGGAAAGGTAGCAGAATACAACAATTACTAATAGGGCATTATGTAAAATTGTGGATGTGTACCGACGTGATTCTGCAATCTGCATTTGGGGTAAAATTGGGGGTTCATAACCCACTTCAATCTAATGTATGAAATATGATATGTCAAGAGCTTTGTAATGTTGTGAACAACCAATAAAAAAAATTAGTCCTAAAAATCTTTTCCTTTTCAACAGCTAACATTTATTCATCTTCACTTCATATTTACCTTGCTGGTAATGCTGATTTTATTTTTTTTTTATTTTTTATTTTTTTAGAGAGAGTGAGAGAGGAGAGAGAGAGAGAGAGAGAGAATTTTTCAATATTTATTTATTTTTTTAGTTCTCGGCAGACACAACATCTTTGTTGGTATGTGGTGCTGAGGATCGAACCCAGGCCGCACGCATGCCAGGCGAGCGCGCTCCCGCTTGAGCCACGTCCCCAGCCCCGCTGATTTTATTTTTGAAGCTTCATTGTTTTTAAATCTAGGTTTACCTTCCTTATATCTGAAGAAATCCTACTAGTGTATTTGACCAATAATCTTCTCAGCTGTTTCCTTTTAATCTGAAAATATATTAGTTCATGTTTACTTTTGAAGGATAATTTCTTTGGAATTTAGCTTGGAACTTTTCTTCTCATATTTTAAGGATAATTTTCCTTTGGATTCCATCTTCCAAAGTTCCTATTGAAAATCACCTATCAATCTTCCTGCTGCTCTGTTAATGATAATGGACTTTTGTTTCAGCTACTTTAAGATCTTCCATTGTTTCTCAGTGTTAGCAATTTGAACATAATGTGTGCTGCTAGGAGCCACAAGCAAATATACAATGTATGGCACCTTTGGTTGTAAAGTGACGCCAGCTAGCCACTGAGATGATTATGTTAAGATTTACATTCATATGCAAATTGGACTCCCGCTGTTCACCTTGGCCTGCTACCGGACTCATGTTACGGACTCATGTTACCAGACTCTTGGAGAGTTCCCATTGGTTGGGGAAGGATAGTAGGAGGAAATTCCGGGGGAGGTCCGGGGGACCCCGGGGTTCCGGTCGGCGGGCGGTTCCGGTCGGACACCCTCGTGGGAGGACCGGTTTTTGACTTGCTGGCGCTGAGAGTGTTAGCGGCTTTTTCAAAATAAAGTTTTGTTCCTGCTTGATTGGCTCGTGATTCTGTGCCCAGCCAAGACTGCGGCATTTGGCGGCCCGTGCGGGGAACGCCTGAAGCTTAGAGGTGAGTAAATTGCTCGCCCCTGAGGGAAGGCGACAGGATGGATGACCTTCTCAGAAAACAATGTGTTCTTGTTTTGATTTATTTTGTTTTTATTTCGAGCTCCCTAGCCCTAGAATTTTCTCAGGCGAACTGGGAAAAATGGTTGGCTCAAGGTTTGAAGTTATTCGGCCCTGAGAAAGAGAAAATTGATACAACCATTGTCTGCTCCGTTTTTGTTTCATTCTGCTTCGGCTTTGTTTTATCCTACCTTATTGGGTTAGGTTATAGTAGATTAGAATCCAATAAAAAACAAACCGAAAAACTGTTAAGTAAATTGTTAGAGGTCCAGACTATGGTAGAAAAAACGCTAGGTCAAGCAAAAGAGAAGGTCTCTCAAGCTAGTCAGACAGAGGAAAATTTAAAAAAAGCAAGCTTAGAGGACAAGCAGCCATCAGGTGGAGAATTACAACAGGAGGTTGCTACCAACTCCGTTCTATCACCAGAGGGCGTAACTCAGCCAACAGCTCCATCTACCGCTGAGCGGCCCTCAATTCCCGTAGTTGATGGACGGAATTCTGAGGCAGGACCCCAAAGATTAGCATGCCCTGTACTTGAGCAGGCAGGAGGGCAACGAATTCACCGTGCTTTAGATTTCAAAACAATAAAGCAATTAAAGGAGGCTGTAACGACCTATGGGCCGCAAGCTCCCTTCACAATAAGCATGGTCGAATCTGTTACCAACTTGGACATGACACCAGCAGATTGGGCTAACATGTGTCGATCTGTGCTAAACGGAGGACAATATTTGTTATGGAAGGTTGCCAATGAGGAATTTTGCATGGAGACAGCTAGGCGAAATGCAGAAGCTGGTTATCCTCAAAGAAATATAGAAATGCTTTTGGGGAAGGGACCTTATGAGGGTCAAAGACAACAAATTGAATATGACCCTGGTGTGTACGCACAAATTGCTGTAGATGCAGTTAGGGCATGGAAAACTTTACAGGGGCATGGAGACTTACAAGGTCAATTATCTAAGGTAATACAAGGAACTAATGAACCTTATGCTGAATTTGTAGATAGACTTATTCAGTCAGCCTCTAGGATATTTGGAAATACAGAACAGGTAATGCCATTTATAAAACAACTGGCTTATGACCAAGCAAATCGTTGCTGCAGAGAGGTCATTAGACCATGGAGACATGAGGATTTAAACACATATATTAAATTATGTAGAGACATTAATGAACAGGGGCAAGTCTTAGCAGCAGTACAACAGGCTTTAGATGCCAGGCCAAGAACATGCTATAATTGTAATCAAACAGGACATTTTAAAAGGAGTTGCCCCATAAGAGGAGGGTTTAACAAAGCTGGATATCAAAGGAATAGAATACCAGGTATTTGCCCACGATGCCGTAGAGGGAGACATTGGGCTAATGAATGCCGTTCTCAAACCACCATAGAGGGTATTCCGTTATCAAAAAACGGACAAGGACCAAGTGTTTACCCACGATATCGTGGAGAAAGGTATCAAGCTCCATTGCCAAAAAACGGACTAGAGGGCCCAATGCCCCGGGGCCCCAAACCACAAATATATGGGGCAATGGAGGAACCCAACAGCCCCATCAAGGTAGTGCCCAGGACGCATTATCCATTAAATCCCTCATCAGACAAACTAGAGGGAGCGCAGGGCTGGACATCTGCGCCTCTGCCAGAGCAGTACTAACCCCAGAGATGGGAATTCAAATCATTCCCACAGGAGTAAAAGGACCTCTTCCCCAGGGAACAGTAGGCTTATTATTGGGACGCAGTTCTTCTACACTAAAAGGACTTATGATAAGTCCTGGGGTAATTGATCCCGATTATGAAGGTGAAATAAAAATTATAGCTAGTTCTCCAAGAGGTATATCAGTAATTTCACCAGGAGATAGAATAGCACAGTTATTAATAATACCCAGCCTGCATGATAAATTTTCCAGTTGTAATGTAGAAAGAGGTTCCAAGGGATTAGGCTCCACAGGTGTAGATTGGGCTATGCTGTCTTTGAATTTAGATTCTCGCCCAATGCTAAAATTAAATATTCAAGGACATGACTTTAATGGGCTGCTGGACACAGGAGCTGACCTTAGTGTCATCTCTCGTCAAGAATGGCCAAAATATTGGCCATTACAACAAGCCACTCAAACGCTTCGAGGCCTAGGAGTGGCAACAAATCCCCATAGAAGTGCTATGGTATTAGATTGGAGGGATCCTGAAGGATGTGAAGGAACTATACAGCCCTATGTATTGGATCATCTTCCTGTAAATTTATGGGGACGAGATGTCCTAGATCAATTAGGATTGACATTAACAAATAACATCAATCCTAACGCGCCCACTACTAGGGCTAAACAAGGCTTTAGGAAAGAAAAAAGATTAAGAGAACAAGAACAAGGTATGACAGCACCTATTCAAATAGATCAAGAAATAAATAGACATGAATTGGGTTTTCAGAAAGGGCCACTGAGACAATCAAAATTACTTGGAAATCAGAAAGACCAGTGTGGGTTCCTCAGTGGCCCTTGACTAAAGAAAAGATACAAGTAGCCCATGACTTGGTCAGACAACAGTTAGCGGAAGGACATATACAACCTTCCGTATCCCCCTATAATACTCCCATTTTTGTCATTAAAAAGAAATCTGGTAAATGGAGATTATTACAAGATTTAAGAGCCATTAATAATGAGATGGTTATTATGGGACCTGCTCAATCAGGGATTCCTCAATTGTCTGCTTTACCAAAAACCTGGCATGTTTTAGTTATAGATATTAAAGATTGTTTCTTTTCAATTCCAATTCATCCCGAGGATAGTCCACATTTTGCATTTACTATCCCTGCACTGAATCATGAAGGTCCTGATCAGAGATATGAATGGAAAGTACTCCCTCAAGGGATGGCTAACAGCCCAACTATGTGTCAAATTTATGTTAATAAAGCAATCCAGCCACTTAGAAACCAAAATCCTGAACTACAAATATTTCACTATATGGATGATGTGTTACTGGCACATAAAGATAAAAACACATTACTAGAATGTTATGCCACACTTACAAATTTATTGAAAAATTATAATCTAGAGATAGCAATAGATAAAGTACAATTAAATCTTCCAATTAATTATTTAGGAGTTCTATTATCCTCAACCATGGTCCGTCCACCAAAAATTCAAATACGAGTAGATCAACTCAAATCACTTAATGACTTTCAAAAGTTATTGGGAGACATAAATTGGATAAGGCCTTATCTAGGCATACCAACAGGAGAGTTAGGACCTTTATTTGATATTCTAAAAGGTCCATCAGATCCAAATTCACCCCGCATGTTAACGCCTGAAGCAAGAAAAGTATTAAAAATCATTGAAACATATATGGAAAATATGCATTTGGATAGAATTGATATAAGTTTGCCTTTATTATTTATTGTACTACCAACAAAAAATATTCCTACAGGAGTATTTTGGCAAGAAGGTCCATTATTGTGGATACATTTATCTTATTCCCCTAACACTATTCTTACTAGATATCCTGAGGCTGTAGGACAATTAATACTCAAAGGAATAAAAGCAGCTAAGGGAGTGTTTGGGATTTCTCCCAATAAAATTATTACTCCATATACTATGGATCAAATTGATGAGTTAGCTAATGAGTTAAATACTTGGGCAATAATCCTGTGTAAAACTAGTGTTTCATTTGATAATCACTTACCATCTAATCCTTTGTTGTCTTTTTGGTCTAAGCATCCTGTAGTTTTTCCAAAAATGACAAGAAAAACCCCTATCATAAATGCTCCAAATATATTCACTGATGGGTCAAACAATGGTACAGCAGCAGTAGTTACTCCTGATCAAACTTTTACATTTTTAGTACCCAAACAATCAGCTCAAAAGGTAGAGCTTAATGCAGTATTACAAGCTTTTATGATGTTTAAAGATTCTGTATTTAATTTATTTTCTGATAGTCAGTATGTAGTTAATGCTATTAATTCCCTTGAAGATGCTGGTAGGATTTCCCCTTCCTCTACTGTTTTCTCTTTGTTTTCCGCTATACAAAGTCTAATCTGGGACCGAAAAGATCCATTCTTCATAGGTCATATCAGGGCACATACAGGATTGCCTGGAGCCCTTAGTATGGGCAATGAACTAGCAGATAAATCTACACATGACATACATATTTTCTCCACAATAGAAGAAGCTATAAATTTTCATAAAAGGTTCCATGTCAATGCTAATACTTTACAAAAGCGTTTTAAAATAACTAAAGAACAGGCCAGACATATAATAAAACAATGTCAAAATTGTGTGACATTTTTACCACAAGTTAATCTTGGAGTCAATCCTAGAGGACTAATACCTAACCATATTTGGCAGATGGACGTCACACACTTGCCAGAATTTGGAAAATTAAAATATTTACATGTTACAGTTGATACCTCTTCCGGATTTTTGATGGGCTCCCTTCATGCCGGAGAAAAAACTAAAGATGTTATAGCTCATTGCTTACAAAATTTTGCCACTGTGGGCGTTCCAAAACAGTTAAAAACGGACAACGGTCCTGGTTATACTTCCTCCTCTTTTAAACAATTTTGCTCATCATTTGGTATTACTCACATAACAGGAATTCCATACAATCCACAAGGACAAGGCATAGTTGAAAGAGCTCATCAAACTATTAAAATGTACTTATTAAAACAAAAGGAGGGAATTGGAAAGGGGTATATATCCCCCAAAGATAAACTTAAAATAACCCTTTTTACTCTAAACTTTTTAAATTTAGATTCATCGGGACTTAGTGCTGCGGAAAGACATTTGTACCCCAAAAATGTACATAAGCCTAAGGTACTTTGGAAAGATATTCTAACAGGACAATGGAAAGGCCCGGATCCAGTGATAGTCTGGAATCGGGGCGCTGTCTGTGTTTTCCCACAGGATGAACAGCAACCGATTTGGATTCCAGAGAGATTAACTAAAACAATTTCTACAGAAAAAGAAGATGATTTGACTCAAATCCATAACAGCTGACATCCAGAGCTCCAGCTTGGCTATTCTTACATCTGCGACAGTGATTAACCAAGGTTTTTTTTTTCAGTATCTATTTTATTATTGCATTTTTCCACATCATAAAGTTCTATTTTATTTTTGAGCTCATACAAACCTAGGTTAATGTTTTTCTGATCAGTTTTATTTTTTGACTGTGTTTTATTTTTTATTTATTTATTTATTTATTTATTTATTTTTTTTTTTTTGACTGTGGAGTTTTTAAACATTGCAATGGAGATTTCACCTAAGTATAGTTACAAGGCCTTTATTTACTATTGTCTTATGTGTTGTATGTTGTGTGCACACTTCTGTTTTGTGTTGTATGTCTGTATGTGTGTATGTCCATATTTCTTATATGAGGAGCGCTCATGAAAAAATGGATCCGAATTTTTTCTTTATTCACGTGATTTATATGGTTTAATTTAAATTAGGTGAACAGCTGTTTATGATTGTTGTTAAAGATGGTTAACAGATCTGTTTGTTTACTAATTTAAATTTGGTAAACGGCTGTTAAGGATTGTTTTTAAAGGAGTTTAACAGATCTGTTTGTTTACTTTCACCTTTTCTTTTTATTATATTTAATAATTCTGTTCAGGATAATGTCTCTTTACCATCATTGCCAGAATTTCCATCTCCATCCCAATTCCAGTGAAGACTGAGATAAAACCAAACTACAGCTTCTATGATAGCTATCACAGTAAACTGTATAAACTGATGCATCAATGAATATAACTCAACAAGTAATGCTCAATCAAGGACTTGATTTACTTTGGGAGGAAATGGACATATTGATAGACTCCTCCAATTTGAACTGCTTGCAGAACTTGCCTGGACTATATATCAGTTGTATACATTGTAAAATATCATCTGGTGCACCGAATTGTGGTACTGCTGGCATATCTTTGCTGATGGTGTCACCAGTGATGCAATTTCCTTGCCAGCTCACCCCATGTTTATTGTGGTAATACTGGCATATCTTTGCTGATGGTGTCACCAGTGACGCAATTTTTCCAAGGAGCCATCAATTGGCTTGGTGTCGTGGCATTTCTGTATCCTCCTCCCTTCTACTAGTGATGGTCTAAAATTTGGGGGCCAACAGAGGTGAGGCAAAGAACCTCACCCCCCCACTGGCACCAAGGCAAAATTTGGGGGCCAACAGAGGTGAGGCAAGAACCTCACCCCCCCACTGGTGCATAGGCCTATCCACGAGCATGGCTGAATGCTGGACCGGTAGTCAGCGACGGGTTGCTCTGATTACAGTGGATTCAACCTAAGACAGGAAGCTGACGCCTAAAGGTCAGTTCTCCCATGACGGGTAAGAACCATATGTTAAATTGGACAACCTACCAGGCACGGTCCCTAGCCACATTGCTTGTTGCTTAATTAAACAGAAGGGGGCAGATGCTAGGAGCCACAAGCAAATATACAATGTATGGCACCTTTGGTTGTAAAGTGACGCCAGCTAGCCACTGAGATGATTATGTTAAGATTTACATTCATATGCAAATTGGACTCCCGCTGTTCACCTTGGCCTGCTACCGGACTCATGTTACGGACTCATGTTACCAGACTCTTGGAGAGTTCCCATTGGTTGGGGAAGGATAGTAGGAGGAAATTCCGGGGGAGGTCCGGGGGACCCCGGGGTTCCGGTCGGCGGGCGGTTCCGGTCGGACACCCTCGTGGGAGGACCGGTTTTTGACTTGCTGGCGCTGAGAGTGTTAGCGGCTTTTTCAAAATAAAGTTTTGTTCCTGCTTGATTGGCTCGTGATTCTGTGCCCAGCCAAGACTGCGGCAGTGTGCAGCTGCAGTTTTCCTTTTATGTGCTATGATTAAGTTCTAGAACGTTCCAGATCTGTGAGCAATGTCTTACATCACTCTGGGGAAATTCTCAAGAATCCAAGGAATGTGTATAGCTTGAGCTATAATTATGATCATGGAGAAGTGGGAGGAAGGTTCTGATATCACCTCCTACAGAAAGGTTGGAGAGAACCCGCAACTACTGGCAAACCTCAGGCCTTCCTTGAAGTGTACTAGTTCCTCCTTGGAAGTTTGCATTACAGTACATTTCACACTAGACTGTAACTGGATACGGTTTTGCTAGTGAGAAAGGCAGAATACAAAAAATATGGGCACTTTTATTTAATTTTTAAAAATATGATTAAATATGTGTGAAACATAGGTGTGTGTGAAACATAAGGTAATATCATTATACATTTTTGTTTGATTATTTTTTTGCTTGTATATTGTACTTCTTAAAGAAAAAAAAAGCCTAGGAAATTGGATAGGTACTTAAAAATCTCCCTGAATAGTATTTTCTTATTGAAGGGCATTAAAATTGTTTATTTAAATTATAAAATTATATTTTCCCTGAAATACTAACTTAACAAGGTCAGCTTTTATATTGTAATTGGTCTTAATTTTAGCAAGTACAAATTTCCTGTAGTTAATTAATTTTGAAAACACTTTCCACTAACCATAAAGTAGAGCTCTGTGCCAAATTTTAAAACTTACAATTTTATATCAGTTCCTCACACTCTAGGTCAATGTTCTTTTTCAACTTCCTTCTCAATTTTTTTCATAAAAATCTCCACAAATTTACTTCTACATCTGAAGAGTGAATTAAATTCCTTCATCAAATGCTGGTAAACAAAATTATTCATATATTCTCTGTACATTTTTTATGGACATGCACTGAATTTTTCTTCCATATTTGATATAAGGAGAAAGTCATATTAAACGTTCTTATGATATAACTCTTCTAAGTTTCTCTACATTTTTAACAGAAAGATGCCACTACAGACAGTGATGAGAGTGGCACCTGTTGGTCATTCATGTACCTACGGGAATGTAATTATGGCAGAGATAATACAACAGCTTGACCAGGGTCCTGCCCCAAAACATCAATTCTTTCAATGGTGAGTGACTGCTCTGTGCTAATATTTTGAGATACAAAGATGATCCCAGTACAAACCTTGTAGCATATTAAGAAATATTTGTTGAATGTTTACAAATATGGGAAACTAGGAGATAGAGGAATTGAGAAATTGACATAGCAAGAAATTTGAAATTTCTCTTTTAATGCTGAATAATATTCCATTGTATATATATATACCATATTTTCTTTATCCATTCATCTACTGAAGGGCATCTAGGTGGCACATATACACAATGGAATATTATTCAACATTAAAAGAGAATAAAATCATGGCATTTTCAGGTAAATGTGAAGCCAGATTTAAAGTTAGGTAGTCAGTGTAGTTAGGTAAATCGGGTCTAATATCAAGTGAAATCTAAAATGGAGGCCATGCTGGGAATGACTCAGGGAAAACACAGGACAACTCATGGAATGTTAATGAAGTCCCAAAAAGGCCCTAGGCCAAAGTCCACCTCAAAGAAGTGTTAATGAACAGCCCCCAGCAAACTTAAAGATAGCCCATCACAAAGAAGTGTCCCACCCCTCGGGCCTTCCAACCTACATTCCATCCCCAAAACTATAAGAAGGAGAAACAACTGCACTGCCACGGATTCCACCTCTTGGGTCCCCTTCTTCCTCCGGGAGAAGTCTTTTCTGCTGTCCTTTAATAAACTTCTAATTTCTCCTCTGACCTTGCCTCGGCGTGCTTCTTTGGTGTTATTCTTCAACATCGGGGAAGCAAGGACTCGTCACCGGTCAACAGCGGTATCAAATGGATGGATCTGGAGAATGTAATGCTAAGCAAAATTAACCAATCACAAAAAACAAAAGGCAGAATGATTTCTCTGATTTAAGAATGCTGACTCATAGTATGCTTGCGGGGTTGGGTGGTTGGGAAGATTAAATGAACTCTAGATAGGGCAAAGAGTAAAAGGGGAGGGAGGGGAAAGGAGAGGGCATAGGGGTAGGAAAGATGGTGAAATGTGATGGTCATCATTACTCTAAGTACATATATGAAGACATGAAGGATGTGACCCTACTTTGTGTAAAACCAGAGATATGAAAAATTGTGTTCTATATGTGTAATATGAATTGTAATGCATTCTGTTGTCATATATAACAAATCAAAATTTTTTTAAATGTCAAAAAAAAGAAATTTGAAGTTTCTCAATTGAGAAATTGAGAAATCAAGCATTTGGATGCATTAAAGAAAGAATGTCTGTAAATGGGAAAGCAAAGATCCCTAGAGGGTACAAAATTCAATCCATAAAAGAACTGTGACATGGAGTACACATATGCGCGCGCACACACAAACATATGCACACACACATACATATACTCAAACAATGTAAATCACATGAGACCTAACAGAGATGCTGAGGTGAACGGATAGAGTCCATAATGATATTAGTGAGCTCAGTTCATTTTCAGAAAAAATGTGTGAAGCCCAGCAAGAATGAACCACAAAAATAAATTCCACCCTCAGCATAGGAGAGGTTAAAGGTAAAAAGACTGGTTAAATGTTAGTTTAGATGTGATGCATCTCTAAAAACCTCATGTGTGAGACAATTAAAGAATGTGACACAGCAATCTGTATACGGGGTAAAAATGGGAGTTCATAACCCACTTGAATCAATCTGTGAAATATGGTATATTAAGAACTATGTAATGTTTTGAACAACCAACAATAAAATAATTTAAAAAAAAAGAATGTTCAGAGGTGAAATAATTCAATTATGAGAACTGTAACCTACCCAGTACATTAATTACTGATGTGGATTAACTGGGCGGCAATTGTAGGCAGGTAGGATGTGACTGGAGGAAGTAGGTAACTGGGGACATGGCTTTGGGGTTTATATTTTGTCTCTGGTGACCAGATCTTTCTCTCTTTCTCTCTGCTTCCTGGTTGCCATGTTCTGAGCTGCTTTTCTTACCATTCCCTTTAGCCATGATGTTCTACTTCACCTCAGGTCTGGAGTCAGCAAGCCATGGACTGAGCCCAAATTAATTCTTTTGAAGTATGTGAAATCAAGGCACTTTTCTGCTTAAGCCTCTTGCTGTTTCAGAATAAAAGCCAAAGTGTGTGTGTGTGTGTGTGTGTGTGTGTGTGTGATATATACATATATATATATATATATATATATATATATATATATATATATATATATATAACCTTCCCTGAATTTTGTGAACTCCTTTACCTTATTTCATACACCATTTTCTTCTCACTCCTTGCAATATGTTTTGGACACACATGCATGATCCTGCTGCAAGGCTTTTTCCTCTGCCTCAGAACTTCCTTCCCAGTAATCCACATATAGATATAAGGTGGGTTGGTCAGTTTTTCATCCCTGTGACCACAATACCCAACAAGAACAACTTAGAAGGGGGTATGTTTATTTTGGCTTTCAGTGTCAGAGGTTTAATCCATAATGGCATGGTGGACTAATCTCATTACTCTGGGTGGATGGTGAGGTAAAGCTTCATGATATATAGAAGTGATACTGGTCTTGAAAATCAAGATCAGGTCCTTGCTCCTCTGGAGTTGAAGATTAAACACCTAAGAAGTTCCAAGGCAAGAAAATGAGTTTTATTTAAAAAGATAGAACAGAGAGAGAAGAAAGAGAGATACTCTGGAGGGGAATGGGTCCAGAGCTGGTACTAGAGAAAGTGGGAGTTGTCTTGCCATTTTATAGATTTCAGATGTCCTTTCTTCTCATGCAAGAAGTGACCAAAAGGCAGGAAGAGAACCATTCAGGGGTGATTACTTGTGTTAAAAATGTGATACTTCCCTACCCCCAAAGGCTGTTAGCAACCTGGTGATGTGGAAGTGCTATCTACCCATTTCCTTTTCTTTATAAGGAACTACCTGTTCTTTGTCCCAGTCTCAGAAGGAAGCTACTCCATTCATGGCAGTCAAGAAGAAGAGAGAATGGGAAAGGCATCACAGGGAAGTTGAATCCTTCTAGAGCATGCTCTCAGTGATTCATCTCCTCCAGCCATGCCCTACCTGCTTATAGTTAGCACCAGGATAATCCATTCAAACTAGAATGGGATGATTAGATTACAGCTCTCATAACCCAACCATTTCACCTGTGGACATTCATTCATTAACACAAGAGCTTTTTGGAGACACCTCATATCCGAACCATTACACCGGGTAAAGACTCCACATAGCTGTCTAAATTAAATCCTTTGTCTTTCATGAGATGTTACCTTTATTAGGCCTTTTCTGGCCCCCTACATAAAATCAAGTGTCCCCTCTCTGCATTTCCTATGTTTTATCCTGCTTTATTCTGTATATTCCTCAGCCAAATTCCATATTTCCTTTCTTATTGTCTCTTCTTGTTCTCTCCCCTGCAGCCCCCAGGATGTACATTCCATGAAAACATGGATTTTTATCTGTTTTTTTGCAACAAGGCTCCAAAATATGGAATATAGTCTGACAGATAGTTGGAACTCAAAAACTATCAAGGAAAAATGAGTGATTATGTGCATATTTGCAATGACATATGGGGAAGAGCAGCCCCACAAAGGAGTTTATGAATTAATCAGACCTGTTTAGTATTGATTGTTTACTCATAAGTGTCTCTGTCAACAGTTCTCATCCTGGCATATGACGTTGAGTTCAGGTTAATTTGATTGTCCCTGTATTACAGAACCTGGAGAAGTTTCTACAGGTATGTAGTATTCTGAGGAGCCCCTGTGACAAATGCCTTTCAAGGCAAGAGACAGCCCCTCACAATTCCTTCCATCAGAGAACTTCTTAGGACAACAGGAGAAAGACCCAGGTTTCAAAGACACTGGTTATTTGTCATTTCCTGATGGCCCTTTTTGATTCACATAGCACTACTGAGCAAATGCAGACCTTGACGTGCTTCTCTTCACATGTCTTGTCTATTCCTTTCTCTGCGGCCTGTTCTCATTTTCAAATACAGATAGCATAGGAAGAAGGGGGGACACATGGTACTTTTCTCCCAGAATGTGCATTCTTGGATTTATTCTTTTCCATAAAAGGGTGAATGAGGGGCCATCATAAAAATATCTCTCTGGGCCATTTGTACTACAAATTGATCACTCAGACAACATGGGTCCATTCCTAACAGAATATTAATTAAATTCTGATTCCAGCTGCATATTTTTTAAAAGTAAATTAATAAATGAAAGACAATGGTTTTTTGGTTAATTATTTCTATGGTAAATCAATTCTGTCAACACAAACTCTGTAAGGATGTTTTAAAGCCTATAGATCCTGTGATAATGATTGTTTTCTCCTTACTAAGAGCTTTGTTATATACTTTACCTCATTTAATCCTATAATAGCATTCATTCATTATCCAGTCCATCTGAAAAATACTTATTGAGCACCTATCAAATACCAAATCAATTTTAAGGTTTAGCAATGTAGCAGTAAAGGAAGCAAAATCCCTGCCCTTATGAAGCTTGCATGCTATTATGCTAGTCCAGGAGACACACTTTAAATCAATATTTATAATGCAGTTTAACAGCACACACACACATCAGCACAGTTATAGTGTTAGTGCTCTGGAGGCAACAATGCTAAGGCAAATAAAAAAATGATAAAAGAACAAGAGGGTTATTTTAGATATGGAAGTCAAGACTTTGAGAAAAATCATGGCAGCGGGAAGGAAGTGAGCTGCCTGTGCCCTGCGCCACTGCGCCAGCAGATCTCACCTAGTCGGAATACTCCATCTCTGAGAGTGTTACAGGACCTCTATGCAGCTGCTCTCCACAGAAATCACCAGGAATGTGACCCCATGTGGGGCTCCAGGCCTCAGCATTTGAGTAGGACACACAGCATTGGAACAGGACCCAAAGCCCGAAGTTCTAGCCCATGCGGGACTCTCAAGCACCTTAGCAGAATCACCTATCAACACATCTGCAGATCGCCAAGACTTTGCTCCGCTCTCCTGCAAGTCACTCAGCTGCTACCTACCCACAGGCGCAATGCCATGGAATGGCTCCCCCCACCTCAGCAGGCTCCTCCCCCCTCACCAGGCTCCTCCCACCTCACCAGGCTCCTCCCACCTCACCAGGCTTCCCCCCCACCTCACTAGACACCCTGGCGCTGGTGGCAGACCGCTGCCATCTTGGCTCAATATTCTCTCCATATTACCTGGAGGCAGTTCCCAGATGGGATCTCCAGTGGCCAGGTACCAGGTTTCCAACTTTCCCCCCACCCCAGCGCGGTTACCCAATGCAGTAGCTGCCCAACACAGGTGTGCAGTGTGACCAGGGAGCCGCACACAGGAACCCCGGGGTGAGAGTTTCCTCAGCTCAGAACTGCTAGGGAAGAGGGAGATGGGGCTAAAGTCTGGAACCTAACAGAGAGACCAGGAACTGGGAAATCTCCTAGGTAAGAGAGGGAGATAGTACCAGGTGCTCAAGTCATACCAGTAGTCCCAAAAAGAGACCCGTGAGGTGCAGTCTCCCTGCAGGGACTGGTGGGTGCCACTCCCCGCATCCAGGGGCTCTGTGCCAGGACCAGTCTTTCCACCTGATTACCTCCACCATCCTGAGGGTATAGACAACAGCTTACAACAGATGACCCCACCTCCTGGTAGAGAAGAGAAGCAGGAAAGCTATGGATCTCTAAAACTAGCTACAACCCTGGTTTCTTCCTTTGAGTTTATTGTTTGTTTGTTTGTTTTTCTCTTCTATCCCTCTATCCTCTGGCCCTCACATCCCCAACATATGTGAAACCAAGAACTTTGCATGAAATAGGACTTTGAGGACTGAGTCATCTGAATAATATAATATAAAGGTGTTGTATATGCCCTTTTTTTCTTTTCCTTTTTATTCTTTCATTTTTCTTTCCCCCTCCAAATTTTACTGTTTTAACATCTATATTTTTCTAATGTGTGTTTGTCTTATGTACTCTACTGTCATCCCACATACCCTAAATTACTTCCTATCTATTCTTTTGCTACTAACCCACTTTATTAGATTTCTCCTTCACACTTCCTAAGATTTATTAACTCTATATCCTCACATCCTACCTTCTCAGCATATTGTCCTATGCCCCACCCCCAGTTTATTGTCCACCGTCAGAAACTGTAAACCTTTTTACAAAACTACTGATTATATTTTAGATAATAATCGAATACAACATTTCTGTACATTGAGACTAAACTGTAAACGTCTTAATAACAACAAAGTGTTCATAGGTGCTATATTATTGATATTGGGATCTGTTAACATTGTCCATCCCCACAAAGGAGAGGTCTTGGGACCCTTCAAGAGCACTAAAAACCTATAGGGTAAAAAGACTATATTATAATCTAGACCCACAGAGCTGGAAAGGAAGACACACAAGCAACATGAAAAGACAAGGGAAGAAAGTGCCCCCAACAAATGAAGACACCACATCAGTAGAATCATTGGCAGACACAGCAGAAGAAATGACAGAGAAGGAGTTCAGGATGTACATGGTTAAAATGTTCTGTGAACTCAAGGAAGATATAAGAGAGCAAATACAGGCAGTGAAAGATCACTTTGACAAGGAGCTACATAAACAAATACAGGAAGCAAAAGATCACCTCAACAGGGAGATAGAGGTTCTAAAAAAAAAAAAAATACCCAAACAGATATGGAAGTCAGAAAAGTGTCTATTGGGAAAGATCAGGATGAGGAAGAAACAAAAATTCACATGACTGAGAGACCAGTCCTATCAGCAGAGGGAAGGACAACTAAAAATGCCCCAAGGAAGGGAAGAACTTGGTGGGAAAACTTGGTGAGCAGCAAGGTGTCGAGGAGGATGCTGAAGGATGACAGAAGCCAGTCCAGCACAATGAAAGGCCTCAGACTTCACCAAGTGACCCTGGAGTGTCATCAGAGGTGTGATTCAGGCAGGACATTGGATGTGCCTTTTCCTTCAAAGAGATCATTCTAAATTCTCTGTGGCTTGGACTTTCAAAGAGCAAAGGTGGAAGCAGACAGACGGGTTTGGACGTTGCTGCGGTATTCAGAACTATCAATTCCAACCATGCATACACTGGTTTGTAAAGTTTTGGCTCTTGTACCTCCACTAGATAGATATATAATCCATACATATATGTGATTTTATATATACATACAGATATCTATCTATGTGTATATATGAGATGTAAATTAAAGCACATACTAATATTTATTAGCTATTAGACATTAGAAAGATCCCATTAACTAGTGGATTACTCATTATAAAATATAAATAGCAAGATATTTAGAATGAAAATGTATAAAAGTTTTTAAAGTCTTTTGTTTTCCCCAAACTATGATTTTGGTATTCCTATTATTAGAACTTGAATTTTTAATTTTATTGATATTTCATATTTTTCTTAGAGCAATCTGATAAAATATTTTGAAAAGTTTTCTCCATATCTAATTTTGGGAATCCTTTTATATTTAGTTTAAAAATTTTTGCTAATCATGAGTTTGTCACTTGCAAATCTATCAAAGAAAATATTTATTTTAAATGAATCATTAATATTATTCCAAATAGGATTAAACATTTTTAGTTCTTATTATTCTGTCATATCTGGTTGGATTGTTATTATTTTCTACCTCGTAATGTAACTGACAGAATGTTTGTTGTCATAAGCAAGGAAGCAAGGTAATTATCAGTTATTACATTTCTTTTATTTCTACTTTTTAAATTTTATTTATTTATTTTTGCTACTAGGAATCAAACCCAGGGGAACTTACCACATCCCCAACCCTTTATATTTCGAGACATGATCTCACTAAATTGCTGAGGTTTGTCTCAAATTTTTAATCCTCCTGCCTCAGCCTTTCAAGTTGCTGGGATCCCAGATGTGCACCACAGCTCCCAGCTAGCTGTTTAATTTCTTGATATTATCTCATGTGCTTGTTGATAAATTATTTTCACTCTTTGTTCTGCAGGAATTTTCTAAGAATATTTGTCAATGTAAAGTAAAAGTTGGGTTTCAAAATTAGTTCATCTCCTTCCCTGCCTCACTAAAAGCAGTATGTAGGAAAACCCTAAGAGTTAATGGCCTCAGGGGGACACAGGTGATGATGATGCATTGCCCAGGAACATTACTCAATCTTTCAGACAGGACATGTAAGGTCCTTGCCTTGAGGACAATCACTGTCAATCCATTAACCTATAGGAAACTAATTTTAAAAAATATTATATATAATATTATATGTAATTCTTATGTTTTATGCACCAATATATAATATTGTATGTATATAATTCTTGTGTTTTTATGTACTAATCTCAATGATCCTTCTTATATCCTTGTTAGGAAACACAAATCTCACTTTGTACGCCACTAATCTGTGTGAGAGGCACCAGTACCTTGGATTAGGTTGAAAGTAGCTGCGGTAAGACCAGGTATTACCGTTACGGGGAATGATACTGGAGACAACAATCCGTGTACTAAGTGCGCTTATTCCTATTGATTGTGACAGCTTCTAGAACTTTTCACTCTTCAGAGATTTTTTTAAAACATTCATTTTTACAAAAGAAAAAATATTAAGTTAATATTAATGTTGATATTTCAGTATCATGTTTAATATTTTAGTGTTATTTAACTTTTTTGGAAATAGTACTTTAACATTGAAAAAGTTTAGTTCCTAAAAGAAAAAAACTCTAATTACTCATTTTCATTATTCCATTCCTCTTTTTCAGTATTCTCATTTCTCTTTCATTGTTCTCACTTCCCCACTTAATCTACCTACAAACTACTCAATAAACTTAAATATTTCTTTGCAATTCTGCCTCTACATTAAATTCCACTAAGGATGTGCTTTCAAAATGCTGTTTTAAAGTTATTTGAAATATTTTTGTCCCTGCATTCATTTTCCATACTACTCCCAGAAATAATTTTTGTTGTTTTTGAATTCATTATTCCAGTTTTCTTTTTGCAAATAAAAACAAGTAGTATTACAAACATACATGATTTAAATGTCTTTTTCCCCTGATTTTTCTAACAAGGCAGCATACTAGTTATATTTTTTTTTTAAAGAGAGAGTGAGAGAGGAGAGAGAGTGAGAGAGAGAGAGAGAGAGAATTTTTAATATTTACCTTTTAGTTCTTGGCGGACACAACATCTTTGTTGGTATGTGGTGCTGAGGATCGAACCCGGGCCGCACACATGCCAGGCGAGCGCGCTACCGCTTGAGCCACATCCCCAGCCCTTAGTTATATTTTTGAGTACTATTCTTGTTTATTTAGCAATATATCCTGGGAGAACACTTTTAGAGAAATTTTTCTCCTCTGCATTTCAACTGCATAGTGTCTATGGACTGAATATATCTCCACAAAATTCATCTACTGAAGTCCTGACCCTCTGGTGTTACAGTGATGGTAGGTAAGGTCTTCGGAAGGTAATTAGGTCATTCAGGTGGAGTCCTCATGAATGGGATTATTATCCTTATAAATGAGGCCTCAGAGAGCTAGCTCATATCCTTTCTGCCATGTGAGAATGGGCAGCCTGCAACCCTGAAGGGGGCCCTCACCAGAACCAGACCATGCTAGCAGCCTGACCTCAGACTTACAGCTCCCAGCTTTGTGAGCAAGCCACCCAGTCTATGGTACTTTGTTATTAGTAATCCAAACAGACTAAGGCAGTAGTATTCCTTTATGTGAATGTTTGATGTAGCTAGCCTCTTTCTGATGGACTTTGAGGCTGTATCTGCCTTTTGCTATTTAAAATGCTGTAATGCTAAACATTGTACAAAATACTATTTCATATTTTTCCAGTTTATCTCTGAAAAGAATTTATAGAAGATGAATTGCTAGGTCAAAGGGTAAATGAATATGTAATTTTTAAAGATACTGACAAATTTTGGGATTTATAGAATTTTCAAAGATTTTTAAAAATTTTTAGGATAAAGTGGGTATGTTAGCTTTCTATCTCTGTGACAAAATACATGAGAAAATCAACTCAAAAGAGGAGAGATTTATGAGATTTATTTTGGCTCAGGTTACAGAGATTTCATTCAATTTATGAGAACTTGAATCCATTGCTGTGGACTTTCAGTGAGCTAAAACATCATGAGTTACCATCCAGGAGTCTTGGGTTCATTGTCTCTGTTGAGCAAAGAATTAAAGAACAGAACACGGAGATAGCAAGCAGAGATTTATTGCAAGTGATAGCAACAGACTTCTGCAAGAGAAGGAGCCTTGGAGCTAGGAGTCCATTAAAGAAGTTTTGGATTATTCTTTTTATGGTCTCTAGAATGCCTCTTTTTTTTTTAATGTTCTCTCCTGTCTTTGCTCTCCTCGTTATTGTTCATTGGTGCTCCCTGTTCCCTGTGTCCACACTTCTATTTTAGTTTGTCCATTGGATCCCCTACTTAGATGCACCAAGTTTGGAAGTGTCTATCTGATTGAGTCCCCCAATAGTGTTCATGAGTACTTTTGTCAATTGGAATGTTTCCTCATGGGTGGATCTTCTCCATATTCCTTTGGTCTGGACTTGTCTCTTACTTCCTTTCTCACCATCTTGCCCTTGATGCCTTTTCCCTTTTACATCTCTCTCAATGTCAGGGAGGGTATGTGAAGCAAAACTACTCACCTCAGGTTGGCTAAGAAAGAGAGAGAAAATGAGAGATGGGAGGGTGTCCAGGGACAAAGATACAGCTTCCAAGAGCAAACCCCCAATCATCAACTAGATCTCACTGCCCAACATTTCCATCCCCTCCCAATAGCTTATCAAGCTATGAATTTATCTAAGGATTATCCCACTGACAGGTCAGAGCTTCCATGATCCAGTCACCACCTCTGAGCATTGCTGCATTGGGAACCAAACTTTCCAAACCTGACCGCTTTGGGGAATTTTTTTTTTATATTCAACCATAATATTAGGGTTAAAGTGTTTAGGGGCACCTTCTATTTTCAGAAAAAAAAATGTTTCTGAGATAGATACTAATTAATGAAATTGCTTAATGAGTTATGTAGAAATTTATAGAATCAATTACTATCTGCACTCAAGTTTAGTAAAAATTCACACGTTCTTTCAAAAGTTGGCATGTTCCTTTTAATTAATAGACTTTCCATGAGGGGAACATGTCAAAACCTCACTGGTTTTCCCTCAAGGGAAAGAATTGGGGTCAAAGGGATTTGACATGAATGGGGGCCACCTCTCTAGTTTGCTACAATGGGACCAGTCACTCCCGTAGCATGTAAGCATAGAGAGGAAGGGAGCCAGTGCTCTGCTCACAAGGGCATGATCCGCTGTATGCAGGAAAGTTATTTTGCTTTGTCAGGATGTGTTTGCTTCTCATGAGGGCAGTGGCCATAGCTCTTACTGGTGGTTGGAAAGACTTCGGGAAACTATTGCCAGTCGTGCCCCATTCCTCTACCTTCAAATGTATGCAATACTAAAAGGATGAGATTTTGTATGGATAAGTCAGGATGAGTCTGTGAGACTTTGCAAACCACACACACACACACACACACACACACACACACACACACACATCAATTAATGGAAGCCCACCACTCCTCTGCAGATAGATGGAATGTCTCATATGTGAGGCTGGGAAACTAGAGAATTGAAATAGGAGGAAGTGATTCAAATAAAGGAGGACTAGCAAGAGAAAAAAGAAGCAGAGATAGAACTAAAGGGCTGGGGTGGGAGAATCTCATTGAAAACTCTAAGTTAGGCTTTCTCATCTTGTAAACAGAAGAAATTTAAATAAAGTCCTTGTTCTGTTACATCTCAATGGACTAGTCTGTGAGTTCTACTGCCTCAGCAAAGAGGTGACCCACCTTGGGAATCACCAAATGACTAGTAGCTCAGGAAGTTTCCTTTCACGCAGTGATGCCTACAGCATCTCTTAGGTCCTCTATATGGGAAATTATGAAGATAATCCTGGTCAACTACAGTAATTTTCCCCTAGAACATCTTAATACATTGTTCTTTTCCTCTCTCTTCATGAAAAACATTTTTTGACACTTTAAAATATTTTATTCAATTTAGTGGGGAAAGGGGTGGGGAGAAGAAGAAGAGTGGGAGGTAAAAAAACAAAAGAGAAAGAAAAACAGAAAAGTTGGTGTATTTCAGTGATGCACTGAAGTTATAATCATTATTGCTTTAGAAAAAGAGGTCATTTCTTACCCAAATAATCATGGCATCTGGTTCTGAGTTTATTTTAAAACCACTGAAAAAGAAAGTAATTTGATATGCTTCAAAAACCAAAAGATTAAGTATAATATTTTATTGAAAGAAAAAATAATACAGAGGAATGCAAAAAGCTACATGTATTATGATCCACAAGAACAAAGGTTTACACAGGTGTTATATATGTACACATTCATGACATTAGATCATAACATCAAAGGCATCTTGCATTGCTACAGCATTAGGTAATGAATCAAACTTATCCCAATTAATGTTCTTTAAAAAAATACCTGAAATGATATAGCATGTTTTAGGACTGTATAAATATATGAAACATATTTATGTATTTTAAAAACATGTTGTTTTCATATGTGCATCACAATCACCTCTAACTCATGTTAGGGTACCAAAATTCTGCTTATCAAATAACAAAACACAAGATGCTGAAACATTAACCAGGCACCAGTTTATACCAGCATTTGATTCTCCACAAAACTAACAGGCTTTAACACATGGATAGTGAACTGAAGATTTAAAAGAACCATAGAAATAACTGAGGTCCTCATAGGATATTTTTGTAAAATTTACTTCCATAAAATTTAGATTATAGAAAAGGTTTTATTGATTTAAAATCAATTTGAAAATATTAATTTGGAAGGCAACTTCAAAGTAAATTTTGTGCTAGCATAGTTTAAGAAATCTGTCAAAACAGATGACTTAACACCCCCAGTCAATTGTATATCTTAACTAAAATTTTGCCTGAGAATATGCATTGCCTTCATTAGTTATAGGTGACACAATTCTCACCTTTTGTGTACATTTGTTAGCCTAGAAGGACTTTGAATGAAATAATGTGATCATTATTTCAATAATCTGACCAAATATCATTGTCAAGAAATAGATCAACAATTAAAGGTGGCAATATCATTCTTTTCCATATTTAACTAGTTATTATTTTAATATTTCTCTTTTTATCTTATTTACTATGCTAACCAAAGTTAAACTATTGCTCTTGAAAATAAGACACAGCTGTTATTCTTTTTGATAATTGTAACAATAATTGTACTTATGATATAAACCAAATAAAATATCTTCTAGTAATACCTTGTTCAAAAAAATACACTTTAAAAAGCACCTTAGAACTGGAAAATCATACAAAAATAATTTTTTTTTAGGAAAATGAGTGCCAGGATATATTAAGTCTCCTTTTTTATCTTATAAAAGTATGTCGATAGAGTCAAGCATTCTAAATTCTGTCAGATTTAGGGAGTATTAGAGAACTCTAATATTATGCAACTTATTTACTGAGCACAAATGGATTTTGCAGTAGGCCAAGGAGTCATCAAGAGTTTGGTTTTACAACCACCAGAGGGCGCCAGGGCCTGCAGCATGGTTAATCAGGGCCATCTCACCCTCAGGAGATATTTGAATTTGGGCATTGCCAAGCTAAAAAAAAATATGCCCCAAAGAAGAAAATACATGACTCCTTAAGAAATATTTACATTAGGCAACACCTCAATAATGTTGGGCTGTTAAACCAAAAGACAGAAAGATTTAACTGGTCTGATTTTGGTGAAGATTAATTTAATAAAGGTTTATATTAATATGTGAGTCACGAAATGAATGACTGAAAGGAACATTACTAAAGCCATTAACACTATCAATTCATTTAGCACCATATATTTAGCACCAGAACAGATATTGATAATTCACCCTTAGTAATAGCCTTCACTTCAAAGAAACCTCAAAATTATAGCAAGTATTCAATAATTGTAATGTGTTTTTAGCACCATTGACCAGTGATAAA
This sequence comes from Spermophilus citellus, assembly GCF_964194105.1. Taxonomy (NCBI): domain Eukaryota; kingdom Metazoa; phylum Chordata; class Mammalia; order Rodentia; family Sciuridae; genus Spermophilus; species Spermophilus citellus. The sequence continues at coordinate 46,598,128 of NC_138194.1, read as the reverse complement.
TTAAACTAAGTTTTTGACTGACCCTTCATAAGTCAAAGTTAGACCATGACATAGTTTTTAAAAATCATTTTGCATGTGTTTAAAAGTCTTCATCCACAGATACAATGACAATACAAAGAAAGTATAAAAGCAAAAATAAATTTAGATATTAATAGAAACACAATTTTTTATTCTTATATATTTCAGTAGGTAAAGGCTTCCATCTATGGCAAGGTTTATATTGTATAGTATTGTGGAACCTAAGGTATGTTGTCATATGTTGGAAAACAGACCAAGATCTCAGCATTACTTTTCCTTCTTAGAAACATTTGAGTTATTTGTTTAGCTTGTACGATTATTTAATAAGCAGGGTGGGAACATAACACATTTAAACTGACATAAATATGTGTTTGATTTACTTATATAGATATTATAAGTTGATTCAACACATGTATTTATAAGTGGGAAAAATATATATTGTTTCCAATTCAAATATTCAGAGTTAATTATATTGATTGAACTTGCTCTCTGGTTCAGTCCACTCTCTGCTACAGCTGCATGGAATCTGCAAATGAATGTTCCCATGGGTATTTTAAATGAAGGTGACTGCATGGCCAAATGAAACTCCTTGGGCAGTTCTGATGAGCCACAGAAGTAATGATGTTTAGACTTCTGAACAAAAGAAAAAGAAAAAAAAAACAATAGTACTAATAATTGTTTCTTCCACATATTTAAAGCCAACTTATCTATCCTAACCAGGAATATTAAGAGTATGCCTACAGCTCACAGACAATTCCACAATGAAATGAACCAGTTTAATAGCTAAAGTTGTAAAAAAAAATTCAGATTTTTGCTGACATGGAGGCCAAAAAAACGGACAAGATTTTTGAATTTTCTATGGCATAAATGGTGGTGTGAGCATATATGACAATTACTATTTCTTTTGAATGAAACCTTCCAAATGAAAACCTTAATACTGACTGTATAAAGCTGCTCCTATGAAATAGTTTATTCCCAGACTTTTTCTGCCTCTGGGAGTTACAGTGTGAAATGATTCTCTTAGCACCATTATTGCATGTTGTGAAATATATGACACATGACTTTGATACTAGCAAATTTTCATTCACTTCAGCTTAGAAAATAAAATATTTCACGTGGCCATTTTATATTACTAACTTTAAATGTATAGATAGAATAACAAATGTACCCGTTATATTTTCAGCTTAGTTGTTAAATTATAAATAAAGTTATGGTTCTAGTTGTGGTTTGGAAAGAACAATTATGTAAGTGTCGTAAGTATGGAAATCCTAGTCTTACTCCAATAAGTTTGATGATTTATCTGGATTTTTGTTATAGTCAAAGCTTTATATTTAAGATAGTCTTATGTGAAAAAAAGTAAAGGAAAGGTGGGATTCCTCTAAATAAGCTTTGAAAGCTAATTCTAAAAATCCATTCAAATAAGCATTCATTAAACACTCATTGCATTACAGCTACTGTAGAAGAAGCCGGAATACAAAGATTTAGGCAAAGTTCATGCCAAAGAGGAGCTCTATTAATTATAATTTTAATTTTTATAAATTTCTATTACTTTGGCAAATTTACCTTCATAGAAATTTCTATGAAATACAGAGCAAATTTCATTATTCTGAGAACTGAGAAACTAAGCTACCCAAACAAGCCAGCAAAAGAACTGGCACTGAGAATAGTCAACATCTATTGAATAGTACTCACTACAGTTTTTTTGCAGAATACTATAGTAACATTGAGGATGGAAACACTTTCTAAATAAATGAAGCAAATATCCCACAATGGGCTTTCGGTCCAATTGCCTAGGCATCTTAAGACGAAAGTTGGATTGAGCCCTAAATCATATAATTATTTCTGTTCTTAGTTTTATTCCAAAACATATTTATTTTTAATAGGGTCCACATATGAGCCCACAAGAGCAGAGAAGTCTCATATAAAACATTTGGTCACCATATTTAATTTGTAATAGTAATTAGGCCAGTTGTTTTTCATCAAATAGACCCAATCTCCAGATGTTGGATTATTCTCCCTTGGAATGGCTCTAATTAAGTGTCGTTTTTCAAGGTATCCATCCTAAGAAACTGCAAATGTGGACAGAATTTAAACTAGTAGCTTCTTTCTGTTATTGGCACACTGGAACTAACCATGTTTACTTGCTCTGTAATCCTATGCAACCATTACACAACCTGACTGAACATACATACATATGAAATGTAATGGGTTCACCATCTTGACCCAGATGTTGTATTCTCCACTCTGAAAGATGTTTGTAAGTGAAGAATTGTAATTTTTAAATCACTGCAGTAAAATTTTCATAGTGATTTATTTGATTTTCATAGTTACATTTAATGAGGAACTAAATGTTATTTTTCCCACAGAAACATAGAAACAATAATTAGTAATTAGTCTGTAGGAAAAATCTGAAGAGGGCTTTGCTAATATAAACCATAGCTGTATGTGGTGTGTATGAAAGATCTTTAATATGATAATGGAAGGCCCAAGATGATTGACACACAAGATAATGGCAGGCAGAACAATGATGAGAAGGTGGAAACACCACCTCATCTCTTCCTGAACTTCTTCACCATCTCATAGTGGGCCTAGAGATGTAGTAGCCCTAGAGATGTAGTATGCCCTTCTGAAGCTCTCCCCCTGATCTTCTTTTTGTGCATTAACACTATATCTGTGACTTTTCACACCTGTCCTCTAAACCTTGCTTTCTCTGTTCTTGATGAGTTTTCTGCCGGTCTTGCTTTCTCAGCTTTCCAAAGTCACCACTATCTGTCTTGCTCCAGAAATCTCTAAGGAGTCATTTATTCTGTCTCTCTTTTTCCAAGGGCTGTAGCTGAAATTTCCTGGGAATCAGATTTCCATGTTAGCCAGATTATCATTTAGTCCACTTACAGGTGAATGCTGTTGCTGTGTTCACTTTCTCACAGCTATGTGAAAAACAATTCGTTAAAAAAAAAAAAACTTTGCAGAAAAAAATCAATAGTTTGCATTGTTTCCTAATTATCTCTGTGAACTTCTTAAAGCAGGAACTCTATCTAATTATCTTTGCATTATCAGAACATAACCACCAGAGTGCCTTGCTTGTAGAAAGAACTCAACATGTGACTACTGATTCAATCAAATAAGACCAAACAAAAGGTGGGATGTATAAATTTACATAAAATGAACACAGCCTTTGGAAGACCCCAATAAGATAAAATAACTCTGAAATGTTTGATCCATTAATTGAGTTATTAATTTCAGGTATCACTGGGGGAGTGTTATTTTGCAAACTATCATTTTTGTGCGGATTACAGAAATGGTGCTAAGATGTACCACCACCTCAAATATATTTTAGAATATTTTTTAAAGTTTCCTCAAGTTAACCACTGTATTGTAATATCTATGTGTTGCATCACATAGTATGTTTGTGTGCATATACATACACATATGTCTGTATATATGTGTATGATGCACACATACACATTACAGGTTGAACTTATATTTTATTCCTTAGGAACATAATATCATAATTCCTTTGGAATGCAAGTTTTGGAATTGACTGCATCAACTATGTCATCACTACCCATACAATATTTTAATTTAGAGGTCAGAAAATAGAAATGGATGTTTTGATTGTATCCAAGGATTAAATGACATACTAGAAAAATACTATACAAATGAATACTAAAAAGAAACAAGTTTATCATTATAAAATATGTATAATATGTGCAAAATTCAATATATATAAATGCTTATGATTCCCAGAAACCATGACATTTCCTGGAGAAAAAAAGGTAAGCTTATTTAAACCAATATAGGTAGTTTGACGTTACTCCTGGAAAACACAGATTGTCAGTACAAGATCCCCCGTAACTCGGAGGACAGGATGAACACGGCACTCCTACTTTATATGGTGCTTCTCCAATCCAGTTGCCCCTGGAAGGAGAAAACAAAATGGCATCAGTCATACTCACTTATTTTTAAAAATCAGATTGTCCTTAAGCTCATGCTCATGTGTATTGGCAGATGAGAATCTTTTTCAGAAGCTTACTTTAGAAAGCCACCGAAAAGTACATCCATTTCTTATTCCCACCATAAGGTATTCTATGTATTTTGCTCTTAAAATACTTTCTTTCTGTGTAAGCTAGTATTATCTTAATTCACAGGTAAGAAATGTGGCCCTGCAATGCATGGTGATACCACAGATCAAATCTGCCTCCTCTGGCAGGCTTCAAGAGCACATAATCAGATCTTTGTCAGTTAAACTTAATGCTTCTAAATTCATGCTAATTCTTCCTAAGGATGGTTAACAAAATACCTAGTATGTTCTGGGATGCTCAGAAATTATGAAATGAGTAAGTCACTATATCCACAATAAATACACTATAAATGTTCTTAGATGTGTTTCTAAAGTTTTAAAATATTTTAGGTCCCAGTCTTCATAAAATAAAGAGAAAAGCACAACTGTATTCTCACAGTAAGAGAATGAGGGTTTGTAGAGACAAGAAGAGGTGATTTCAAAACCTTTCTAACATATAAATTCAAATTGATAGCTACTCAAATTTTTTCAGTTACTGCTATTATTTTTTTTTAATCCTGAACACATTTGACTGAATTATTTTGTGCTGTCAATATTTTTCTTCCAATGTATGGATGGCCATGATCATAATAATAAATCAAATTCACCATTTAGACAAGTTTAAAATAGCTGCAATACCAGACTGTTATTTGACTCTTTTAATTATGAAGGAGAAGTTTGCATGGTGATAGTGACTAGAGCATTAAGAAATACTAATATAGAGAGCAATGTGAAGGAAACTGAAGTTTCAGGAGAAAGTCTGGTTATACATGGTATAAACCCAAGGCTGAGGAAATGAAAATAACAGGTAAGTGGTTAAAATGTGAAACAAGTGGTTCTTATCTTCTTTAAACTCTGAAAAAAACAACCAGGCAATGACAATGAGAACATGAAAATATCTATTATAGCCAATTAAATAAAGACCCACACGTTTTTCTTAATAAAATGCATATACAGGAAAATTTACCCATAAAATGAAAAGCTTGATAATTTATTATTAATATTATAAAATGATGGAATTTTAAGACTTTCCACTTCTGTTTAATTTATTCTGCAGTCTGCCTTGAGGATAATATTCGCCAAGCATAATTCTGATGACATCACCTGCTTGTCCAGAAATATTCAAGGCCCATTCTAAGTGTGCCTGGCTTCTTAACTCCATCTCATTCCATTCTGTATCTAATTACCCAAAGCTAAAAATGTATATGGATCCAGGCTATTCTATCTAAATTTTATTTTCTACTTATTTTCCATCACTTTTTGAAACACATATTTTTGGTAAGAAAAAAAATCAGAAATAAAATTTTATTATATGTGACATTCTATATTATATTAAGAACTTTTACATAAATCTCAGATTTTATTGAATTAATGATATTCAACAATAAATCAGTTGGTTGATCATGTTATTTTACTTTTTTCCTATTCCATCTAATTAAATTCTCTTTTTGCTCTTATTTTTTTCCCTACCAGTCAAGATTTTTAAACTTTTCATTACCTAGTTTCCCAGAAAATTTTGTTAAAACTAAAATATAGCATGTTAATGCAATATCTTAATTTTTTGGATCTAAAAAACAATCATGGAGCTCATCAATAATATTAGAAAATTCTAATCATTGGGCAAAACCAAAATTGTCAAATGGATGAAACAAATACCATTTGGTTACTATCTAGCCTATTTATGGCAGGAGAAAGTGGGAAGGCACAATAGGAAAATAAAAAGTGGGAAAATAAAAATGTCCAACACATGCACAGTTTTAATGCCTATTCTTAATGATGCATTTTTAAGAATTATTATTATTATTAATAAACATTCTGTTTTCCAAACCTCCCTAACCTAATAATTATAAAGAGGGGGCCATCTGGAAAATCACTATTTTTCTAACTTTACAAAAACACTGCCACTGGCACACCACCATATCAATGAGTAATGCACTTATTCCTGACACATTTTCTCACTCCCACCCTGTGTTGGAATAGCTGGAGAAAATCTTTGGGACTTACTTTGGACGACACCAAGAGTATCATAAATCCTTTGCACATTTTGTTATTTATTCCAAATGGGAACAGAACTGTGTATAAATATTGGAGCATTTTATCTTCTAAAGAGCTATTGTTATCAGGAAGGCATTTTTTCAAAAGTTGGCAAATGTCTATTGATCCTTCTATACTAAAGCTTGTTCATAAATATGACTATCTTATAATCTTTGATAAATTTCTATAATATATTCTATGTGGGCCAAAGATTGAGAATATGAATTTTTAAATCTAAAAATAATAAGAAAGAAAGGATTCATTTCCAATACTGTGCTTTCCTAGTGAAAAAGGTGAGACAACATTCTATATTGATATATGAGACTATTGTGTATTGATAAGTTCCTAGCAGATTCTTTTCTGATGTCCTCTATATAGTTATTAAAAACTTATGAAGTACGATTAGGAAGTGCTTGCAATTGCTATGACAGAAGATGGTAAGAAGACTTTAGTGAGAACACTGCCTCAGATTGTTTTGCTTACCATTTTACCCCAGAATCCCTGCCCTTGTTAAAAGAAACCTTTTACCTAATCGTTTTTCAAAAATATAGGAATGAATGATGGTGGATTTGAGGATTAGAGACCAAATGTACAGCAAAGACTTACACATTTATCTGTCAAAAATGCCTATGAGACTGGAGGTATTTAACACGTTCAGGGATCCAGGAAACAGAATACAAACTGGTACTTACTTTGGGGCATAGTTGCATACCAAATACACGGCGCGGCGCCATACAGATCCCCACACATTCATGTTTTGGCAAGTATGAATTGCACATCCTATCCGATTAGAAGTGGCCCAAACCATCTGTGAAAATAAACCAATATTTTCCAATATTGCTAAGAAAATGAATGTCCCTCAATATATAATAAGATTTTTAAAAAATATGAATTGAACATTAAAAAAGACAATTAAAACAACCTGTGTATAATGTGTGCACATAGGACCAAAACATCTCATAGGACATCTGGGGTTGCAATCCTGGGGATATGGAAAAGCATAATCTTTCACTTCATCGTACCATGGCTTGACCAACTGGAGAATAGAACGATATCTAGATGTCAAAAGAAAAAAAAAGCATGTATGATACAGCAATGGTAATTTATAATGGACTCATGTTACATTGTAAGTTGATTTAATAAAAAGATTATTCATGAGGATCCAACAGCATATTTACTCTTGGAATTTTTCCAATTAGGAGCAAGCATGCAAAATGCCCAGGACTGGAGGAAGTGACCCTATAGTTGTCTAAACATGTGTTGGGTTATTTTGAAGAAAGAAAATGTAAATATTTTAGGAGCTATCAAAATCTTATTTAATCTGTGTCCTCAAGTAATTCAAAATTAGATATATAGAAGTAGTCATAATACTAGCTTTAAATGCATTTTTTCCTTAAATTTAGATCACTTTGATTTTAATATTAGCACACCTGATTTTTCTCCCCATATGGAAAAAGAATGAAACTTTGGAACACTAGATAATGACAATCCACACTGGTAGAAAAAGTATCCTATCAATGGGAATAGCTTTCTCCATAGTTGTATATATCTGCATATATATGCATATATGTAAATATAAATATTTTTTTATTTTGTCTACTAATCAATTTATTTATGTGTGTGCGTGCGCGCGCGCGCGCGCACGCACACACACACACACACACACACACACACAAATACAAATGGTTTCTGCCACAATTGGAATTTTTCCTGAGAGGCAATGGGACACATCATCATACACGTGACCATCTCTAGGATTTTGTGAGGTCAGTGAGAAATACAGACTAAGGGAAAGTGTTACAAGTGTTGAAAGGGAACCTGGTCTTATTTGGGCTTTTTAACTAGTTTCATAATTCTTGAAGACATCTAAAATACTCATAGACCAAATATCGAGGCCTGATTCCAAGTGAACACTAAGTAAATATCTTCTGATGTTACTTGGGACTGGTGTCATTCTCCCATATAATACAAAATTCTCCCATGAAATAAAATCATGTAAATAAACTGCATCAGCAAAACTACTTCCTACCTGCCAGTTCGGACAGACAGATTTTGGCCCAAAAATCTCAGCAGGTAAGAAGGTCCATGATCCCAAATGCAAGTAGCCGCCCAAGCCTCTGCAGATTTTGCAAGATTTTCATCCCAAACCTGTAGGTATAAAAAAATCTTCAGTTTTACGGATTTGCTATAACAAACACAAAGTAAATGGAAAGTAACAGTACTACTATTTCCTAGAATTCTTTCAATTCTAGAAAGAACTAGAAGAAAGCTACTTCACACCATTGTTATTATATGGTTGTACTACAAAAAGAATATTGTCTTTATAATGCTCTTAGATTCAACATCCAGACCTCAAGTTTGGTAAAGGATATGTTTTAAAAAATACCATGTTTATTCATGACTTACAAGGACATCTCATACTGACCACTGAAATTTGAATCCAGCAAAGTCAATAGATTTCCCTAGAATTCATAAGGAGCCATACTACTAATATATTTAAAAACAAATATGATCAAATTTATTCAAAATTAACACTAATATTATATTGCAAATTCCAAAGTTCAGTTTATATTATAACATTATTAACCAAATGGAATCTTCATGTTTTATCATTTGACTTTTTATAGCAGTACAATAATAAGAGAATTTACATCTTTAGTTGGTATGAGCTAGAAACAAATCATGATTGAAAATAACTTGACAATGGTACGTACCTAAGGTGTGACACAAATGTTGTATAATATGGTTTAATTAAATAAATTAAGAAAAATAGTAGCTTACTTTCCTTGAAAAAGAAAGGCAAAATAATAAGGATGTTATTCATGTACAGCAAATTTTTTTCATGGAAAAAATTTGTAGGACAATATTTGAATGACCCTTAGGTTTAATATGTATTTATATTAGTTACTATATGGATTGATAGGCTCATCTCCATAGCTGCATAAAGATATTAAGCCAAGTATTGGTGGACCTGACAATAATAAGTCACTCTGAAATGACAATCTATTTTCTAGGTAGTCATAAGGCATAAGGCACAAAATAGAAAATAAATAGCATTTTTCCAAGCAAAAATGTTTTCCAAAATTCCTCCCTAGTAGGAACATTATTTAGTGATGATTTATCTGGTGGAAAGAATAACTTTAACATTAAATTTCATAGTTCAAAGTCATAACATTATTTCCTACATTATTTATAATATTTATATATCCTAGCTTAAAACTGTGTTCAAATTGTAACTCGAGAGTGGCTATTAATTTATTTGAGAAAGCTAAGACATTATATGAAGAAGGAAGGGAGAATTCTGTAACTACTCAAATTAACATGGAGCTTCATGTGAAAATTTGGTGTCTTTCTCTTCTACCAGGTTGTGAGTTGTGTACAACAGAGCAAGAGTTAATAGCCTTGCATTCACTGCAAGTTACAAGTTTTCTAGCACACTTATGGGACTTTTTGGTCATAACACTGAAAAGTCTTAATCTTTTTCCAAGGATAATGGGTTACATAGATTTATTTAACATGGAAATGTATTGAAGTGAAAGAAAATTAAGACAATGACTTTGAAACAAAATGAGAAAAAAATGAATTCTTCAAGAGACACTTATCCAAAAAGACCATGGCACTTACCCTCAAAAGAGATTTGTTAGTCAGAAATTGTTTTAAATTATGAAAAAAGTCATCTTCCACAAATCGATATAGGATTGCATTAAGTAAACTCACAGAGTTCACATAAACTCACAGTATTCCAAGATTCAAATGCACTTTCAAAAATTTTAAATGCTTGGCTTGATTTCCCTATGCAACTATTGAGATAAGCCTGTCAATCCATATGGTAACTAATATAAATGCCTATTAAACATTAGACTTATTTGATATAGTTCTATCTAATATTTCTTCTTTCACCAAATATTAATAACATATGAATTTCTGAAATGTTGATTTCAGTTTACCATAGTACAAAATTAGTTCACAAAGGAATTTCGGACAGATAGTGTCAACACAATTTTTTTCCTGAAATATTCTTAGCTAATTGTATTTACCTTGGAAGAAATACAAGTAGGCATCGTTTCCATATTGAAGTAAAGTGTGAACCCAGATCTAAAGACACTTTTTTATAATCTTCTGCTAAAATAGAACCACACCATGGTACAAATAAGACTTGAGACTCAAGGATCCTGTGTTCTATACCTATTTCTACTACTCAGATCATCTGTGACCGAGGACATGTCAATTATTATCTCCTATGCAACTCATCCATAAAATAAGGAGTTTGCATGAGGTTACATCTAGGGTCCCTTTCATCTTCAGCTTCTCATGATTTATAGGCACTTGAGCAACTCCTGCATCTGAGCCCAAAAGACCTGTTATATTGTCCTGTGAATGGCTCAGCTCTCAATCCAAATAATTTGAAATATTTAACAATCTTTGACTATTTCAATATCTATATGAGTATCAAAAGGTCATGTTGTGTACCTTAAATATACAAAAAATATAGTAAAAAAGGAAATAATGAGAAACTTAAAACATTTAACAATTTTAGAAATAATTTACCATATATATATAAAGCCTGCCTTTATGCTCATTCATATGTTGAAAAGCTAAATATTGGGTGTTCAAAAAGGTAAACAAAATTTTTCAAACATGAGAAAGTATCTTACAGAAGCATTCTTTGTTAACTATTATAAGGGATTTTGATATGAAGTAAATGTGTTTACCATTACGGAGGATCACGTTTTTAGTTGTATCTATGTAAAAAGATCTTAAGTAAAATTTTGAAGAAGATGGTTTCAAGGGAAGAGTAATGACTGCTTTCCTTCTCTGCATGTATTTGCTATTAGAGAACTGGAGGGAAGGATTTCTGCCTGCTCCATGTTCCTAAAGGACAATTCTGGAAAGGATGATAGACACAGACTGACAAGGTCCCATACAGAGGGGGTGACTTGCCCTTCCTATGGGATATATGACTGACTCCCTCTAACGCCTGCTGCAGGAGAAGTCAGAGGTGCTGTATATTTCTTGCCTCTTTGTGAGTTTAACCCACCCTCCAGAGGAGGGAGGGCTGTCTTAAGTAGGGAGCTCTAATATTTGGGAATTACATCATATCTTCAGGTAAACTGCATTTGCTGTCACTGTCTTTCTCCACTGGTTATATCTTCCAGGAAAAAAAAAAAAAAAAAAAAAACATGGGTACAAAGAACGTCTTTAATCCTCTGAGGTATTTGAGTTTATGATTATGATGAGATCTCTGAGTTGTGAAAATAACAATCATAACTGTATTGAGAAACTACAGGATATTTTAACAAAAGATTTACAGTTTTTGTAAGGAGTAAACCCACATGTAGTAATTTTTTTTCTCCCCAGAAGCTCTAAGTTGGACTGAATGTCACCAGGGCAATAATGTGAAAGAATTTGTCAAATTCAGGGAATGAGTTGTAAATTGTAAATTGCCTAAGCATTTGACTTAGTTTATAAATTTTTGAATTCATGATGATCAATCTATCCAATGAATTTCTCTGGCATTTTTTTTAAATTATTTTATTCTTCGTTGTTCAAAACATTACATAGTTCTTAATATACCATATTTCACAGATTGATTCAAGTGGGTTATGAACTCCCATTTTTTTTCTGAGCATTTATTTGAAATGATTTTAATATTTTAGCCTATGGATGTATCATCAGAGGAAACAAGGATACAATTATACACCTAATTCTATGGAATGCCTAGAAAATAGGAAAATCAGTATTATTTTTCATTGGGAAAAAGAGACACCTGCTATTTTGTTAGCTTTTATTCAAACAGCTTTGGCATTCTGTCTCACTAGTTCTTTCCTCTCTAAATAGGTAAGACATTTTCACAGATAATTTACTCATAAAACACATCAATTCTTACACCGTAAGGATGAGGCAAAAATTAAGATTATTATGAATGAATGTGTAAATACATTTATAGGGCTCCCTAGAAGTTAGATGTTATGATTAAATTAGGTAATTCATAAAATAAAGTGGCTTACAATGGCATCAGAGTGTGCATAGACTTGTAGGTTTTCCCTAATTGCCCCCAAATGGCTTTCTTCTGTTCTTTGTTGTTTAGAGTCATTTAGTTGATCAGTTCATAAACTGAATTACCTTTCGACTAAAGCATTCACTATGAGTTATTCTGCTTGTTACATAATAAGATAGATCAAGCTGGACACAGTACCTTGCCTATAAATCACAAGAAGTTGAAACAACTTAGACTAAGACCTGAGAGAGATCCAGAATTCAAACTGCTGTCATTTTAAATATCTAGACGAATTGTGACCCTAAGAGATAAGGTGAATATGAAAAGAATGCAGGATTCTCATCAAGTTCAGAGATTTTCTAGACTTGAGCTAAAGAATACAGAATTGAGTAAGAGAATGTTGATGGATTGGAGGTCACTTGCTTTCATAAGAAGACATAAAAATTAGACAATGATATGAATCCAACCCAGATAAGAGGTTGTCTAATCAACTATCTTTAAATTTTGGGATCCACAACATTGTGGCAGCCAGGATCATGAAACATCATGACATCTGAAGCTCCCTTCTTAAATCCCAGCCAGTATCTCTAGCCAATAAGAAATGTGGTCAAATTGGAAAGCAGCAAGAATTGTTACTTGGAAATATAACTCTGCACTTGCTTGAGATGACATTTTTTTCCCCTTAAATAGGTAGCACCTTTTGCCTCATAAAAAAGATATATAAGTTTTTAAATGTGTAAAATTTTAAAAGGATGAATATTTTGATAAGGAAATCTGTACTTAATTGCTTTTATTATTATCTGTAATATTTAAAAGAATACAGCATATTAAAGTAACAGAGCAGTCATATTTTCAATATAAAGTAATTACTTAAATTTGTGATTTTAAGTTGAAAATGATAAGAAAATGATTTAATTTCATTTTTAAGACAGTACTTAAAATCTAAAATTTAGGAGAATTTAAGAGTCATTGTTTTTCTTAGCTTACATGTCATTTAAATACATGGAAAGGATAATTATCAATAAGTCAGTTGAAATAATAAATGTGAAAATCAAACATTAAACCTATAAATACAGTTTAAAATTTTAAATCAGTGAGTAAATATAATTGCTAAAACCTGCTATATTTATAAAAAAAATCAGAATTTGAAGTTAAAAATTGAAGAAACAAGAATATTAAGTTTGACAATTATACTTAACTCTGAAAACATACATTGTGTACATGGAAATATTTCAAAGATATAAAGTGCTAAAAAAAAAGTTTCACATTGAGTGTCTAGAGACAGATTTATGAATTGACCATGTTGTGAGAGCCATGGTGTAGAGGCAGATGCTATGTACTATAGATGCTTATGTTCTTGGACATTCATGTGGCCGTTTTCTCACTTATTTGTATAAAAAGTAGATGAATGGTACATAGGCCACATTTTTGGTTTTTGCTTTTAATAACTTAGCTAAGGCTATTTGTTCTTTTTGTTAGCTTGGGGAAAGAGTACTGACTTGCATAAGTGATGTTGACAGCCACTAAAAAAAAAAAAAAAAAAATTAAGTTATGACTAAAGTATTTCCCCTGAGGGCCACCAAAAGTTTAAAACACTCATGGGCATGATTGAGGTTCTGTCATAAAATTGGTGCATCTGTTCTCATTAGATAGAAATGTTAGTGAAAGGGTGATAGAGGAAACAGAACTGAATACACAGCAACCAGTGTTAAACCAGACAGGAGGCAGCAGCGAGTGTGAGACTCCTCAGGCTGGAGGACAGGAAGTGTGGGAGCAGAATCAGAGAAGGGACCTCATAGGAAAAATGTTGGGTACTGATTAGACTAAATGAATAAAATTAATACGATTCTACTTGGTTACAGCAGAAGATAGTTAAAGGTACTTGATTAAAATAATAACAACATTCCTCTAGAGCCTCAAAAATCAGAACCACTCTTATGTAAAAATGCTAAGATGGGATTCTATGGATTTTTTCTACATGTTTAAAAGAAGATGTCTTTTAGGTAAGTTGAGTACTGTCCTGTTATGGTTTAGATAGGAGGTTTCACCCAAAAGCTCATGTATGAGACCATGCAAGAAAGCTTAGAGGTGAAATGATCAGGTTATGAGAGCCTTGACATAATCAATGCATTAATCCATTTGAATGGATTCACTGGGTGGTAACTGTAGGCAGGTAAGATGTGGCTGGAGGAAATAGGTCACTGGAGTGTGCCTTTGGGGTATGTATTTTCCGCCTGGTAAGCAGAGCTCTCTCTGCTTCCTGGTTTTCCTGTCCTGTGCTACTTTCCTCACCTCACCCTATAGCCTCCATGTTCTGACTTACTGAGGCCCAGAGCAATGGAGTTAGCCATCTACAAACTGAGACTTCTGAAACTCTGAGGCCCAAATACACTTTCCCTCCTCTACATTGTTCTTGCCAGTTCTTTTGGTCAGACCAAAACAAAAATGACTAAAACATAACCCTATGTAGGTTTCTTTGTCTATAAACAGATGCACTGTTTTTAGGAACTCTGAACTGAATTATTGCCATCACTTGGGATCCCTGATGTATTATTTTTCTCCATATTTCTTAGGGTGCATTATAATTGTGCATAATGGTGGGATTTGTTGTTTTGTTAAAAATGTCAGAGAAATATGTATGTAGCTTTCTAAAAATCCAAAATCTTAAGGATAAAAATTCAGGCATCCCTTTCCATCAAGTCTTCATATAAAACACACATTTAACCCACAGGCAACTTAATTCATGATAATATGAATCAGCAGGAGACTGTGCCCACCAAATCTGCACTGACTTGAGGATTCACCTACAGAAGTAGGACAAACAGAGAATAATCGGTCACCTCTATTCTGCAGGTCAATTCTATGCATCTCACTCTCACTATCAGAAGAACACATGCATGTTGCAACCCTTTCATGGAGGATATCAGGGAAGGGCCCTGCTAGTGCAGAACCACACAGATCTAACCGGCACTGTTCTTCTATGAAGTAAGATGGGATGGTGCCTTCAATTTCCTTTTTTTTTTTTTTAATGACACCACTTCTTGCCATTACCAGGATTTTAATAAGTCAGAAGACTTTGTGCAGTCTTCCCTGAGAGCCTCTACTGGCAGCACTGGTCATGTGAGAGATGACAAGGAGGTCTTCCACACAAAAGGGCTGGTGGCTGAGAAAGAGCTTAGTGATGGAGTTTTTTTTTCTTAGTTGAAGATGGACACAAAACCTTTATTTTATTTGTTTATTTTTTATGTGGTGCCGGGAATCGAACCCAGTGCTTCACTCATGCTAGGCAAGCACTCTACCACTGAGCCACAACCCTGTCCCCAAGGCTCCCTGTCTTTAAATGAGAAAAATTATCCTCATCTCTGCCGACTGTGGTGAGGGTTGGGTGAGATAGTGGGTGACAAGCACACTTCTATCTGGGCAAGAGTGCATTCAATGAAAACTATTATTTGTGGGGATTTGAGAATATTTGTGACGTCAGTGCTAGAGTCCCCTAAATGGGGAACACTGGACGGTGCACTTTTGATCACCTTATTAAGCATGAATCTCCACTCAACAGATCAACCCTGAAGCAACTAAAAGAGTCAAAACCAAAATTTTGTAGAAATGATAAGGAGCTTGCACACAGGGGAAATAATGTTAGATAGTGAAAGATAACATGGCAGAACATTTCAAAAGTTTTGAGATACTGATTCCCTTCAAGCCACTCTTTACCATATGATTTTATCTTTAACTTTAAAACCATTCATTGGTGAATGGCTTCTTGCAGTGGTTCTCCTTTCCAGAGAAATACAATACACACCAGCTATCATTTACTTCTGCAATTATGAGCCAGGAAGGCATTTTCATGTGTGGTTATTTTTTTTTTCTTTTCACCAACTCAATGTTACAGCATTCTGAAAGCAGATTTCTTGACTGTTAAACTGTCCTGTGATACACATGCAAACCCCATATCTAGCATTGCCCACTTAGTCAGAAGAATGCAAATGCCTTTCCGCCTACCTACGGCCTGCTGAAATCATGATCTCTCTGGAATGCAGAGAGACAGATTTGGTAGAATGTTCATATTTAACTAACTTATGAAATATGAATTTGATGCACTTTTTAGTAGGAAAAAATATTGTGTCCTTAAGTAACATTTTTGGACTGTTTTGGTTTAAAGTACATGGTGTGAAATTTTAAGAGATTTCATGAAAAGTTTAGTCTAAAAACAACTTGTTGAGCATTCTTCCCTATATATGTAAAAAAAAAAAATGCTTGGTACCTCATTGTAGGTGCTATGGATAGTCTTACTAAGCTGCTGAGGCGGGCTTTGATCCCATCTCTCCAAACCCAAGTCTAAATGTATTTTATTATTATTTTTTAGGGGGGGTGGTACTGGTGATTGAAATCAGGGGCACTTGACCACTGAGCCACAACCTCAGCCATAGTTTGTATTTTATTCAGAGACAGGGTCTCACTAAGTTGCTTAGAGCCTCACTAAGTTGCTTAGGGCCTCACAAAGTTGCTTAGGGCCTCGCTAAGTTGATGAGGCAGGCTTTGAACTCATGAGCTTCCTGCCTCAGCCTCCCAAGCAGCAGGGATTAGAGGTAGATATTTTAGTGACCCATTTAATCTATTAGTATCTATCTTCCCTACCCCTCTTCCAAGCCATTCTTCAGAAATTCTCATAGGCAATCATACACCACAAGTTCATAACTATTAAATGGCCATTGACTGTTTATTAAATGTTTTTATATATATTAAATTCATAGCACCAGGCTGCCCAGACCAGTTAACTTCTATTTTTCTGAAGTTTTTTGATGGAGTTTCCCAAAACACCTTAACCTGAGTATGTCAGGAGGACTAGATAGGTCTGGTGCTGCCTAAGCTCCTGAAACAGGTTTGGATTAAGGATAGCTTACATCTCAGTTAAAAAAAATAGTGACATTTTCATGCAAAAATTCTTGAGTACATTCCCAGACATAAAATCATCCTGGCATGCTGTATCCATGACACTATCCTATCTCTACCATGCAAAGTGGTCCATTTTGACTAACAATGCATATTCCCATCCCAAATTCTCTGTTCAAAGAATGTTCCCTCCCACACAATAGCCACTTATTTCAACCTCCATCCACAGGTACCCCAAGGCTACACCTGCAGCCACTTAAGGGCCTCCTGAAACCTGTTCTTTATTTTGTGTTCTCTAACTCAGAGAAACCTGACTGTCCTAGTTTAGACTCATCTTCCTTGAGGATCTTGTCATGTGAATCCTCATTCTACCTCATCACATGAATCACTTGCTCCTATTAATTTGAACCTCAAATGTTTCACAGCTCTAATTCACTTCGATGCATCCCTATTGCCTAAGCTGAGTTCAGGTTTCAATTATCTCTCACTCAGACTGTCATGACAGTCTCATGACAGTGCATCCTGTCTGCATGTCTGCCTCTCTCTAGTCCCTCCACACCCTGTGGCTAGAATGACCTTTCCAAAATTAAAAGTTGTGTCTGAAACTTCCCAGCTACAACCTTCAATAATTTTCCCTTGTCCTTAGAATAAAATTCAGACAAGTTTCTTGGTATTTACCCCAACTTCATCAAACATCACTATTTCTTTTATGTACAAAATTCAAGGCACATTATATTTTGTCTATATCTTTGGGGCACTGTGTACCTTCTTAGAACATCCTTTTATATTGACTATATTGTTCCTCTTTCCTTAACTCCATCCTGTATAATGTTTATTTATTTTTTATATCTAATATTTAAAACAATTCCTTCTGCAAGCCCTCACTGCCTCCTACCCAAGTCCAAGTCTGGGTTCGGTATCCTCATGCAATCTCAAAGCAACCTGTGTTATTCTACTTTAATGTTCAGCACACTGCCTTCTGTCCCCAGTATTTCCTATCAAAGAATGTCACTACTCCCCGTTGACCCTTAGGCGCAGTGCCAGACATGTGAATAAACAATGTGATATGAATGCATGACTGAATCTTGAGTGACTGTTGCCCATGAGAGCACACAGCCACACACTCACACTTTAACCAAAAAGGTTTAAAGACTTCATTCCATTGTCCCACCAATATTTACTGAGTATTCTCTTTGGGACTAACAAGTTGCTAGGTTCTATAAACACTCAGAGGAAACACAATGAAATTACTTGTCTACATCCTTGGTTAAATATCACTGACCACCAAAAAATAATACTGAATTTTAGAAAATAGAGTCACCCTGTGTGTGATGCACATCTGACTTTCAGCTTGTCTTCCTGCCACTTGATGGTGAGGTGCTGAATTGTAACACCCTGATGTTTTCACATCTGTACTTCCTACACGCTATAGTGAAAATGGTGACTCCCACAATGTTCCGCCATTAGTGGGCTCGGTATGTGGAGAAATAGAGGTAGGGGAAGAAACATCAAGGTCACCACCCTCTTCATTTGTGTACAAGTAACACTAATCAACATGCACCTTGGAAGAAAATTCCTAGAAAATGTGCCCAGTCTCCCCTGGAAGCCAAGGCACTTGCAAGGTTCTACATCCAGGGGAACAGGAATGCAGAGCTCTCAATGTGCTGGAGAAATGCCTCCTGTCAGCAATTTTTCTCATCCACTGTTTTCTGGCAGCCATTCTCAGAGGCCTGCTAGTAGTCATTAAAGCATTCATTGAAGAGATTTAGGTTAGACACATCAAATTTCCTATGTTTATAATGAGAAAATTGAGTTATCCTTCCCAAATGAAAGGAAATGTGCCATCTAGGACAAAAGATGGCTTCATTAAAAAGAAAAGAAAAAAAAATGGGGAAGACAAGGACAGAAACAAGTCTTAAGTCAACTACTGAAGAAGAAAAAAAAAGTAGTTTACATTACCCACATTCTCTTCCACATGAAGCCTAAATAAACGAAATCAACATTTTTCTCTATTCCCAAGTCATGCATTATCATTCTAGGCAAATAGTTTATTGGCTGTCTCTGAGGACGGATTAATCTGTTCTCCATTCATTCATTTGAGTCATGCTGTTACTTCACTACCTGCTATGACTTGGTAACCAGTAATTTTCTCTTTTCCAGAAAAGTCCAGGAAACCTTATTCTTTGAGCTCTACAAAAAAAAAAATATTTTCAGGCACTTAGAAAATAAAATAAGCCACATTATCAAGAGAGTGACTTTGGCTTCTTGAAATTACATTATGCATTTTTTTCTTTTTTTCAGTTTTAAAGTGTTCAGTCTGTTTCATCATTATCTTCACATTGTCCTTCACCTGCCTGTCCACTGTCCTCATCAGTCTGAAGTTTGCTATCTTATGCACTGCAATTCAGCTAGTTGTCCCACCTGTCACTATCTCTAGGTGCAGCTGTTCTATTCCTCTTACCCTTTGCCTAAAGAAAATGGCCTTGCTTACTCAGCAGGAACCAGCATTCTGATCACGTCCCCTGGCAATATCCACCCTGAGCTCCTTCAACTGCCGAGTCATCTTTCTAAGATGCACTCCTGCCCCTGCTCTCAAACATGACAGTCTCCCTAATTGCTCTGATATAAAGAAACCCTTAATGTTTTCTCAAACTCCTCAAAAATAGATTTTTTTTTCTCCTGGTGGTTTTTTTAATGCATTGATTTGCCTGCTGTCACAGTCATCCTATTCTGTCCCTTTCTGAGCATCTATCTCAAATGCTCCTCCTTCAGGGAACCTTTCATGATTTGCCAACCGGAGATTCTCACTTCTTTGAATGCTCCACAGTATTTGTCTGGCTGTCTTGTATGACATCAATCTTACACAACAGTCCTTTAATACTGAATCACATGCATAGTGGTCCCCCTCCCATTTGATTTGTTTTTACTGCATTGTTTATACTTTAAACACAAAGATTTCTATCTATGGATCTCCTCCATGCATGGAGGAGCCTCAAAAATTTTAAATGAATTCATTCAATGGACTCAAATTCAGAGATCATTCTACCAATTTTACTCTATGTGTGAGTCTTGCAATTTCATTCTTTTGGGGAATATTCGTATTCTAAGAAACTAGTGTGGTTTGTGGCTTAGAGTCATGGTTTAGGCTGCCCTTGGGAAGAATGAAAAACAGCTGGTGTCCAAGGAGCTCTGGAAATTAGCCAATAAACTAATTGTAGAACAGAAGCCAAGAATACAGACGTTTCAATTTCATAATTAAGTTCTCTCTATGCTATTATTTGTGTGAAAACACACTGTTTTAGAACATTGAATCAAATAAGGTAATAAGGTATTTTTTCCCCAAAATCATGGACTACATATCCAAAGAAAAAGAATCATAATATGAATATCAGCACCCTTGTGCTCAAATTGCATTTGCTTTGTTTGGTCAATTATACACTCTCTAACAACGAAACACTTAAGAAAGATCAAATTAATTTTAAGGGATTTTTTTAGAATTCATTAAAAAATTGTTTTATTTCAGTGTGTGGAATAAAATATGGTGATGAGAAAACTACTAAAATGTTTATAATATCGAAGTTGTTGGTATTTATACATATAATAATTCATAGGGATTTCAACTGAATTTGACAAATACTGGGCGTTCACTGTCTATATCCAAGGAATTGTCCAAGTAAATAAGATACAAAGATGAATAATCACAGAATTAGCACCCTGAAAGCTTAGAATTAGGAAATCAGCAAGAAATACACAAATAACTGTAAATTAACCTCAAGTATGAGGACAGAAATACAATACATATGAAGGCTTCTGTAATACAAAAGAAGAAAGCCCATGTGATTGTGTAAGAAATATCATTCAGGGATCCAGCATTCTGATATCCAAACCTGGGAAGGTAGAGTTCTAAATAAAGGGATAAATTAAGGAGGAGACATTGGTGGGAGAAGCTGACACAGTAAAAGGCTCAGAGAGAATTGCAGGTGAAAACAAACTACTATGAATCAGGCTGGTGCAATTAGCATAAGCTCTTGTATGAGACGCACTTGAGTGACAGTGTTCAGAGAAAAAGGAAAATTTGAATACATGGCAGGTGACTCAGAGCACAGATGTTTGTGAAGTGGTTATAGCAAAGGGTGTCCTAAGTTTTTGAGGTATGTGGCACAGGTTAGGAATCAAGGTAACTTTCCAGTTGTTCACAATCCAAGTCAATGTTGAACAAGTTAACATAAAGGTAACAGTATCCAAGTAAATTCTTCATTTTTCACTTAGCTTTAGACAATTAAAATCACTTAACAATCCCTGCTCTGGCCTCCAAGGTATGGATTCTATTATACACCTCACCAACTTTCTTCATGATGGATTCATATGAAGCATTTCCCTTGGCCAGATTACTTAGAGTTCTTCTTTTATGATTTCACTAAAGCAAGCACATTTTTCTGAAGTAATCAATTTCCTCCTATCTCAGGGCCTTTGCTCCTTGATCTTCAGTCTGCCTACCCCCAGACCATTCTCAGTGAGCTCAGCCCTGGCAAATCCATTAAATACTGCAACCTCACCACAAATCACTTGATTTTTCTTCCTAACCTCATCACTTTCTAACATACTGTGTAATTTATTTATTTTTCTGGTTTGTTGTCTGATTCCCACCCAGGGAACAAGGATATTTGTCCCTGTGATTCCTGAATGTATTCCCAATGCTTGGAATAGTGTGGACATATAGCAAATACTTAGTAAATATGAAGTGGATAAATGCATGTGAGAATGAACCATGTGTTGAGTATGTGCATGGATATTTAGGACAGTCCCTATTTGCTTTAGAGTACTCACTGTTCTGAGTACTCCTTCTCATTACTTTTCATGGAATTGGGAAGATTTATAAATATCTTTTATGTAATCAGCATTGTTTCTGGTTCTAACAAACTAAATCACAAGTTCAAGTTCCAGTATTTGAGAAGAAAATAATGAGGAAATGACATACAGAATAGGAATACTATAAGATTTCACTTGGCATTTTAAGGGAGGAAACAAAGCCTGGTATTTCCAGAGATGTCCCTCAAGGGGATGTTTACAAGATTTAGTGAATAAAAAGATGCTGCCCGCCCCCAAGAACGTTTGTTGGGATTACACATGCTTAAATTCTCATTCCGGCAATACCATTAATTACCCTTATCACCTGGGCTTGGTCATTGCCTTCTCTGGGTCTACATGATTTCATTTGTAAATTGAAGATCAGAATCTCAACCTCACAGGAGGAATGTGAACTATCTAATGAGGTCATCTATAGAAATTATCAGTCAAGGCCTGGCATATAGAAGCAATTAAATAAACTCATGGGGAGTAAATTAATTCTCCATAAGTGGGGGAGAGAAATAAGTAGGAAAAAATGTATCTATTTTTCACTTCTTTCTACTGCATTACACTACCTACATCTTTATTCATAGTGTTTGTTTGTATTATTTATTCCTTGGTTACAATGTGTATTTATTCCCATTTTAAGAGAAGGGAGACTAGATCTTAGACACCTTAAGTAACTTGTTCAAGACAAGTTACATATTTCTTTCAAACTCTATAATAATTCAAACTTATTTATTTGTTTTATTCTCCTTGTAGCTCTACATTTATCTCTTGAAAGACCTCTTCTGTATGGGTAACTGTTTCTATTTTTAGATCTTTGTGTTTGTGATGCTGGCAATCAAACCTAGGGCCTCAGGCATGATATTTATCACTCTCTATCACTGACCTATATCCCCAGCTCTTATAGGTCTAGATCTTGAACTAGGCGCTTTTCATAGAAAACTAAAAAAAAAAAAAAAATGTTTAATTGAACATCTATTTACCTGTAGGCACTGATCTAATTACTCCTCAATTCATTTGGTCCTCACAACAACCTTATGAGGCAGACACTACTTTTATCCTCATCTCAGAATGATAAAAGTCTTAGAGATAATAAAAATGAAACAGCAAGGTAAGGCATTCATACAGCTTATATTCTAAGATGAAGATTCAAATCCAAGCATCTAGATTTTAGAGACCATAATCTTAACCATGAGATCATACTGCTCTTCACCCACTAGGAATGATTATATCTTTTCTTTTTTTGATAAAGCCTAAGAAAACACATTTCACAGTCTAAGTTGAACTTCTATGAACTATGACTCTCTTACATTGTTTGGCAAATCTTTATTTTTTCCAGTGACATTGGCATCAACATTGAGTCAAACTCAAAAAGTTTGTTTATACAAAATATATGAAACTAGACTGTGACAGAAATCCCAAATTCTAGTTCAGTACTTATAAAACTGTTCGTAGTACCACGAGCCCATGTCCCCAACCTGGAAATGTCATATGCATGGTCTTCATTGCTTTAAACAGACTCCACATTATGCCCTTAGAAAATGCAGGACTTTAAATCATAACCTTGCATAAGTTCAAAACCCAAAATAAACTTTAACAAGACTCTTTCCTTTTAATACCAACTTCATTTTTTTAACTCTCCAAGTAAAATGATTTGAACACAGAGAATCTATTTTTAAGAGAGAGCAAAGAATGTGTGCATGGCAAGTTGGAACAGTGTTCAAGTGCACTGGCTTCCCTGCTATCAGAACGACAAAGCCTTAAATCACAAGGAGGAAAAAGTCAGCATGTTCTCTCAGAACACAAATAGATCAACATCAGTAAGAGCTTTGTCCAAGAAAGGGAAGAGACACCGACCCAAGAATAAACCATGCTCATGAAACCTATAATTTTAAGAAATAGTTTCAAGAAATGCTTTAGCTGATAAATATGACTATTAGATACAGAAATCACAGAGAAAGTTCCATGTGATTATTATTTTTTTAGAAGTGGACCTTCCAAATGTGATCAGTCAATGTACCCCACTCTGTGTTCCTGATGTGGTTCATCAGTGGTTGTAGGACCCACAGAAGAAAAATCCATGTAGATTCACTCTCTCTCTCTCTCTCTCTCTCTCTCTCACACACACACACACACACACACACACACACTCTTTAATCCTGTGATGGAACAATATTTAAAATTATCAGGCACATAAAAATCTTTCCCAAGTTAAAAATATATAAAGAGCCCATTTCCCTCGACATGCAAACGCTCATGATGCCTTTAGGTCCTTCTAACCTCTGAATTAAAGCTTTTCCGCTTAGAACTCAAAAGAAAAAAGAATTCCTCTTACCATATATTCCATGTTTGCTGCCGGTGGGAACACTTTGCCCCGAACTTGATTATGATAATCAAGAATAGCGATCATGTCATTCTGCGAAATGTAGCGCTTCCGCCTGGCTTTGGGGAGATCCGTAGAATCTAGTGGTGCGCTTAGAGCTGCTTCAATATCAGTGAAATTATTGGTTGGCGGGGATGAGTCAGTGGAATTGAGTAAGATGACGGTACTTGCTTCACAGAGAAGGGAGAACAGGAGCGCAAGGCTGACAGCAGAGATTGCTATCATTTTGAGGGGCGGAGAAGAAGAGGCCACCGAGTTTACTTTGCTTAAAAGCAGAAAAGTTAGAGTTAGGGTCTTTGGGGAAAAAAATAGGGCCAGAGGGTATGAATTTACAAAGTCATCATTTGGGAGCATTACTTGATTTGACTGCCTCCAAAAATCCAAATAAATGTTCAACTCAAGGCTAGGAGACCCTTTACAGTAAAATCTCTATTCATTTGGCTGTATTATGAGAAAGACCCCTGAAAGGAACTTTCTAGAGCTAGAGTAAAGTAAACAACATGACCACTAACCCTAAAATGAATGTGAGCCATCTGCCCCAATTGCCAGAACCACAGAATGCATTGGTACATGTTTGTTTCCAGTGGGGAATCTTTAGGAATTAAAATTCACCTTGAAAGTGAAGAGGTGGGGGGGGGAAATGCATCACAGGTAACAACAGAGAATGTGCTGATAATGTCTCCCAGGCACATCTGTACACACCAAGTGATACAATGCATAACAAAAAAAGTAATATAGTAATCCAATCTCATATCTTAAAAAAAAGGAAAAATGAGCTACTTTAAAATCAATGCATGCAAGATAAACTTGTTGAGCCAAATAGCTTACCTCTGAACAATGCCAAAATGAATATACTGTTCTTCCAAAAATTTAAAGTTCTTTGCTATGTTGTAGCATGAACTCTTGTAAGAGGAGTATGTCTTATTACAAGCTCCCAGAGAGCAAAAGCCTGCAAGGTTTGAAAGCTGCTGGCTACAGAAGCAGCTGACAGCTTTTATATGTCACAGTTTGCAACGTCCAGAAAGGGCAGTCTTTCTTAGGGTCTCTCTTAGCCAAAATCAAAGGGGAGGGGTTTTGGATAGAAAAAACAGTGATTGGGTGGTGACTTTTTATGTGGGTGGTGAGGAAATTGAGTCACACCCACAGCTTACAAAGTGCAAACCATAAAAGACAAACCTCTTTTCTCTGGGCTTCCACCTTTTCTGTGAGTGGTTAATTTTTCTCATTTAATGTTTTCTAGTTTTTGGTTCCCATACAAAAAGAAGTAGGAAAAGAAAGAAAGGAGAAAAAAAAAAAAAGACCGTGGGCTCTTGAAAACACAGATGGCTAAGTAACAAGCAGTACATTTTTTAAAGACAGTAAATGACATGGGAGCTGAAAAGAGCAAGCTGATATTAAATCAAGAGATCAGCTCACATAGTTAATCTGGGTGGCCACAAATATGATTCAAAAAGAATGCCAGGCAAATCAGTAGTGGCCAAACTATAGCATATGATATTAGTATAATAGATGCTCAAGCAGTAGTGCTCTGTCTCCATGTGACTTTCTGCCTCTGATTTATATATTTATATTCTGTCTCTCTCATCCTCATTTCACATTCTCTCCCTTTTTACTTTCTCTACAGAGTGAAGTCAGCAAATTACTCCCTTTTTACCTGCCTTGTGAAAATGTGAATAGAGAAACTCATGGTGAAAGCCTGAAGCCAAGATAACATCTGTTTCAGGTTTAGAAGCATATAGTTGAAATTTTAAGTAGAGAATAGTTTAGCTTCCCAGGAAGAGTACTGGAGGGCACAGCATAGAGATTATGAAGAATTTAGCAGCAGCAGCTAAATTCAACAATCAGAAGTGCCTTCATAGGAGGAAAACATTGGAGCAAAATAAATATCAGGCAAAGCAAAAGCCAAGCATGCAAACATGAGTGTGATCCAATGAATCAGACATAACTTTCCTATGTTCCTATATGAATACATAACCAGTGTAACTGCACATCATGTACAACCACCAAAATGAAAAGTTATATTCCAGGCATGTATGATATATCAAAATATATTCTATTGTCATGTGTCACTAAAAATAACAAATAAAAAAAGAAAGGACTTTCAAAATGTAAAGTGTTATGATCGTATTAATAAAACATGGACCATTTGTGGTCAGTAGCAACAGGTACTCTAGAAAACATACACTGTTCAATGTAGGATGTTAGCATAGACTGACTCATTCAGTCTGCAGAAGGGATTGTCTTCTGCATGTTTCAACAGGAGAATTACTATGTGAATTTACAATCAACAGAAATGATGATCGTGTGGCACACTAAACTGTGAGCCAAGTTTCTTAGGATATGTTCCCAGTTGGATCACCAGCAGTATGTGTGGCCTAATGCATACTATTTAACTCTTCCTCGGTGCATTTCAAAATAGGAGGGAAAAAAGGTGCATGTTCTATAGTGAGACAGATGTTTATCATGTTTTTATAAGAAGGCCGTTAGGTGTTTGGAACCAGAAGTTCTCCTGCCATTCAAAATACAGGGTTGGGACACCTACTTCTACAATAATGGTATGTGTTAGATTTTAGGTTTTGCCATATTTTGATGAGTATTAAGCTCTTAAGTAAAATGAAATCATTTTAGGAGAGTTTACGTTATGATATCAGAAGTTTTAAAACAAGGAATTGATTAGCACCATAGAATCGAAAAGGAAAGAACACACCTAAGCACAGAAGGTGAGGGGGAAATGTGAAATCTCACAGCAATTGGAAGGAGTGCAAAGCTCACAGCTGCAGATTTTTAACTGGAGCTGTCCAAGTAGGGTCTCAGTCCTTCAGACAGTAGTCATTTGAGTGCATATCAATGACGCCATGCTAAAGATTCCTGCATCAGTCAGGAGGTTAAGAGGAGACACTCTCTGCTCTACCACCCCTGGACTTTGGAGAATTTTGAGACAGCCCAAATTATTCTATACTTTGTACATAATTCAGACAGCTGCCCATCATATTGAGAACTAAAGTTTTTTTTTAATGCCCAAACAGCAGGAATGAGCCTTTCTTTCTCTGGGGTAACTGAGTTCTTTTCAGAACCTCACAAAAAAATCAACCATTACATTCAAGATTACCCTCTTTGTCGTAGACACAAAGAGATATTGTCTGCCTTTTGGAATCTGACTAGGGGGACTTCCATAAGGATGAAAATATGATTATTGTGAAATGTGTCCAAACCATACATGGATTTCCTCTAAGAAGGAATGGAAGGATGGATGGGGAGAAAGAGAAAGGATTTTTTTTTAGATGAACTTAAATAGGAGATCACCTCCTTGCATCC
This sequence comes from Spermophilus citellus, assembly GCF_964194105.1. Classification (NCBI taxonomy): domain Eukaryota; kingdom Metazoa; phylum Chordata; class Mammalia; order Rodentia; family Sciuridae; genus Spermophilus; species Spermophilus citellus. Next base: position 46,570,573 of record NC_138194.1, on the reverse strand, counting down.
AATTACATAAACCCAGAGCTGATAGTTGCTTAATCCTGAGACCCTGAGGCATGTCAATGATTTCAGATGTCTTTCAGCACACATGGATTACACTGTGGAATTTCAGACTATTAAGGAAACCCACACAGCTATGGAATCATAAGAGAAAAGACCTGTGGGAGGAGAGTTAAGAATTCCACTTCCAAGCAGACGTTATTGCCAGAAGAAGTATTTGAAATGCTTTGGAAGTAATTTTAATTTTAAAATACTTGCAAAATTAAGAGGCACACATCCAAGTTGTCAGTAACAGAACTATTAATGAACAACTAACAATGAAGTGGTTCTTTATAAGAACTCTTCTTGAAACAGACCACTGGCATAGTTTGAAACCTTTAAAGGACTTCTTGCCAACAAAGACAGAAATGGAATGCAGTTTATGTTACCGAGAAGAAGTACATATACAATTGGCAGCACCTTGAAATCTGTGAGAAAAATGCTTATGGTTTTAAAATTGAAATCATATACATTATTAGTATGACACACCTGTTTATGCAGAGTGACTCTGGTGTGTGTGTCTGTATGTTTCTGTATGTGTGTGTATACACATGAATTTATGATTTTTATCTGCATTCTTCCTAATTCACATGTTACATAGAACAGTAGCATTGACTCACTTGGAAGCTTATTAGAAATGCAAAATTTCAGGTACCATGCAGTAACCACTGCATAGGATGTTCGTTTTACAGGATTCGCAGATGATTCACATGTACTTTAAAGTTTGAGAAGTGTTGTCTATAAATAATTTTGTTTTTAGAAACACAGGCAATACCCACTACACACCTGTTCATTGAATTCTTTTTTCTTTTCCTTTTTTAGTACTGGGGACTGAACCCAAGGACACTCTACCACTGAGCTATATCCCTAGAACTTCTTATTTTTAACTTTGAGAGAGAGCCTTGTTAAGTTGCATAGGGCCCTGCTAAGTTGCTGAAGCTGGCCTGGTGCTTTTGATCCTCCTCCCTCAGCCTTCTTAGTTGCTGGGATTGTGAGCATGCAGTACCATACCAGCTCATTGAATTTAAAAGTCTGTTTGTATAGTAACATGAGGAGAGTTAAAGACAATATAGATATACACGGGCATCTACGAAGTAGAGGACATAAGGTGACTTCTATTTCATAAGGAAAAAAAAAGATGACTCAGAAAAAAGTACCCACATAGAGCATCTTACAAAAAAAAATTTAGTAGTCAACACCTTTGTAAATTACTATATAAACTCTAATTAATACATATTGACTTATTACAAGGTTATTGAAACAATGGAAGTTTATAAATTGTGACATGCCATATGAACAGAAGTATAATTTTACTCTATCTTTCTCCAGACAGAGACCCAGGTCATCCTTTGTTCCTCATTCTTTCTTACCTTACTTTATGAAAAACATGAGACTTTTTATCTCTGATATTTCTGACTCTGGTGCCTTTCCTCTCATCCCTTATCAATAATGCCTTCTGTTGCCTTCTGTGATGGTTGATTCTGGATGACAGATAGACAGAATTAAGGAATACCCAGATAGCCTGTAAAGCATTTGCTATTCTCCATCATTGCACTGATTATTCTCGATGCTGCAGTAGACACTAAGCCCATCCTCTTCTATTGAAAGGGAAGCCCAGGTGGTCTGGCATTTGATCGAATGAAAGAGCTTCATGGTGTATCTACATGGGTGTTTTCACAGGAGATTGGTATGTGAGTTGATGGCTAAGTGGGGACATTTGGCCCTCCGTGTGGGTAGGCACCATCCAATCAGCTGAGGCCCAGATGAAACAAAAAGGCAAAAGAAGAGTGGATTCTTGCCTTCTCTTCCAGAACTATGTTGCTCTTCCTCTTCTGCTCTTGGACATCAGAAGTACGAATTCTTGGTGCTGTGGACTCTTGAACTCACACCAGAGGCTCCTCCCCGATCCCCAGGCTCTTGGACCTTCAGCTGTGCACAAAGATAGACTATGGACATCCTCAGATCTCAGCTCTTCAGACTTACACTGAATCACTCTTGACTTCCAGGGTTCTCCATCTTGCAGACAGCCTGTTGGGGAGCTCAGCCTCTACAATCAAGTGAGCCAGCTCCCCTCATAAATCCCTTTTCATCTATCTCTTTGTCTTTATCCTATGGATCTGTCTCTCAGGAGAACCCTGACTAAAACACCCTCCTGAAAACAAACTGAATCTTTTCACTTGTTTCCATGTAACTCATTCTTGGCTCTCCTTGCCCATAAAATTCAAATTCAAGTGTCTTGACACTATAAACCACTTAACTTTCAGGCTTATTTGCTTTTAACTGCTTCTATCTATTTCTCTACCCCTACCACACCCTATGCCATAACTGAATGTGGCCATTATTTTTTTTCCTGTTAATTTCACCAAGTTCATCAGCCCATGTGGGTTTGTTCATTAGAATTGCCTTCTTGCCTCCAACAATATAATTATTGAAAAGCATTACTTATTTTTCTATGAAAAGTCTTTAGTAAACAGAAAATGAGATTGTGTTAGTTATATATGAACTATCTTTTCAAAAAATTTACCTTCTTGTTTAGTTACAAGTCTCAAAGCATCCAAAGTCATTAACAGCTACAAATGCCGGAGTTTGGATAATATTTTCTCACCAGTCTAACCACTGACAATCGCTAATCAATCAAGGATATATGTAGGGTATAATTTGACTAAAGGTTAAGACTTACAAGAATAGTAAAAACTTTTGGTGTCTAAAGCATTAGACATTTTCATTTGTAATGTTGTTAAATTATTGGATTCAGAAAATGTACAGAATAAACTTACAAAATATTTTCAAACTTTAAGTTCTCCATCATATTAATATTCTATGCTATATAATTATACCATACAATATGATACATTTTACAAATATATACATGTATTCATAATATATATTTTATGTATTCAGATCATAAATACATAATTTGAATATAAAATACTGAATTTTCAAAAGTTTTGAGACATTAAATAAAATATATATGAAATGCCATCTATGCATATTCTATAATTTAGTATAGCATATTATCTGATATTGCAAAATTAGATTCTTGAATCTGTTCTTAATACACTACTAAAAGGTGACTAGGGGGAAGAAAAGGTGACTAGGAGCTAAATATCGCACAGTAATACTTGTATAATTACTCAACTTCTATGTGTTTATTTTCCCAATTTTTGCTATCAAACTTGAGATTTCACACTGAAAATAATTCAGAAAAACATGGTTCCAAGGCATCCTTTTAAGAACCTGACATGATTTGATTCTAAGGTATACAATTCATAATAAAAAATAATAAGTGACAGTTGTACAATGACATATTTAAGATAAGAGTAGAATAAAATTATTTTTAATACCAACAACAAAAATAGCATGATAATGGTGAAAGGAATACTCGCAGCGAAAGCTTTCCAGTATCCTAGAAAGCAGCCAATCCAGATTGGAACGGAAGCACAAAGAGCTACAAAATAGTGTTTCCCAGGAAAAAAAAATTGAAATTGATAGATTTCGTGTTACTTTTTTTAACACATTCAGATTACATTTATAAAATATTGTAAGCAAATGAAAGTATACTCATCAAATACTATGTGATTCTACCATGAAATTTTGTACGTACATAATAATATAAACAACAACAAATAGAACTGTAACCCAAAGATATGAAATTGCTGTTTTAGAAGGATGAAAGAATAAGTTTATATGTTTATCAGGAAGGAGTGGGGCTTGGAAAAACTAAATACTCACTTTATAAAAAATATCCTTTAATAGGACTATATAATTTATCCACTATTGCATAACATCTTATCCCAAACTTTGAGGTTAACAATGAACATTTGTTACCTTGCACAGTTTCTGTGCACTGGGACATTGAGAGCAGCTTAACTGGTCATTCTGTTTCAGAATCTCTCACAGTTGAACTCAAGATGCCAGGTGAGGTTTCAGTGGAGATGGAGGATGAGCTCCCAAGATACACAGGGCTGGCTAGAAGCTCTTCAAACAGTTGGTGCATTTGTGTTGTTGTCAGTTAAAAAAAAAAAGCCAGTTAAAGAGTTTGCTTGTTTCTTATTAAAAAGATGGTAGATTCATGGACCTCTTCATAAAGCTTCTTGACTGTCCTTATAGTATCAAAGCTGCTGCCCTCCTCAGATTAAATCACCCAAGAGTGAGCAAGGTAGGAGATACTATGTATTGCTAAAATCTAGAGGTGCAAGTCACTCAGCAGTATTTCCACAACATCCAATTGGTTACAAAAGTCACTCAGTCCCATTCAGTGTGGGAGAGGGCTAAACAAGGTCATAAATCTATAACTGAGGGTCATGGAGGGTCATCTTAAAGGCTGGCAACTACTGGAAATTTTTTGAAAATAGCTTTTTTTTAAATTCAAGAAATTTGTATATTACTTAGAAATATGGGGTTAACTACCCAAAAGAAACAATTAAAATAGGTTAAAATGGTTGCTTCTGGGGATGAAACTGCAGGTGGTGTGAACAACATATATTTTAATTTATAGAGCTACTTGACTTTTAGAATTGTATAAATTTCCAAATTAAAATAAACAATAATGAACTAGTAAGGTCAATTTGGTAAATAGTACAGATTAAAATATATTTCCAAATATATTTTAATCCTAAGCAAATGAACAGATGCATAATTCAAACTGTAGTTACAACTGAAACCACGTTTGAGTTTGCATCTCTCTCATTGTGTTCCGGTTATGTTATAGAAGTTTCTAGTTGAAGTATTTGTTCTTAATAATTTAACTGTCTTACTCCTAAAATAACCCTTCGGTATTTTTAATTATCCTTGTCTACCTTCTTTGTCCTACTAAGTCTGAGGCTGTATTTTCATCTTCCAGTTCAATGGAGGAAGTGAGGCAGATCCTAAATTCACATGTATGTAGAAGTTGTTACTGTAGATAACTCATGGGCTTGATTAGAGAGGGGTACCCTTAACTCTTCAATTTTCTAATCAATACTTAAAATGGGCATGTATTTTACCTCCACCACACATCCTTCAAAAATCTTAGGTAATAAACTCAAAATTCTTAAAAGACCTCAAAGTATCTTGCAACTCATGCAGAAACCCAAATTTAACTAGATTTCATTTATTCATGGACTTTGCCATCCTTGAAGAAGGACAAATATGAAGAAACTCTTCAAAGAGCTATCGCATTTGATTTGTTGTCCATAAAATAGCCAGTTGGAGAGCTGAGTTGCTCATCACTAAAAGGATTTTAGGGCCATTGGGTCCATTCTAGGACCTTTAATGGGCATGAACAATGGCATATTTTAACTAGTAATTATCTGTCTTCAGAAGTATGCAAGTGCACATTTATAGTGGGTAAATAAAGGAAAATTCTGGTATGAAATATATTGATTATATCTAATGAAACACATAATGAAGCATAAGCGTTTTAAAGGCAGATAGCTGAAATTGGAGTGTAGATGCCGGTTACATAATGGAAAAGGAAAGTCTTGAATATTAGGCTTGTCCAGAAATCATTTGATGGCCCTATAAAGAAAGGAAACCCTAAATTTCTACTCTACTTTATGTTTAGGATAAAGTCAATGCTAGAAAGGAAGAACAACACAATAGCAACACAGTGTAGGAAACTTATTTTTTATGTGCCAAGACTATATCAAAATAAATCCCAATAGGGTGTCTATGCAAATGTCAAATAGATGGAAGGATTTTTTAATGCAATTATTCATGGAATCATTTCAGACTTGTTCTATAGTAGGTATCTCAAAGATGTTTGTTGAATTTGATAAATAAACAAACACTGTATCAGCATAGCCTTTTTCTAATCTTAAGACCTGGGCACACAGCCAGAATAAACTTGGGCTCTCCAAAAGCCATCTGCACTCTGGCCAGAGTCATCAATTCTGTCCAGTCCTTTCACTCTGAAGAAGGTCTTTACAAACTTTGTGGGAAAGTCCCACTAGCTTCCCAGTAAAAATTTTAAAATGAACATTTGGTATTAGGCGGCCTTGTTTTGCCAGGAAGATTGTATTATCATAAAATCTATCGTTTATCAATCACAAATACCATGATTAGAGGTGTGCAATTGAGTGGCTCTTGTTAAGGATGTTGAAAAGAGTATTAAAATCTTATGAAAATGCATCATTACAGACATTCAGTAGTAACCTTTGTCTGTCTGATAATCAACATTCATGAAACTTCAGCTGAGTAAAGTTATACATATAGGTTAATATTTTGAAGATAATAAATGGAAATGATTATTATTCTTATTGTAAATCACAATCCTACAAAGACCATCTAACACTATGACTCAAAGAGAGAGAAATGGTGAATGAATCTAGCCACTGATGTCCTCCTAGGGAGAAAGATGAAGGAGAAAGTCTAAATGACCGAGTCTTTATCCAAAGGAATTGAATTAACCTGTGAGAATCTGAGTTCCCCTTTAGGCAAAGCCCCAAAATTCTCTTTCACTATTGAACAGGCTAAGGAGATTGAGAGTTAAAATGTTTTTGGAACAATCTTGAATTGTGCTGCATAAACTTTCAAATACACTACAGATGTCTGCATAGGACTTTTTGAAGAGCGTATCTGTTTTCTAGAATTCATCTCTAGATGAATCCAAACCAACAGACAGCCTACTTATGAACCACATTTGTTACAATACTTCTCTCACTAACTTCTACTTTGGTGGTACTGATTCTGAAGTGTGAAAATGTTAACTGAAAAGGCTAAGGTGCTGTCTCAGTAACTTCAGGGATATTGTTAAGGGTGTTGTCAAACACGTTTTTCAACCTTTGGAGATTATTTTATATAGGTAATAGTAAGAGTTTTAATTTCTCCTGTATAGTTTGTATATTTTTCTCTTGTGACCATTGCAAACCCTGTAACTGATTGTTTACTTTTCCACTTCAGTCAACAAAAACCTGAGAGCAAATTTCAGTGTTTTCAACTGATTTGAAGATTGCATATCCACATGTTCTTCTAATCTGTTGGTGTTTTGACTGGCCAGGATTTTAAACTATTGCTTTTCCTTTATTATCATTCCTATTTGTGTTTAATGTTACCCAATAATCTTTAATGGTAACAAATAATGATAAAAATAATAGTTGCCATGGTACTTTGAAACTTCGTATGATCAGAACTCATCTAATATAAAAAAACCCTCACAATAATCCATAATCTATGAGGTTTTATACATCCCTATTTTACTATTTAAAAACAGAAGTTTAGTGAGAGTATACAATTTGGTCAGGGTAACAAAACTAGAAAATGCTTGAACTGGGATACAGACAGGCAGCTGACTGAAGTCTGATCTCCTATTTGCCATAGTGTACCAGCAATTTGTAACAAAATGATATTTATACAAATAAATTATCTATTATTAAACAAGTATTATATACTTACTTGATTTTCAATCTTCTGTTGAACACTAAAGATAACAGCAACAATAATAAAAATTGTTCAGCCTGTGTTCTTGGGCATCTTATATATTAATTGTGGAAATAAAATATATAAAGTAAACTATTGAAAATTACAGAAGAAAATTTGTAACTAAATATATTCATGAACTAAGTAGAGCAAGGAAAGCCATCTGGACATTTTAAGATAGAACAAAATCTACAAATATTAAGTTAACTGGGAATTTCTTCTCAGGAAATAAAAACTAAACTGAATCTGAAAGATTCTAAAAATACAATTGATGGAGGTGAAGACAGAGCCTTCTACACAAAGGAAATAATTAGAAATTAAGCACAAAGTAAAAAATAAAAAGATAGCACTTTTGTGAGACAGTGATTAAGGATAGCCAAGGAATACAATTTAATAAGTAGGTCGATAACAGGCTTAAATAACTTAAAAGTTCTAAGCCTAGATGCTTGGAAAAATATTTTTTGACCAAGAATTTGGGAAGAAAATCCCATCTGAGGAATAAAATGAAAAGGTTTAATTTGCAAGTGTTGAGTTTGAAATGATATCCAATTGGAAATACCAAGTTGTCGAGTTGGAGACATTGTACTGGGAATTGAGTATGATCAGGATTTATTACACTGGGACAGATGAGAGGAGGACATAGAATATACTGCAGGTTAGGTTCTGTCCAAAAACCAATCAACACCAGAGAATTAGTTAATGTGAATAAGCAAGTTAGTATATCTTCTTAGGCTAGGCGAGGAAGTAGGTATAAAATTTAAGTCTACACAGATGGAAGGAAGAAATTGAAATAAATCTAGGGGGTGGGGGAAGCAAAACCAGAATATGCAATCTCTTATTTGAGGTATCAGTCACTAGCCATAGATGAGAGGTCAGATAAAGGTGTGCACATTTGGAAGTTAACAAAGATTAAATCCCATGAGATTCAGTAGACTGTAATTATAGCAAAGAGCACTGGACTTCCAAAAATATTCTTAGAAGACTACAAATAAATATAATCTTCAAAATAGAAATGCTAGTAAATTCTTGAAAGACAATTAAGGAAGTGGTAGTGTAGACAGAAATAACATACAGATCAGAGAACTGTCCTTGGAAAATGAAAGGAGCTGGGAAATGAAAGAGAAATCAAGGGACACAGGTGAAGGGATGACTAAGGAGAAGAGGGAAATAGGCTGGCATCTTTATAAATATGACCATATGCACAATGTTTCCCTTACTCTATCTGCAGTTACATAATATATCATAAGTAAATACAATGTAAAGAGCTATATAGTACACTAGAAAATATAGGCCTTGACTATTTATAGATGTAATAGTGTTGGGTTGGTGTTCCATGATTATGTGTTTTGAAGAAATATTAAGACTCTATCACTTAATCTCCCCATTATCTACTATGGTGCAACATCTATCCATTTTTGCTGATGAAAGTACCCAAATTGAAGAGTTCCTAGTGAAATAAGCTACAAACATAAGGCAAAATGTATAAAGATCAATGTTAAATATCATGTCTGCTACCTAGAAGCAACGTTTAACTTCTTCTCCCATCAATGCACTGTTATCATAAGCTGATTCTGTCTGTATACACCTTGAGAGCCATAGGTAATCTGCCTCCACGAACCTTCCAATCTCCACCCTACCCCAGCTTGTAATTGGCCTTTCTTCCCAATTATTTTAGAGCAAAGAGTCTCAAACTTCAGCATTTATCAGAATCACCTGGAGTAATCATTAACGAACAACTTTCAGATTCATACTTTCTGATGTAGTTTTCCTGGATTGGACTCAAGAATTTGCCTTTATAACTTATTCTGAGGTGTTGGTGATACCGTTGGTCTGGGGACTATGAGAAAGACTGGTTTAGAAGAGTATTATAGCAATTTGTATAGCTATAGATGCTAGATAATCTCATCTTGCCCCCTTCACTATATAATAAAGTCAAAAGGAGACTATGTATTGTTTTTCCCTGTAATTCCACTAAACTGACACCAGGATCAGAGGGATGGATGGATGGATGATGGATCTCAAGATACTGAGTGTGTGTGTGTGTGTGTGTCCTCTAATTTGTATTCCCCTCTTTCTAAGAGAAAACACTATTTTCTTCTTCTCCTAAAAGTATGTCAAACTTGCAATCTTGATTTCTTGAATTTCTGGAAGAGATAATCATGGAAGTGAGGCAACATAACATTTCTATAACTATCCCTTTCCATATATTTAGCATTTTCTCTACTTTTTTACATTTTCCTGAATCAAAATTTGCACATTTTATGCTCTTTTCAAGACAGTTTCTGAATATTTATTTCTAATATTTACATCACCATCTTCCTCCATACTACCCACCTCACTTACCTTAAGGCTTATGCCTTAACTCTCAGACATGGAGTCCCTTCTCTTTGAACAGCACAGCTCTAAGAAATCCTTCTAGAAATCTTTTTCTTCAGCCTGAACCTCTCACTCAAGTTCCAACCTCACATTTCACACTTTTAATAAATGACTTCCAACAAAATAATACCAGAATAGATTAAGCTATTATATACTTCACATTTCCTTTCAACCTTTATGTCTCCATTAATGTCACCATTGTCTCTCATTCAGTCCTAGGGTATAATGTAGCCCAAACTCATCAATATTCCCTTGAAGTAACTGCATCTGCATTTTTATCTCTCCATCTGAATTTCCATTACCCTCTTTACACACTCATGGTGATAAGAAATGCTCAGATAAATACAAAATGAATGCTTTGACTTCAGTTTTTCCTAATGCCTGTATTACCAACTCATTGTTACCAGAATTTCTTAAACTCCCCTAAGTCTTATTGTTTCTCTATCTGAAACACCAAAGATTCCTACTCCATCAGTAAGAGTCCTTGCTCTGCAGTGCTGTCTACTTCTATTTTCCCTAATTAGCCAACCAATCAGGTCACTTACCTCAATATGAGGTGATGCCCAGTGCTCCTTTGAGCCTCTGTGTCTTTGCTCAGTATGTTTCCCCAGTGGCCAACATCACTCTTCCGCACAGATCTCCTCTACAGGTTTCCTCAACTACTTTCACACATAGTATCAGGTCCTTTGTTTCTAATCTTTTTAGAAATAGGATGATATTTAGCTCACTTCCCTGACTTATAAGTGATGACAGTTTATTCTATGTTTGGTTAAATATTTTTATTCCTTCTCTATTTTCTCTACCATACATTCCTTGTGGAAAAGACTATACTCATCTGTATTCCAATAAAAAAGTGGAAAAGCAATTTGTACATAATATGAGCTTAATAAGTGCCTTTTGATTGTCAAGTTATTTAGAAACCTAAAGGTTAAAGAGAATGTAGTCTGATAAGGAATAACAATCATAATATGAGTAGGAGAAAACTGTACATAAAAGCTTGAATTGTGATTAACAGAAACACTTGTAAGGTTTATTGTTGTTGTTGTTATTGTTGTTTTGTGGTACTGGGGATTGAACCCAAGGCCTCACACATGCCAGGTAATTTTTTCACCATTGACTAATATCCATAGCCCTTAAAACTTAAATAAAAGTTACTTTTTAAAAAATTGTGGCTGCTTCTTTAACATGTGGAGTTAAATTGTCTTGCACAAACTACCATGTGCAGTATCCATCTTTGATTGATTAAAGTAAAGAGAACAATTTCCCAACCTTGTGGTGGGAAAGTCTTCCCATATTACCCATTTTCCTGTAATATTTGGTTGTTTATTAAGCAGGGTTTATTTTATGTGTACATACTCCCACTGGAGTGTAATGTCATCAGTGCAATCTCTTAGTTCCTGCAAGTTTGTATACTTGGCTGAGGGCCACATCTTCAAGCCAACTTTTCAAGGATCTGAAAAGTAAGAGATGGTACCCAAAAGCTGAGAAATCCTGCCACAGAAAAAAACTTGAACAAACTCGAGACACACAGCAAGTCTTCCTTCTTCTTTATTCCTAGTTCCATCTGTCTCAAGATTGCTTAAGTGTCAGCCTCACATTTACCATAAGTTTCCCTGAAGAAGCACCAGGGGTTATAGAGGAGGGCAGCCGAGAGCCTGAGTTCTACAAACACACAGCCACACTCCAATGTGCTCCAGGGCTCCACAGCCTCCCAGCTCCAGGGTTGTCAGCCAATTATTTACCTTTCTTAAACCTTTTTTTACCTTTAAAAGAAGGATAAAAATTTACCTAAAAGGGTTGCTATGATAATTAAAAGAAATAACCTGCTGAAAGCATTGAACACACAATCATACACAGATTTGGGCATTTCTGTTTGTGCCCAAGAATCCCAAGAAGAAAAAAGAAACTGTGGGAGTGGGGAGATAGAAAGGCAATGGAGGAAAAGGAGAATGTCCAGATTTTTGACAAAAAGAAAAAAAGAAACATGATCTTAGGATTTTTCTTATTTAAAAAAAAATGTACACAATTGGGAAGATAATCATCAAGAGAGTCATATAATTACATTTTTGAAAAGTGTGAATTTAGTTTAATGGAAGAGAAGAATAAGATTCAAAAGGAAACCATTGTCTATAATTAAGGAATGCAGCTCCTACAACTTCCATAATGCCATTCGCAGCCTCAGCATGAGATGGTCAGACTAGCTGCCATAAGAGGATGAGCCAAAGCCCGAGGAAGGCTCAGATTTGAAAAAGTGGAGGAAGTGAATCTACAGGGAATAGGTAAGCAGGAACATGTTGGGTAAATAAGCAGTAATAGGCAACAAAGTGATGTGCTTGGAACATCTGTGAAATCCCAGATGGCTAGACTTATCAGTGAGGTCTTGATGTCATACTGTCCCAGCACATTGAGTAACATTTAGAACTAGACAATTGCAAATGTCCTTTGGTCTTTTCCTTGCCTCATTTTCCCACCAACGGTGTTTGCCTCTGTGCTTACAGAATATCTGTGCATCATCTGAGCTACATTAGTCCATTGAATGATGCACTTGTTCAGAGAGAGATACATGTGACTGTTCAAATGTTCAGGCCAACTTCAGAGGGTGCCAAGCAAGATCCACTTCAACAGATCATAATTTATACTGGCAGCTGGACAAACAAAAGCAGAGTGACGCATGAACCAGCTTAAGAAAATTGCCAATCCTCCACCAACTGCTTGTTATATTACTCTTAAATGTTTCTAAATAGGTCAGTTAGAATAACATCATGCAGGCCATAGTAAGTCAGAAGAAAATAAATGTCACTTTTAGCAAGTTGAATTCTTCCTCTAAATGCCTTCACTTTGGTCCTTTTATTTAACCATCATCTGGATGAGGGTAAAAAACAAAATTGTCATGGTTTTGTAGTGGTCAGCAGTTTCAATGATTCACATTTCAACATGGCCCCGGGACAACTGTGAGTCTTTTCCAGGTGGTTTTTGGCACTACCTATCTGGCTGGTCACACGATGTATTTTGCCTTGGAGACTGGAAGAATAATAACAATGACCCCATCTCCTAGAGAACCACAGCTTCATTCTGGCAGACGTTCTGAGCCAAAAGCTATGAGATCCTGAGCTCGAGGAAAGAAAGGAGTTCCCAGGTCACCCAGTCTCTCTCTGCAATGTTCAAATGATAAGATAATCCCTGGAAGAGTCTCAAATCAGTTCTCTGGCTGAGGTTGGGCCTGAAATCAGAGTGATCTCTAATAAGATTTTAGCCAAATGGAGTTGTACAAAAAGCTTTGCACATTTGAAAACACAGAGGGAATCCGTCAACAGGGATTGACTTCCTTGTGCTTATATGTACTACTCTACTCGTAGTGCTCTTTGGTGGTGGGGGGATTGCCAGGGCCCATTTTGAGGTCAGAAAAAAGCAAAACATCAAGGTCATCTTTCTTTTTCTATATTAAAAATGGTATATATAATTATCCTTTATTGTCTGGTACAAGAAAATTGTGGTCTCTAACCATTCCAAACTGCCATGAATTCAGAAATTCTTACTAATTGTCAAGAATCTATTTTCAGCATGCAAAATTTTTCTATCCTTTATTCAAAATTTTTGTTAAAGTCATTTATTTTTGCAAGGAGAAAATATGGACTCACAAAACTACACTCTGGGCCCACTATTGCCTACCTACATTCAAATAAGCAGTATACATTGGTTTTCACAGGCCCTTTTAGGTAAAATCAAGATCAGTAGTATAACTATTTTGTAATAGGTCACCTATTCTTTAATATATTGCCAATATCATACTGAGACTATGATGACTTTAAAAAGTATTATTTAAATAGCAATAGGAAGCCTTCAGCAAACATTTATTGAGACCCTCCTGTGAACTGGAAATCAATGCTGCCTACTAAAGATATATGGCTAGACCTAGTGCCTTCCTTTAAGCAATTTATACTCTAGTAAAGCAAAATATTGATTAACATAATAGTCATGATTCAATCAGAGATTAATGAATGAAATAGTAAATGTACTAGCATAAAGTGATTATATCTAACTGGTATCAAAGGAACTTCATAGAAAAAAACATTATCTATGAATCTTGAGGGAAAAAATATTAGGTTTTCAATAGGGAAAGAATGTAGATCAATAGCAGAAATGAAGGGAAGAAGCTTGGCAGGAGCTGAAGGTTTATGATGCAGAGTAGAATAATGTGATGGGTAGCTAAGGAACATGGGGAGTTGAGCCTGGAACCTTTTAACAAGTCCAAATTTCAGGGGCCTCCAACATTATGTTTAGAAACTTGAACTGTATTTTCTACTAAATGGGGAGCTCTGGAAGGGCTCCATCCAGTAAAAAGCATGATGACAATTGTGTCCAAGAAAGATTACCTTTGCAACAACATAGATTGACAGAGGAAGAACCAAGCAAGAAGGCATTTTAAAGGATTCTTGTAACAGTCCGGGTGACAGCGCTTGAGTGATTGAATTGGGACAGTACCATGGGCAGATCAGCAGACAAACTTTAAAACACTTATGATACAGTTGATTTAATGAAAGAATATCTACATTAAAGAAAGAAAGACAATTGAAGTGTCAAGCAACCGTGGGCTGAGAACACAGCCTCCCAGATTAAAGGCAGGCAGCAAAAACAACCAGGACAGGGAAATCTAACCCGAGTTGGATAATGTTGGATAATGTTTGAAAAGGGACGATGGTACTTAGAATAACAGATTCTTTTACAACCTTCTGGAAATAATATCAATGAATTTGTGGGACAAAAACCAGATCTCAGTGAGTTTCAAGAATGAGAAGAATGCAAAAGCAGTGGATATAGGTTTCTCTTGAGGATTTCACAGCCTGCGGGGCTGGTGACACATTCTCAGACCTGTCAAGTATAGATTTTTATATCTCTGTAACTTGGAGAATTATTTCAAGTGGGAATTTTTCTGTCCAAAAAATATTATGAAAATGTACAGGGCTACACAGAAAGAAGGTAACTGACAAAATTAATCTAAATAATAAAAAATGTAAGAAGATAGTAAGACCAGAACAGTAACTGGTTAGTGAATACTATTGGGTCTGTTTGCATGGTATTAAGAATGAAAAGTTACTGTACTTCCAGAGAGAAAGAGAGAGACAGAGAGATGGAGAGATAGAGAGACAGAGAGACAGAGAAGAATGGTAGGTTTTCCTACTATTTTGCACTCTCCTTAAACAATTGTATGTGGGCCCTGGCAATTATCTTAGAAACTACTTGTCAAAAGTAAAACAAACACACACCTCTACCCAATTCAACTTCAATTCTTCCTCATAGTGTAAAAGGTCACATGTAATGCATGCTTAATACATGTTAATAAATGTGCTTTAGTCAGATTTTTCATTGAACAATTAGAGGAATTTTGGCTCTCATGGTTTCAAGGGTTCAGTCCATGGTAAGATAACCCTATAGCTCTGGGCCCGAGATGAGGCAGAACATCATGGCAGAAGGGAATGGTGGAGAAAAGGAGGTCAGGACCTGGGAAATCAAAGAGATCTTCACTCACCTGGGACAAAATATAAACCACAAGGCACACCCCTACTGACCTACCTCTTTCAGCCACACCCTGCTTGCTTATGGTTACCACCCAGTTAATAAACTAATTAGGTTAAAGCTTTCATAACCAAGTCATTTCACCATTAAACTTCCTTGAAATGTATCACACATGAGCTTTTAGAGATCACCTCATATCTAACACAACACCATAACAAAATGTAAACAATCAATCAATGACAGGAACTTCTGAAGGTGTGCTCCACTTTTAGCTACGGATCGGATATGAATGATAAGAATATAACCAGATAAAATGCTTTAGGGTAAAAGGAAAGAAGAAAATCTAATTAACAATATCAAGTTATGCCCTTCAAAGAAACAACAGCTTCAGAGAAAACAGTGTGATGTAAGGAAAAGGGAGATAAAGGTGCTGAGAGACTAGAGTGATTCAGGTGACCATTTTCTTTGGTGATTTTGGGTAAAGAGATTGACTTGTCAAAAGTAAATGGGATGTATGAAATATGATATGTCAAGAGTTTTGTAATGTTGTGAACAACCAATAAAAAAAAGGAAAAAAAAATAAAGTTAGATCAGAGCAAAAAAAAAAAAAAGTAAATGGGAAAAGCTTCCTGGGTTTTGTTTAGATGGTGTAATATAAAGGACACAGCTGCCGTGCAAAGGTGGTTTTAATTATGCAATAATTACCTAAGCAATCCACTGCCCGATGGCTGATTATCTCCTGCCATTTAAATGGAAACTCTTCTGCTTAGTCTCACAGATATTATCATCAGTAGTGGGGATCATCTTTTTCTACATATCTCTATTGCAGGAACAATAGAAACTATCCTACTTCGAAATAACTACAAAAGACACCAGGAATGTTACAATGGTCTATCTTTAAAATTGGTGCATTATAATTTTACATTGTATCGGGCTTAATTGTGACATAATCACATGCACCTAACATGATGTTAGCAATTTTATTTACCAGTACCTTCCCTTTGAGGAAGCAATTTGAAGAGTGTTTGATACAGAAAATGGGTTGGATTCCCCACAGACTGTTAATTCCACCAAATCTTGAGTCTAGTTCCTTCTATTGTTGACTGTTAAGAGAGTGCCAATGCATTTTAGCCATTTTAACTGACACAGACACACCACATGACTTCCAATGTAAATACAGAATACATATTTGTTGAAACCTACATTCTATTAATACAATTAATCTACATTGCTGCTTCAATCATAAATGAGAAAAGAAACATATGCTCACTAAATATTCTATTTCCTGAATCACTGAAGCTCATATTTATAAATTTTAAGGGACGACTAATCACAATGTATTTTTAGTTTAATTTTCTAACTAGAGAGTTATGATGATAGAAGTAACCAAAACTTCAATTATAATTGAAACACAAATATACTAAGAAAATAAAAGAAAAAAGACCACAATATATACACGTTTAATGGAGAAAGAAATGTTACATTTGGGTTTCTTTTTAGATGGTGTAATATACATATTTATTGCATTATAAATAACATAAAGGTCACTACTGGGGTGTAAGTTAGTTTTTATGATGCGTTGTTCTCTTGCTAATTATCTCCTTCAATTTAAATGGAAAATCTCTGCCTAGCTGCACAAGTCTTTTCAGTATCAGGATTCTGTGATCATCTCTTTTTCTATTTTTCCATCTTTTACTTTTGTCATCTCATAAAATATTTATTTATAAAATTTAGAGTATAAAACATAAAATGAAGGCTTCAGACAAGTCCCATTGGTTAGGATATGCATATTGTATACCTTGCCATTTCATCAAGACAACCTGGAGTGACAGCAGAATGTAAAAAGATGCATAGCTGTTTTCCCACCTTCCTTCTCCCTCTCATGTATTAACTAAATCCCAGATGTGACTATTTTGTTCTTGCTTTCCCTCCACTGGGAAATTACCTCATGCCTTCCCTGACTCATGTGCTATATACACAGATACTGTAGGTCATTTCCCGCTCAAGTATTATATTTTGGGAGCATAATACTAAATGGTTTAAAATAACACAAGTACCACAGTCCAATGTCTGAAATTGTCTTTGGAAAAGTCTGCAATATTTTATTTTGCAAAGTAGAAAAAGTAATCTTTGCCAGTTAATTAATACTTTCATGAAATATTGACATGTACCATTAAGCATAATATATAGATACTGGATTCAAGAGAGCAAAACTAACAAACATGAAGAATAATGCAGTAATTCATAGAAATATATGATCAGGTACTAAGTAGGACAGGTCATAAATGTTATAAACATTCAGAGATGACTGAGAATCTAAACAGTCAAAGAAAGTTTTTATTGAGGAAGACAGAGGTTGGCATTCTGAGTTGATCTTAAAAAGCAAATACAATTTGAATTGTCACTCAATAGGAAGGGCCTTCAGGAAGTGGCATGAGCAACAATATGGAAGGAAATCCACACAGTAGGGGTAGAAAGAGAACCAAAGAGAAGAATTGTGAAGGCCACGTCAAAAGTCTTCAATAAGAAGGATGAAGAAAAGAGTGGATCAATAACTAAGGTCTGATTTTAGAGATAATAAAAAAATAAATGAATAAATCAAACATGTTATTTTGGGCCATAGCAAGCCCTCTGTATTTCCAGTGATTAACAGATCATAAGAGAGAATCTGTGTTTTAGAAAGTCTGGACACTATCGCAATAATCCATATGTGATGGGAGAGGGCATCAATGAATAAATCCAATAGACATTGGAAAGTAAAATTTAATAAAATTTGGTAGTATTTGGGGTAATAGAATTATCAATTTAAGAAGTATCAAAAGAGTTTATAAAGCCAGTGTCACAGACAATAGTGTCACAGACCAAGATTTTGACAAAGATTGGGAAGTACTAGCAAGCTTTGAACATGAAGAATATGAGGTGAACAAAAAATATCCCCACAGAGTAGTTTCAGAGGAAGTAAAGAATATAAGATTGGAATAGAAAGAAGAAGTGAGGACTCCTGGTGTTGATTTGAGCATTGTTTACCCAGAGCGAATAAAAACATTACATTTTTTAGGTCATTGATGGCTCATGCTTCATTCTACCTTTACTAGGGTATGATGGTCAGCTAACTTCACA
The DNA here is from genome assembly GCF_964194105.1 of Spermophilus citellus. NCBI lineage: Eukaryota > Metazoa > Chordata > Mammalia > Rodentia > Sciuridae > Spermophilus > Spermophilus citellus. The sequence continues at coordinate 46,552,132 of NC_138194.1, read as the reverse complement.
TGTTAGTTTGACTGGGCCATAAGTACCCAGACATTTGATCAATATTATTCCTAGTGTATCTGTGATCATGTTCCTGGATGAGATTCTTATCTGAATCAATAAACAGAGTAAAGCAGATTGTCTTTCCTAATGTTGGTGGGTCCCCATCTGCTTTAGTCAGCTTTTCATTGCTAGGACACAACACCAGAGGTTTCAGAGGTTTTAGGATGGGGTCTGCTGACATCATGATGGAAGGGCATAGCAAAGGAAAGTCATTCTTAATTCACAGCAATCACAAAGCAGTGAGAGATAGAGACACAGAAAGAGAGACAAGAAGTCCAGTGACAAGAAATACCTTTCCAAGGCATGCCTCTAGTGACTTACTGCCTCCAACTAATGTCATCAAGAGTTTTAATCCATCAGTAGATTAATCCACCAACAAGGTTGAAATCTTCATGATCCAATCAGTCCCCACAAACCCCATCTCTGAAAATTGCTACATTGGAGATAAAGCCTTAAACACAGGAGACTTTGGGGGATATTCTAAATCCAAACCAAAACACTAATTGTTTAGTTGAAGCCCTAAGTAGAACAAAAGACTAAGTAGGAAGACTGTCCTTCTGACTAACTGTGTGATCTGGGATATTGTTTTTGTTTTGGGTTTTTTTTTTTTTTTTCCCTGCTTTCAGACTCAAACTGAAGCATCAACTCTTTTCTGATCGCCAGCCTGTCAACTTTTAGAATGGAGTTACACTTTCATCTGTCCTGGATCTGGCCTTCAAATTCAGATTGGAACTACACCATAAGCTCTCCCAACTTGCTGGTTTGCAGATGCAGATCATGGGGCATGATGGCCCCTACACCTGGATAAACCAATTACTTAAATAAAAAATCAATCTCCATCTCCATCCCCATACATCCTATTGACTTCATTTCCCTGGAGAATCATGACTTAAAGACATGGTTATTTTATTTGAGTGATGTCTCATTCCCCCATCAGATGCAAACAAACTGATAACAGTGATTGCATATTCTTACATTTCCTGATATTTCCTGGCATAATAGCAATAACAATCCAGTTATGGTAAATGACTCAACAAATGAAGACCAATGTTAAATGAGTCCTAGGGAATGGATATAAATGGAAACACAGAAGATGAGGCTGTAAAAAGTTTTTAATATAGAAACTTCTGTGTTATTTCTTATTGCAAAATTAGAGAGTGTAACAAATTAGAATAAGTAAATAATTCAATTTAAAAAATTAGAGGGTATAGGATATTAGTAAAAAGGAGTAGACAGGGAAGAGTAAATATGAGCAATATTTGAGAGCCAGTTCTTGGTTTCTTTACACTTATTCCTTTTTTTTTAGTACAGAGGAGAGATATTTAAATTTTTTAGTGTGAAGAATAAAATTCAAATGTTTAGATGGACATAAAAAGTCAGTAACACTTTTCAATTTGTTTTCCATGCAGGCTTGGGTCTAACATCTTCTTTTAAAGTGAGTGTTTCTATGTTTTGGTCTCAGTAAATAGAATTGCCCTAATGCTATCTGGTGTTAGTAATTGATAAATCATGATTCTTACTTTATGACCTCACACAATTACCTTATATTTTCTACTGACAGCATAGATAAAAGAAACAAAAATTCTTGTAACAATAGAAAATTTGAAAAAAAAAACCTAGTGATAATTAGCCATCTATCCAAAACCCACGGATTTTAATAAAGATAAAACAAGTGAATACTATTCTTAACTCTCCAAACCAAATATGAATAATTTTAATTTTGGGATCAAAATAATTTACAGTATCATTATGTAAATTAAATTTAATATTTTAGATGACTCAAAGTAAAAACTAATAATAACCAAAAAATAAGATTGCCTGTTTCCATTCTTATTGAGTATCTTCACTGTCAATTCAGCATTAGAATAAGATTGAACTACCATATGCTGAGCATCTAATCTACGCTTGGACCATCCGGAAGATCACCCTTTAAGTTAAGTATTGTTAGTTAGTCTACACTTATACTCCCATATACAAATGTTACAAAAAGCTAATAAATTTGAAGATAATATTCTAGCCAGGATTTTTTTAACTTCAAGCCCAGTCCTTTTTCTAATTATACTTTGGGATTAAATAAACTGGAAAACATTTTAGATGGCTGCATCTCCTTTAGAGCCAAAAATAAAGTCATTATTTTGACATGTTTGAGGCCAAAAATAGAATATTGGTATGTTTAAAAAAAGTGGAAGCCTGCTCATTCCTTCAAACAATCCTTAGAACTCTGCATATTTCTAATCCTAAATCTCCATTTCTCCACTGGGTTTTATGCTGGTGACCATGTATACAGGCAATAATAAAGCCATAGTGTAATGGTTTTGATATGAGGTGTCTCCCATAAGTTCATGTGTGAAATAATTCAAGAAAAAGGTGAAGAGATTGGGTTATGAAAGCCTTAACTTAATCAATGCATTAATCTTCTGATAGGGATTAACTGGGTGGTAACTGTAGGCAGGTGATGGTGGAGGTGACTGGTAACATGCCTTTGAGGTATATACTTTATCCCTTGTGAGGAAGAGCTCTCTGCTTCCTGGTGCTACATTCTGAACTCCTTTTCTCTTCCATACTCTTCCACCACAGTGTTCTGCCTCACTTTAAGCTGAGAGCAAGAGTCATCTATATTGAGACCTCTGAAACCATAAGTGCCAAATAAATTTTTCCCCCTCTACATTGTTCGTGTCAGGTCTTTTGGTCCCAGCAGAAAAAAAAAAATGACAAAACATATATTTTATATGTTAATTCCAGAAAAGCTACTGATCAAAGAAAAAATATTCATTCAATAAATTTTTCTAGCTTTCCCAAAATATAAAATTAGAAAGTACCAGAAGTCTTTGTAATGAATCAAGACCTAAATGATTGCCTAAGATGAATGCTACTGGAATTTAGAAATACAGTGCTTGTGGGGAAAAAAGAAAAAAATATATTCATTTTTCAATATAACTAAGAAATTTCTCCTCAGGTCTTTTAAAGAATTTGCCTCCAACAGATACTGTAAGACTGACAAGATGGGTATCTAAATAGTAAATCTAAAGGGTGGGCCACTAAATTTACCTCAAAAAATTTATTAATAAGATATCAATAGAATCAAGCTTACCTCAGTGTCACATATATATCAAATTAATCAGCTTGTTTTTCTCATTTCTTATTTTCTTATGTAATTAAAATTAATGTTTGCTTCATGAATAGCATAATTAACTACCAATCTATTCATATTTTCCCATCTCCTCCCCCCTAAAAAATCCATTCAGTAAGTAACATCAGGTATTTAATTTGGATGAGAAATTTAATGAAAGGGTTGTAGAATAGGCTCTCAAAGAGCAAGTCTTGACATCAAAAATGGCATTCTGAGAGAAAAGCAAAGAGAAGATATAACTTGTAAAACACAGATAACAAAGTCCAAAATTGCAGGCGATTATTACACCAAACCCCAAGAAACAAGACAAAGGAGGAGACTTATGAGAAAATCTGCAAGTTGTTTAATATTTCCACATGTAGCTTGCTCAACTTCTGAGCATGACTGTAAATGCAGAAAGGATTGATGAAGACAGATTCATTCGTTTAACTCAGTTACTTATCATTAATGGGTTAGCAATGAACATGGGAAACTTTGACTGCAGGTCTTAAAAGTCAGAACCAGACTGTGTCAACCCACAAACATCTAATGACAAGATGGGAAAGCTCTTTTGGATCTTGGATTCGTTACTCTGTGAGCTTACAGTGCTGCTCAAAATCAGGAAATTACACTAGGTTTCTTTTTGTTACTAAAATCTGGCTTGTAGTCAGAATTAAGGGCAATGTTAGGTGTAAATCACCAGAGTATTTGATCCAACTAAAATATTATTTTTGAACTGGGTCTGAGACTAGACCCTCATATATATCAGCTGTTCCCAGGCAGAGTAGCAAAAAACATCTGTTCAAAAAATATTGTTTATTTTATTCTATCTCCTAATTGTGTGCTTAAAACCGATTATGACAATACTGGGAAAAGACTGAGCTTTTCTGTTTTGCCTTCATAAGAAGGCATTTTGAATTTGAATAGTAAAGCAAGGGAATATGTGATTCATAACAGTTCTTTGACTGCTTAGTATCTATAAGTTGTGAACTTTTAGTTTGAGGTAAGGGTAATTCTGTTGCACCCTTGCCCTTATCTTAGAGCTCCCTGGGACTCTGTTGCCTGTTCCCTCCTTTATCCCCGCTATCATCTCTACGTTTTTTTTTCCCTTTCTTTTTGTTCAACCATATCCTCTCAGTAGGATCTGTCTTTCAGTTGTATGTGTGGGCCCTGATGCTTTCCAGCCTGGAGCATTATATACATTAAAAGTCTCACATTCTGTGTCTAATGGGTCTTAAAGTTAGATCTTGTTGATGGTGATGGTGAATGCTCATTATCAACTTCATCCTTGGGTTTCAGGATTCTGAATAATTTCATTTCCCTCCACTTGAGACCCAGGGCAGAGCTTCTGTCTTGTGCTGCAGCCTGAGGAGCTCATTTCTCCTAAGGAATGAAGACTGGCTCTGAGGCCTGACTGTTTCTAGTCTTGCCAGGCTCCTCCACTAGGCCAGATTCTGCAACCTGTGTCTCTTTCTGTGAGTAAATGGGGTTCTATCATCATTATTAGTTGCACTTTGGGTATAGCATGCTGTCTATATGAGGTGGCCTTATAAGCTGCACCGTCTCTCGCTACCACCAGTCATTGTGTATACACATGGAAGAAGCTTTAACTAGGTCTGTAATTTGGTGTTCTGTATGATCAACTACCTTGTTGCTCTTACTAGCACTAGCTTCTATTTTATTTTTACTAAACAAAAATAAAAGTCATTATCACAGTAATCCCACAGCATTTCTCTCTTTTAACTTGATTGCTGAGGCCTTCACATAACTTAAGTGTGTGTTCCCATTAATTTACCTGTACAACTGGCCCCTGGTGACACTGCATCAATTTTCATACTTATAGTCAGAGAACATGTGTAACCTGCTTTCCACTGCAGCCTCAGACTCAAATCAGTATATCTTGTCTCCAAAGCCAATCAAAGGTAATGAAGCAAACACAATCCTCCCCTGCTCATTTCTTCATGTTCAGTTTCTCCATCACCCATTAAAACAACATATAAAATCACTACAGTCCTGGCAAAAAATCACCACTTTATGAAGAAAGTCTGAAAAAAATAAGAGTATTAGAGGTCTGAGATGCTCTAACAGAGAGAAAAGACAAGTTAGAATAGAGCTTTGGGAGGCATTTTGGGGCATAACAGCCCAAGCCCTATAGACCATAGAAAAAGAGTGATACAAAGCTTGTCATCCAGAAAGGACACATTTAGGAATTTTTTTTTTAAAAAGACACTATCAATAATTTTGTCAGAAAATGCTGAAAATAACTATGGAGGAATAATTAATTGGGTCATATGATCACCTTTACAGGTACATATAAGGTAATACATAAGGTAATTTTGTATCAAGTCTAAGAGAAGGATATTTATTGACAAGTTTCAGAATCAATGTGCAGGAATTAATCTGCATTTCAAGACTCCATATGGGGGAAAAGACCAGTTCACACCATAGCTACAAACCCTCTCTCCAGAATTTATATTTAGTCAAGGCAGGTCTCTTGGTAATTACCAATGCTACCATCATGTCTATACTAGTATACATCATCAAGTTATACTACTGCTGAATAATACCAGACCTCCAAGGAAATCTGATTTTTTTTCCTTTCATACATATAACAAATGAAGCTTTTGAACACAGTGTTGTTAGTGTCTTCATTGTGAATACACAATATTCAAGTACAAATGTATTTTTAAAAATTATCATTACTTTTCACTATTTTAAAATATGGACGTCTATATAGAATACAGATAGTTTTGTACTTATATAGCTTTTATTTTTACTGGACAAAAATAAAAGTCATTATCACTATAATCAAAGTGTAATGATACATATTATTGATGCATTTTCTTCAAACTTTCCTGGATGACACTAAATATTGTTTTAGTCCTCCTTTTTTTCACATTATATGACATCATTTTCATTTTTACATATCACTAAAATATCTTGGTAAATGTTATTTCAATTTCTGCACAATATGCTCTCATATAGAGATATCATATCTTAATAATTTTTCTGTTGTTAAACACGTTGATAAAAACTTTGGCAAAAATATATATCCCTATCTTGGAACATTTCTTTATAATTGATTCCTAGAAGTAGGATTACTATATAAATTCATAAAAGATTGAACCTCTTAATACATATTGCCAGACTGCTTTCCAGAGTGTTAAAAGTGACTTCCAATCACAGTGGCATTGGGTGAGAAAACCTAAGTCAATACCTTAAGGTTTTGCTTTTGCACTTGGGGGTCTGAGGACGCCGGCACTATCACTAATTTATAAAGTTTATTATAGTTTTCTTTGTGATATAGCTCATAGTCTTTTTGTAACTATTCCATGGACTATAGAAATTTGTAATTTTTTTTATTTCTCAGTGTACTAGAAAACATTTTATGCCCACCAACCAAATATATTTAAAAATTTAAATATTTTATGTTATCATTCATCTAGTTATTCTGCAGTGAACTAAAGACAGGATCTGTTCTATATTCTTTCATTAGTTGTAAATTAAAAATTTGTTTAAAAATCTTCCTCTAGAATTAGTTTATTGTCATGTTTCAGTGACTTTTGATTTGTTCCTGATGAGGACCCACTTCTAGGTACATGGACATGATCATAACTATTGAAATTTCACTAGGTATATTGCCTAGCAATAAAAACACTTCATACCTATTTTAACTAATATCATTTTTTCTTAATATTTTAAATATCTGTAACCATTTACTTCTTTTTTAACAACATTTTAATTTTGTTTGAAGTTTACCAAGTTCAAGTGGTAAGCACAACATTGGATTTAATGTATCAACACAATTGATGCTTTCAATAATCTGATCCCTTCATATGTTATATTCATTATCGATTCTTTCATTTTTTATTATGGCTTCCTTTTCAATATTTACTTTCTCTTCTTAATTTTTTGAGTTATGTGTACATCTGTTTATGATATTGGACATCCTAACTCTAACAGCATAATTTTCTGAATTAACATTTTAAACATCTATCTTTAACTAAATGTCAAAGTCTATAATATAAATGATTTTTAAATCACATCTGAAAAGGTATAGTTTAAATATTTGTTTTGCTCCCTTTTACAAGGTTTTGTTCATTCCATCAAAAGTTACAAATACTGCCAAATTTTTTTAAGAAAAATTTTGATCTTTCTTTAAAAAAAAAAAAGGTAATTTATTTATGTGTGCTAGTTTGTCAAACTGTTCCAACCATGACTATCTCATTTCTGAGTTCCTTGTTTTAATTCTTTCCTCATCTGTTACCACTAGAAATATACCAGCATCCCCAGGCCTAAGAGATTTCTCACATCTTAGCTAAAATCCACATCTCCTTTTCTGCATCACCTCCCCAGGCTGACTCTAGGAATATGTTCTTGCTTTGAAGACATCTCAGCTGACCCCAAGCCTCTTTTGGAAAAAAAACATTCAAGCTGGGTGAGGTGGCACATACCTGTAAACCCACCGGTTTAAGAGGCTGAGGTAGGAGGATCACAAGTTTAAAGCCAGCCTCAGCAACTTAGTGCAGGCCCTAAGTAACTTAGCAAGACCCTGTTTCAAAATTAAATATACAAAGAAAACGGGGTGGGGCAGGGCTGGGGATGTGGCTCAATGGTTCAGTGGTTAAGCGCCCCTGGGTTCAATCTCTGGTACCAAAACGGGGGAAAAAAAAAACACATTCAATCACTTTTGGATGTTGTTTTTGCCTCATATTTTCTATTCTTTCATCTGTATGTTGAATCTTTAGGTTGAGTCCTCCATCCTTGTCATCATTTTATCACAATCATCTTATTTTCTTTGTTGTTTTCTTCCAGAAAAAAATAAATTAGATTTGTCTTCTTGTTTGCTAATTTTGTTTCCTCTGATGTCCAGGTTTTATATTATTTGGCAATTGTGTCTTTCATGATTCTGGTTCAGTTGCTAACCTCTGATATTATCTCATTCTATTGATAATCTTGCTAAGAGTTCTGTTGTTGTTTGTTTTCTAAAACTATAACAGAAACTTCTTCGACTTCTGTCTTCTAAAATAAGGAGTCAAGTCCTGATTTTCATGAACATTTTTGGACATTCCGTGGGAATCACTGCACTAAATCTCTGGGCTAAGGTTCTTACTCACACTCTTACTCCTTGCCCCCTGAAGCTCCACAGGTTGTATGTCCAAAGGAAGAGCTAGCAGCAGATTATTTGTTTTCCTGGTCTGAATCCAGAATTACTTACCTGTACATTTTTTACATTTTTATACATCTTTGTTAGTTCATAATAGAACTCAGCACGTTTTCTATGAAACTTTTTAAGTACAGGTTGAAGAATCATAGACTTCCTTTTCTAAGTATGACTCTGTAAAACATAAATATGTTATAAAATAGAATAAGTATCTTATAAAAATAGAATTCCTTCTGTGACGACCTGCATGACAGTTAATTCAGAAAACCAGATAAGGGGTAACTGGGAATTAGAAAAAAACAGACACACAATGAGAGAAAAAGCTCAGACCTGGTAGGCACTACACTCTGATGGAATGTAATGACCATGAGTCAGCTCAGCACATTTATAATATAAGTTTTATCGTTAAGAGGCTTATTGTGAGAAAGTTTCTATGCAAGCAGAGCCACAGCCATGAGTGCGAGTAGCCCAATTATGATTATCAGCTTGCTCCCATAACTTTCTACCCCTGAGCAACTGGCATCTGAAACTCGAGGTTAAGAACTGAATAGCTCTATGGGTTCCACAGAACCTGCTATTGAACTGGGTGTCACTGTAGCAAATGGGCTATCTCCATCAGCACCTTCTTACCAAGAGTTTTCCAGAGGGGCAGCGCCTCTGCCACAGGATAGTTCAAAACCTACAATTCAGTTGCCACTCCCAACTTCCTTGAAAACAGTTTCTTGGAGTCCAGTTCTCTGCTCAGTTTGGGGACAATTGCCAACAGCATACTTAAGACATTTATGTATTGCTGGGTAGTACTAAGTCTGCAAGCCAATGATGGCTAGACGGAGTTTACAGAATGTCTCCTACTTGACTCCCAGTACATTTTCCCTTCTAACATTTACCTCTCCAACTTAGGATGGATCTCAGGACTATTGTTCAAATCCAGTTCTCTCTTTTTCAGAAGTGTCTGGGTCATGTACCTGTCTTCCAGGATGATTGTTTTTGTTAATCTAATACCATCTGTGATGATTGATTTTATGTGTTAATATGCCTAAATTATGGGGCCCAAATATTTGATCCAACACTAGTTTAGATGTTGCTGTGGTTAAATTATTTTAGATGAATTATCATTTACAATCAGTTGACTTTGAAGTTAATTACCATCTGTACTATGGTAGGGTCTTAACTAATCAGTTGCAGGCTTCAGAGCAAAGACTGACATTCCCAAAAAAAGAAGGAATTCTGCCTCAAGATTGCAAATAGAAATTCTGCCTAAGTTTCCAGCCCGCTGTAGACTGCTAACTTGCCTTGAGAATTTTAGAATCAACAGTATATCAACTCTTACCTGTATTTCCAGACTGGCACTGCTCTACAGATTTTAGACTTGCTACTCCCTGCAATTCTATGAGCTAATTCTTTCAAATCTCTCTCTCTCTCTCTCTCTCACTTTTTATCTCCTTCTCTCCATATATATCCATATATGTATAAACACAATGTATATCTTCACATATGTATATATGTACCTATACACATATATTTGTATACATGTATAAAATATGGAAAGAACACTTATACACCATCAAGACAAATGCAGTGTGTAACAGCAATGTTTTCATTTCGTTACAGGTTGTATCATGCTGCCATACTTTCCTAGTGCTGAGACAGATCAGCCACAATACCCAATTCTATATGGTACTGAATACATAAGTTGGAATATGAGACAGAAGGAATAATTAATTACTGCACCATGCTGGTTTAGTACACCAAAGTGTCATTTGGCTACATTTTTCTTCAGTTCTTTTTAAATGTTTCCTCTTGTATCAATTCTTTTAGCATAAATCACTATCTTTTTGAAAGATATTCTCAAACATGTATCTAAACTGTCAAAAACTTTCTCCTCAAATAATATTCAGTGTCTGCTCACTGCAGAATACTAACTTTGACCCTTACATGGGACATGTAAGATAATTGTGAATCAAGCCCTGTCTTGAAGAAGTATAAAGTTTAAAGGAGGAAAAGACAAACATTTGCATAAGCAAACACAACGTAAAATTGTAAATGTCACATTTCACAAAGGAAAATCCATATAAATAGTTAAGGAATTTCAGAGAAAGAAAAGATTCATTCTGGCTCTCAGAGATCAGGGAATACTTTGTGAATCAAGAATTTGAGCTAAGTCGTAATGTGCAAAGTTTTAGATGTACAAAAATGAGAGAAAATAATAACATGCAAGAAGGGGATAGTTTATGATAAGACAGGTCATGGATAACACGCAGGTAACTGTAAGGAATATACTTGGTAGGAGTGTAGGTAAATTGTTTATAGAAAAACAATTTAGGAAACATTTGGGAAGGTAAATGGATGCTAGACTACGCAACACATAAGCAATAATTTTCTGAAAGGGAAAAAGAAAAGAAAATTACAGAACCAGTTTTATTGAGTACATACTGTGTACTTGGCATTTCCATGTTATTGCATTTAATTTCTGTTACTTTGTTGGGTATTCATTCCTCAAGTATTTAGTTTAACCTCTGTAGGTTAAACTAAGGATGATTATTGCTTTGTATGAAAAGCGATAATCAACGTGGTAGGGATGTAATTCATCAACAGAATGCCAACAGACCTTTGTTACAACTGGGGACAGTGGTCCTGGAAGTTAAGCTGTATTCCTCAAGCAGTAAGTAGCCTACCAGTAAGAATCAGTGTTATGGTTTAGATATGAGGTCTTCACCAAAAGCTCATGTGTGAGAAAAGGCAAGAGGGTTTAGAGATGAAATGATTGGGCTTTGAGAGGCTCAGAGTAACCCATGCATTAATCCACTGATAGAGATTAACTGGGTGGTAACTACAGGCGTAGGGTGAGGCAGGAGGAGGTGGGTAATGGGAGGGGGGCTTGCCTTTGGGGTTTATATTCTGACTGTGGTGAGTGAAGTTCTTTCCTCTGCTTACCTGTGTGATGTCTCAACCTGCTTCCCTCTACTACACCCTTCCAGGAATGGAGCTAAGCATCTATGCACTGAACTTGTGATCCTCCAAATAAAATTTCCTCTTCTAAAATTGCTTTTGTCAGGTCTTTTGTTCACAGCAGTGAAAGGCTAACTAAAACACAGCTCGGAGAAACTATATCTATCTGAATCAAAAACTGATTAGCTGTCTGTTGTTTCCACTGCAACATGCTATCTCAAATCTTGCTTGGATTTGAACCTCATGAATATTCACGGATCAGGATTATTTTTCCACATCCTGTACTTCCTCTGCATTTCATGCTCTTACTACCTATTCTTATTCTACCCATCTCTCTAAATATAAACATAACCACTTTATAAAATAGTCCCTGATCCCCCTTCTCTCTACTCAGTAGCCATCTCTGAACTGTAGTAACACAGTCATTACAGACAGGACTGGCATGGCCCAATAGTTTATAAAAGCTAGTTATGTGCTCATTAGCACAAGCATTTAACTCTCCTACACAATGGTAAATCCCTGGTATCTGAGGCCTTATAAACCACAGAACGTGACTTGAGTTACAGCACAGAAAAGTAAATTAGGACCTCTCCTGCTCAGATGGACAAGCTACACGTGGACTCTGGTAGTAACAAGATGATGTGAAAACCCCACGGAGCAGAAAGAAAAGAGTGGGGTTTTGCAGCTACAAAAGTGTTTCACATATAAGCAGGCAATTCATACCTGTATTTTGAACAAAGAGATAAAAAAAAATTGAACAAAGAGATTACAAAATTCAAGTAGTTACTCAGGACAACATTTCTGATAAGTTCCTCTGGAGTTTTTCATTTTAAAAATGAAATGTGACAGGAGACTGCCTTAAATTTTTCCCGTTGGAACACAGGAATGTTCTTCCCACTGTACTCAGAGGTTTTTATACCTTCCTTTTTCAGAGGTCTAGATTTGAGGTTCCCATAAACTTGGCTTTCATGTTGTTTGCTTTTTGCATGCCATTAGAAACAGCATTTTCCTGGTATTTCTATTGAAAATACTTTTGGCTCATAGTATTGGGCTCTCTAACCACAGGGTGCATGCACAGGGAGGGGGGCCACAGAGGTGGGAAAAAGGGGCAGCTCTGCAGGCTGGCAGTAGAATCTTAGAGGAGAATGCAGTCAAACAAACCTCACAGTATTTTCCCAAGCCCCCAAGTGTCAGAATTTCATTTCAACTGAGAACAGAGAAATAAAGACCAGCATCAAGACTGCTTGCTTTTAGAAAACAGGCAGTCTCAGTGGTCTCAGTGCAAAGGGTTTGTTTCTAATACTTTAGGAACCACCATTATAAATAAAGGCATCCAGAGACCTTCCTTGTGGACAATTAGGAATTATGCCCATTTATTTTCAATTAAGTCCTTTGAGTTTCAAGGACTGGTTTCCAAGGTATTGGTGCCTCCAAAAATTTGGCAGAGAAAGGAAAGAAGGGAAGAAAAAGATCTTTGTCATCAAACTCCACTGTGTTTATACTAAACAATGCAGAACAAAGCAGATGAATCATAGGTTCCCTTTCTCTCACTGTTCAAAGGTTCTGCCGAGGCTGGGAAGCATGCACAACCTCCTGGGCCCTTTTTTTCCACTTTTGGAACCTGTTCTCTCTCCTGGGGTGTATTTTCCCTTTGTCTTGCCTTGTCCTTTAACTTGACAGCTACTTTTAGCCAACAATCTCAAAGAGTTTTAAACATGGTTTGGTAACAAGCAGTTCCAATTTTGAAAACTTGAAGAAACTAAGAGCCAAGGATATTAAAAGATCACGTGGACAGTTAGCATCAGAACTACAGTGTCCATCTGTCCTTAGTGCAGTGTCACAAAGTTATTTATAACACATATGCACACATATTTGTATACATACACGTATGTATGAATATGCATGTATGTGTATAAATTGATATCTTTTTCTATATCTACCAACATCTATATAGATGTAGACATTAGAGTTGATATAATGAGGTAGATCTGGTATTGATGCTCAGCTCTATTATAAACTAGTTGTTGGCATTGGATGACCTATTTCCCTCTATCTCTATCTATAAAATTTGGCTAATGATGTTGACCTAACAAGTTGTTAGGATAAAATTTAATAACATTCATAAATCAACTAGTACGGAACTTTGTTCATAGCAAATGTTCAAATGATCACTGTTGTTATTTTTATTAAATGTCTCAGTTTACCAGAGAAGATAACTATAAAGATTATCCTAGGTAGTATAGCCCAAAAGGATACAAGAATTTCCTGGTAGGCTTTCACATGAGCACATTTATTTCTTTCCTTCCCTCTAATATGACTTAAGAGTGTTCACCACCAGTAATACTCCAGTAAAAAGGTGTTTGATTAGCTGGATACCAAGAGAATAAACATTTTATTGCTTAAGTGGTCCTTTTTCTTAATGCTGTTCCTTGGTCATTATCTCAAGTTTTATAAATCATACACACAATGAAAAAAAATCCAGTTAGTCAATTCCATTTTATAACCATCAATTATATTGCATTATAGAATTGGCTTTTTTTTCTCTCCCCCTGGACCAATCAATTAAATTAAAATAACACAGTCTGTGTGGTTCTATTACAGTGAGTGTCTCTGCCATTTGCTATCAAAACAAATACAATATTATTTTATTTAACAAGTATGAAGAACTATATTCTTCATTAGTTTGGTTTCCTAGTAACATAGAATCATGATTTCAATGTCCACAATAGAAAGTGGATTTTAGCAATAATTATCATGGTGACATCACTCAAGTGTGAGTCCAGAGTAGAGGTTATGAACTCACCCCTGCCTTTCAGTAGCAGAGAAAATGGCATTTAGGGATTATTCTTTCTGACAGGAACCTGGTCTGTCAGTTTCAACTAAATGATACACTACATCTTGCAGGAAACTTTTGCCAGTTTATTTTTGTAACAAGGGGTTAAAGGTTTTGTTCGGCTTTCATATTTGAGATCATATTGGCATGAGTTTTTTCTAGACTTGTGGAAAGGTTTGATAAGGACTGGCCCATTAGCAAAGTGAAATATTTGCCAAGACAATGGATCTCCCCATGTTTGAATTGTATCACAGGCCTCCTTAGGAATTTTTCTAACACCTCATATTTCATTTGTGCTTTGGAGATCTAAAGCCCTCATTGCTTTTGAGGTAGCTGTTTTTGTTCTCGCTGTAATCTCTTCATTTTTAAATTCAGTGCACAAGTTCAAAGTCAGTACCTAGAAATCACACGCATCTCTGTGGCTTATTCTTAAGGCTGGTGGCCAATCAACACAAACATTAAGATTTGTGATGTGACATTTTTTCCTCATTAGTAAAATTGGATATCCTCTGAGGTGGCACTAAATTTCATACCTTCCTAACTTTTTTGTGGAAGAATAAACTTAGGGAATGCATTAGACAGAATGAAGCAATGGTGCCAGCATTGTTGCCTTTGTTATTTCAGTGAGAAAATGTGGCCCTCGAGGAGAAATACTTCCAGGAATGGTAAAAAATTATAATAATAATAATAATAATAATAATAATAATAATAATAATGCTTCTAGTTCTTAGTTGTCTAAACTGGGCAATGGTAGAAACTCTTTTTGTTCTTCTTCTATAATAAAAGGATCGTTTCCTTACTATAGTAATTGCATATGTCATAATGGATGACACAACATAAAGTTAAAATTTCAGGGCAAAATTTCCTTACTGTTCAATATATAATAAACATTGCAGTCTCCTGATTAAAATCCAATACTTCCCACTCATCCCAAGTATCCAGAGGGGTATGTCACATCGTGGCTGCTTTGACTGGTAGTGGTAAGGACACTGAAGTTTTATAAATAATTTACTCATGGGGGAAAAAAAAACTCCAGTTAGCCAATACTGTTAATGAGAAAGTCAATTCCATTTTATAACCATCAATTATATTGCTTTATAAAATAGGCAGTTTTTTTTTTCCCTCTCCCGCTTAAAATTTTGATGATTGCAGGAGACCGGGTGGGATGATGACTTTTCCATGCCCTACATCACTAGCCATATCATCCCCCACAACCATTAAAAGCAATACACCAACAAAATATCCAAAGGGCTCTAAGAGGTGCCTCATCTTCATGGAAGTCTGATCAGTTTCTTGAAGGTTCAAGTCCGTGTGGGATCATTTTTAAGACTGACTACCATGTCTACCATCTGCAGTTGAGAGTTCAGAAATTGTCAGTCCTCTGACTTTCTAAAGGGGCCTCAGAGGTCACATGTTTTATCCTAGGAAATACTGCTTATTCAGTGAAGTACAGATAGGAGATTTAAGTAAATTGCTTCTTTAGTAACAAAGTAAGTGGTTTTCTTCAAGTTGAAATGAGAGATCTTTTCAGACTTGAGTAGTTATGAAACTTAAGGTTGTAACAACATTTCTGACCAAATCCTTGTCAGGTGAATAAAGAAAGTGCATCACTTAATTTCTACAACTTGTGTTTTTTTAATATATAATCAAGCAAATGATATATCCTTCTTGATTTGATAACTGGATTAAATATCTTAAAAGTTAACCACAGTGATTCTCCACAGGGAGTAATGTCCCACCATCACCCCAGGGTATTTGGCAATGTCCAAAGACACTTTTGGTTGTCACAGCTGGGAAGGATGATGCTTCTGGCATTTAGTGGATAGCGGCTGAGGATATTGCCAAACATCCTACAGTGCAAGGTACATGCCTTCCCCATCCTTCTGTATTGACATCAATACTATCAAGATTGAGAAACTCCAAACCATAACACAGGAAAGGTGGGATTTCCTTTCCAAATCTATCTCACTCGTGTGCAACTCTACACTCTCAGTGGGATCAATGGTCACAATGTTCCTTAAGTTTCTCTCTTTCACTAAACAAGAATGTTTAGTGCTCCTACCATGCTCTAGGCACTGATCACATAATGATTAACAAACAGATTTGGTCCATCCTCCTGTGAACTTTAAAACTAGTAAGGGAATCACATCTAATTATGACACTGACAAATATACAAACGGAGAGCAAAAAGTTCTCCATCATTTGAAAATTCAAGTAGAGACAATATGATGATTTTCCAAGGTGCTCTGCAGGGAATTCTCTCATCTACGAGGGAGAATGAAATAAATAGACGAGTTTGGCATTTTCTTCCAATTCTAACAGGCATTACAGTCCACGAGTATGAATCTTAATGATGGTTTATTTTTCTGGCTGCCAAATATCCAAGATCTCTTTATACACATGATAAGTTTTTCACTTTATGAGTTTTGGTGGGAGACACAGCCTTCCTCCCACTTTGGAAATTAAAAATACCTAATACTTATTTGTACAGTCTCCCCTGAATAGGGGACTCAGATTTCGTAGTCCCAGTTTAATCATCCAGAGGTACCTGCTCTGGACTTTGTATCCTGACCTAATAAGGGAAAAGGAGACTCCTTCTTGGGAGCAAGTGGCTCCATCAGATCGAGAAGCAATTGAGTATGGGCAGAAGCAGCATAATTATAGGGAGAATCAGCTGGTGTCCCACATATGGCTGTGCTGGTGTCCTTTGGAGCACTTCACCTCAATTTTCATGATACTGGCTATTGAGTTCTGCCACTAAGCTACATCCTCAGATCTTTCTACTTTTAGACAGTGTCTTGCTAAGTTGTTCAGCTGGTGTTGAACTTGTAATCTTCCAGTCTCCATAGTAGCTTGGATTTCAGGTGGGGACTGCCAGGCCTGCATGTAGCCTGTTCTTCTAGCTACAGTCCAGCACCCCTGACCCCTGCCTGCTTTTCAATCCAGGACTTTCAGATTTCCCCTAAAATTCCTTGTTTTTCAAAAATCCTTTAATAAATGCATTTTTAGTTTAAATTATGCAGATTTGATTTCTGTTTCTTGCTAAGTAAATCCTGACTGGTACACTTTCAAGTCTGTGTTTAACATAATGTTAAAATCCACATTTCTATGAAACACTGAAAGACAACAGATGTCAAATTCCAGTGTGAGGCTCCTAATTGCTCTGTTCAGTTTTGCCAAGGGAGTGGCCTCAAGGCCTCATTCTCCACCCTGGGAAACTTAAGCCAGATCAAGAACATAAATATAAAAAGGGAGAAGGCTTGGTGAGGATACTATTGTAAATATTTACAGTCAATCCTCATTATTCACAGATTCCATATTTGCAAACTTGCCTACTCACTAAAATTTATTTGTAACCCTAAAATCAATTCTCCATTGTCAGTTTTGGTCTCAGAAGACATGCAGAATAGCAAAAACATTGGAGTTACCCTATGTACATGTTGCCAGTTGAAGTACAGCAATGTGACACTAGCTCTCACACTGCAAACAAGGTCCTTTTCCAATATATTTAATGTTAAGATTTGCTCATTTTTTTGCTCTTTTCATTGGTTATTATGTTGTCAAAACAGCACCAAGCAGAATGCTGAAGTGATATTTAATGTTCTAAGTTTGTGAAGAAACTACTTGTTTAGATAAGCTGCATTCAAGTCATGAATTATAGTACTGTTGGCAGGGAGTTAAAATTCAATGAACCAATAAAATTTATTAAGTAAGGTGCCTTAAAGCATAAAAACACATTTAAAAGGATATATATTGGCTAGGCATGGTGGTGCACACCTGTAGTTCCAGCAGCTCGGAAGGCTGAGGCAGGAGGATCATGAGTTCAAAGCCAGTCTCAGCAAATTAGTGAGATCCTAAGCAACTCAGTGCGACCCTGTCTCAAATTAAATACAAAATAAGGCTGGGTATAGGGTTCAGTGGTTGAGTGCCCCTGAGTTTAATCCCTGCCACCAAAAAGGAAAAAAAGGATATATATTGAGGGGTTGATGAAAGGGCTGTGATCAGAGATAAAGGAACCTAACCCCCCATTTTCCCCAAGAGGCAATGCCTCAGTATTTACTAATTTGGGTTCCTAAAGACTTTATGGGTATAGGCTGCAAAGAACAGTGAGAATTAACTGTATTTGGAGAAATCACCACACCTTAATAGTGAAAAAGAAAAGAGCACTTATATTCTTATCTCAAACCTAGGAATGGGCTTCAAAAAACCATCTGGAAGTTTGCTATGTGTTTAATGTTAGGATTTGTTCATGTGTGTGCTTTTTATTGGTGATTATGTTGTCAAAACGGTACACTTGTTGTCCTGACTGGTACGCTTTCAAGTGCATGTTCAACGTAATGTTAAAATCCATATAGCAAAGTAGGGGCCAGGACAAATGGTTTTATATGACTCTAAAGCAAATTATAGAGAAGGGAGGCTGACAACAGCAGAAATCCTATACCAAGTGTTGCTCTTTGAAATACGGACTCAACTCCCAGTGCTTTAAAGCACGGCATGAGTGTGTTTCCCCATGGACATGTAGTGGACCACACAGGAGAGAGAATGTCAGAAGGTGGTTCTTAGTCCTATCCAATGAGAGTATCTGCAGGGAAGAAATGGTTTCAATGTGAAAAGACTAAGGATGCACTGCCAGAGAAAACAGGAGCTGTGGAAGAAGTAGCAAGGGACCACTCAGAATAAAGAAGCTGCAGGAGTGCAGGGTATCCCAACACAGAAAGTCATTCTGCAGTCCAGATATGGCAAAGCTCTTTTCCTATTGTATCAGGAACAGTTTTGTCCTATAGCTTTTTACTTCCTTTTTACTTTCTCCCTCTTTTCCCCTTACCTTCAAGCATGGTGGAGTCTGAAAAATAGTGAAAGGGGGCCAAGAAGTTCAAGTGAGGACACAAAAAAGCAGATACCATTTCCTCTACCAATGAGGGTCTCCTGCTAAGAGACTGAACAGTGTACTTTATTTCTATATGGAACTGACATTTTAATTTCTGGCTCAAGATAAGATCATGAATTAATATATGTTTAGAATGACCTGTTACTTCAAAGTCATCAGAAAAGTCACAGGCCTTCCAGAGTTTTAATACAGGAACAAGTCAGAACTCCCCCCAATCAATGGGGGTAGTAGGAAGCAAGAATGATCCCTGGGTGTTACTGCACAATTAGATACCTGAGTGCTGATTCTAGGGCTTGTTTTGAATCCTGCCATTCACTACATGACAACTGTGGCCCGTGTGTTTAACCTCACCTAACATGAAGTTAGTCACACATAAAGCGAGGATGAGTATCGTATTAGGAACATAGTTTTGTAAGCACTGCTCTTGAACCAAAACCAGATGAAAGGAGAATAGCATAGCTAGGATTTGGCTTTTCCTCAGATCCAGTCAGATATGGTGCTCCTAAATAGTATCACCAGAAGCCACAAGCTCATTAGGGAGGTAGGCTGAGGTCAAAGCCAAGTTAGGATATGACTTTATTTGTATGTTACCTCACTTCAATGTTTCTTTCTTCCTGGTAAAACAAGAGTGAATTCAATCTAGTCTTCCCCAAAATTCATGCCCCACTTGAAATGTTGCAAGAATCTCCCCTTCGATTTGTGTGAACATACAATAAAGTAGAAATTATTCATATAAACTACTTAATAGTATGTGGCATGGAATAAACAAGTTTAATATAAGGTTACCAATATCATGAATTTGATATGCTATCTCTCTAGCATTTAACACATTTAACTCTTTTTTCAGGTTCAATTGAGTACCAGAAAATACAGCTGAAAGATATGTCTAGAGATTATTTATGATAGAATCACTCCCTGTGGCTAAGTTAACTTTTCTACCATCTGAGATTTTTACCATATTTTATAATTAGTGGTAGAGCTACAGTGGTGTTCCTTAATAACACATGGATTATGAAAGAAATTTCTGATACCTAAATTTCCTCTTGTTGAAATTTTAACATGATTTACTTTGAATATCCATGCAGATGAAAAATTTAAGAGCAATTGACACCTTGGGGTTCCCCTCTCCTCTCGCCCTCCATACTCATACACAGTGTCACTAAGTTGACAACTATCTTCCACTTTTCCAGGCTCAGCAACTCAATTCTTTCATTTATTACTTTGAATGATTTTCCATTCATTTATCTTTTTTTAAATTACAGCCTTTTTATATTTAATTTTATAATATACTGCCAAACTTGGATATAATACTGACCATTACTAACTGTCATGAAAAGATAATTCCTTAGCATTTAAATAATGCAGCAATTAATATACTACTGTACATATTTTTAAAATGTCTTCCATATCATAATAAGGTTTTTCAATAAAGCATCCCTTTAATAATTCTTTGGCTGCTGAATGCTGCTTAGGCTCTGTGCGTCTTGCTCTTCTGTTAGCAGCAGCTTAAACAAGTTGGGGTTTATCAATATAATGTGTGTCAGTAAATTGAATATTGAACTTGAATTTGTCTAAGATCTACTTCGAGGTATTCTACAATTAGGATTCAAAGCAAAAACTATATAAGCAAGGGAAGAATTTTAAATGATGTTATTTAACAGAAATCAAAATTATAAATGATAAAGTATCCAAACCCTAGTGTAAGAACTTGAAGAAGGGAAGTTAAATGGAGTATTCAACTTAGTTTTTCTGGCATGCAACATCTTCCATGTAGATTCAGGAAGTTAAAAAGAGTTCAAAAATCAAAATATTTAATTCAACTAGTAGACAGGTGCATTTGAAAAAAAAAGGCTTCATTAAAGAAGAATTTTTAACCTCATTTTTGCTGACCTGAAGCAGCATGTTTCTACTTAATTTTCCCGAGGGGATCAAGTGAAATAATTGTTCTTAAGAATATAGCTGTTAGTTCTAAAGAGACCTGATCCTGAAACTTTAACTTGCATCTGAACCCAGGGGTCCCCCTGTGTCAGTTGGGCAAAATCTCATCAGTTCCTGAAAAAGAAACATATTTAGGGATATTATCTCATTTTTTATTCAAAATTTGAAGTGGGCTAAAAGGGAAAAGCCAGAAATACAACAATTATAGAAATAAATTTCAAAATACTTAAGAAACAACTTTTAAAACTTACAATGTATACCTAGGTCACTAAGGAAACAAAATAACATCACTATGTTTTACTACTTAATTTGTCAAAGGCATTGGAAAAAAATATTTTACATATTCAACAGGCATACCTCAGACCTGTTTACATTGGCAGATCAAATGCACTTGACAATGACGACATCAAACCCAATCAGAAACTGAATTAGGATTCTAGAAGATGCCAAGCAAAAAAATAATGTTAGAACAAATTCATAATACAATCAAACCTATAAGAAATATCTAAAATAGTTCTTCTTAGTGAACATGAATGAGTGATTTGATACATGACTAAGGAAGGAAGATCACCATAAATTTTAATATCAATTTATAGGAGGGTTCAAAACAGTAGATGAACGAAAAACTGCTACTGTATATATTAAAGAATAGTATTTTCTTAGCTCACCTTATTGTATTCTGTGCATTAATCCTCTGTTAAATAATTAAATTCGAAAAAAAATTCCAAAAAGGGCCTTTTAAATTCATAATTATGCTTCTAGTTCCTAGCATATTATCTCCCTCACTGAAAATATTAAGTGGATGCTTATTAAATTTCCAATAGTCTTTAATTCTAATATCTAAATTTTAGGTGCTTTATTCTTTTTTTTTAGTTTTTTTTATTGTTGGTTGTTCAAAACATTACATAGTTCTTGATATATCATATTTCACACTTTGACTCAAGTGGGTTATGAACTCCCATTTTTACCCCGTATACAGATTGCAGAATCACATCAGTTACACTTCCATTGATTTACATATTGCCATACTAGTGTCTGTTGTATTCTGCTGCCTTTCCTACACTTTACCATCCCCCCTCCCCTCCCCTCCCCTCTTCTCTCTCTGCCCCCTCTACTGTAATTCATTTCTCCCCCTTGTATTATTTTTCCCTTTCCCCTCACTTCCTCTTGTAATTTTGTATAACCCTGAGGGCTTCCTTCCATTTCCATGCAATTTCCCTTCTCTCTCCCTTTCCCTCCTACCTCTCATCCCTGTTTAATGTTAATCTTCTTCTCATGCTCTTCATCTCTACTCTGTTCTTAGTTACTCTCCTTATATCAAAGAAGACATTTGGTATTTGTTTTTTAGGGATTGGCTAGCTTCACTTAGCATAATCTGCTCTAATGCCATCCATTTCCCTCCAAATTCTATGATTTTGTCATTTTTTAATGCAGAGTAATACTCCATTGTGTATAAATGCCACATTTTTTTTTATCCATTCGTCTATTGAAGGGCATCTAGGTTGGTTCCACAGTCTAGCTATTGTGAATTGTGCTGCTATGAACATCGATGTAGCAGTGTCCCTGTATCATGCTCTTTTTAGGTCTTTAGGGAATAGACCAAGAAGGGGAATAGCTGGGTCAAATGGTGGTTCCATTCCCAGCTTTCCAAGAAATCTCCATACTGCTTTCCAAATTGGCTGCACCAATTTGCAGTCCCACCAACAATGTACAAGTGTACCCTTTTCCCCACATCGTCGCCAGCACTTGTTGTTGTTTGACTTCATAGTGGCTGCCAATCTTACTGGAGTGAGATGGTATCTTAGGGTGGTTTTGATTTGCATTTCTCTGACTGCTAGCGAAGGTGAGCATTTTTTCATGTACTTGTTGATTGATTGTATGTCCTCCTCTGAGAAGTGTCTGTTTAGGTCCTTGGCCCATTTGTTGATTGGGTTATTTGTTATCTTATTATCTAATTTTTTGAGTTCTTTGTATACTCTGGATATTAGGGCTCTATCTGAAGTGTGAGGAGTAAAGATTTGTTCCCAGGATGTAGGCTCCCTATTTACCTCTCTTATTGTTTATATTGTTTATTTTTCTGAGAAAAAACTTTTTAGTTTGAGTAAGTCCCATTTGTTGATTCTAGTTATTAACTCTTATGCTATAGGTGTCCTATTGAGGAATTTGGAGCCCAACCCCACAGTATGTAGATCGGAGCCAACTTTTTCTTCTATCAGACGCAGAGTTTCTGATTTGATATCAAGCTCCTTGATCCATTTTGAGTTAACTTTTGTGCATGGCGAGAGAAAGGGATTCAGTTTCATTTTGTTGCATATGGATTTCCAGTTTTCCCAGCACCATTTGTTGAAGATGCTATCCTTCCTCCATTGCATGCTTTTAGCCCTTTTATCAAATATAAGATAGTTGTAGTTTTGTGGATTGGTTTCTATGTCCTCTATTCTGTACCATTGGTCCACCCACCTGTTTTGGTACCAGTACCATGCTGTTTTTGTTACTATTGCTCTGTAGTATAGTTTGAAGTCTGGTATCACTATACCGCCTGATTCACACTTCCTGCTTAGCATTGTTTTTGCTATTCTGGGTCTTTTATTTTTCCATATGAATTTCATGATTGTTTTCTCTATTTCTACAAGAAATGTCATTGGGATTTTGATTGGCATTGCATTAAACCTATAGAGAACTTTTGGTAATATCGCCATTTTGATGATATTAGTTCTGCCTATCCATGAACAGGGTATATTTTTCCATTTTCTAAGATCTTCTTCTATTTCTCTCTTTAGGATTCTGTAGTTTTCATTGTATAAGTCTTTCACCTCTTTTGTTAGGTTGATTCCCAAGTATTTTATTTTTTTTGAGGATATTGTGAATGGAGTGGATGTCCTCATTTCCATTTCAGAGGATTTGTCGCTGATATACAGGAATGCCTTTGATTTATGCGTGTTGATTTTATATCCTGCCACTTTGCTAAATTCATTTATTAGCTCTAATAGTTTCTTTGTAGACCCTTTTGGGTCTGCTATGTATAGAATCATGTCATTTGCAAATAGTGATAATTTAAGTTCATCTTTTCTTATTTTTATGCCTTTAATTTCTTTTGTCTGTCTAATTGCTCTGGCCAGTGTTTCGAGAACTATGTTGAACAGAAGTGGTGAGAGAAGGCATCCCTGTCTTGTTCCAGATTTTAGAGGGAATGCCTTCAATTTTTCTCCATTCAGAATGATGCTGGCCTGTGGCTTAGCATATATTGCTTTTACAATGTTGAGGTATGATCCTGTTATCCCTAGTTTTTCTAGAGTTTTGAACATAAAGGGATGCTGTACTTTGTCGAATGCTTTTTCTGCATCTATCGAGATGATCATATGGTTCTTATTTTTAAGTCTATTGATGTGGTGAATAACATTTATTGATTTCCGTATATTCAACCAGCCTTGTATCCCAGGGATGAATCCTACTTGATCACGGTGCACAATTTTTTTGATATGTTTTTTTAATCCGATTCGCCAGAATTTTATTGAGGATTTTTGCATCTAGGTTCATTAGAGATATTGGTCTGTAGTTTTCTTTCTTTGAAGTTTCTTTGTCTGGTTTAGGAATCAGGGTGATGTTGGCCTCGTAGAAGTTCTCCCTCTTTTTCTATTTCCTGAAATAGCTTGAAAAGTATTGGTATTAGTTCCTCTTTAAAGGTTTTGTAAAACTCTGCTGTATACCCATCTGATCCTGGGCTTTTCTTAGTTGGTAGTCTTTTGATGGTTTCTTCTATTTCCTCAATTGATATTGGTCTGTTTAGGTTGTCTATATCCTCCTGACTCAATCTGGGCAGATCATATGACTTAAGAAATTTATCGATGCCTTCACTATCTTCTATTTTATTGGAGTATAAGGATTCAAAATAATTTCTGATTATCTTCTGTATTTCTGAAGTGTCTGTTGTGATATTGCCTTTTTCATCCCGTATGCTAGTAATTTGAGTTCTCTCTCTTCTTCTCTTCGTTAGTATGGCTAAGGGTCTGTCGATCTTATTTATTTTTTCAAAGAACCAACTTTTAGTTTTGTCAATTTTTTCAATTGTTTCTTTTGTTTCAATTTCATTAATTTCAGCTCTGATTTTAATTATTTCTTGCCTTCTACTTCTTTTGCTGTTGTTTTGCTCTTCTTTTTCTAGGATTTTGAGATGAAGTATGAGATCATTTATTTGTTGGTTTTTTCTTTTTATAAGGAATGAACTCCAAGCAATGAATTTTCCTCTTAGAACTGCTTTCAATGTGTCCCATAGATTCCGATATATTGTGTCTGTGTTTTCATTTATCTCTAAGAATTTTTTAATTTCCTCCTTGATGTCTTCAATAACCCATTGATCATTCAGAAACCTATTGTTCATTCTCCAAGTGATTCATGATTTTTCCTTCCTTCTTTTATCATTGATTTTCAGTTTCATTCCATTATGATAAGATAAGATGCATGGTATTATCTCTACTCCTTTATATTGTCTAAGAGTTGCCCTGTGACATAATATATGATCTATTTTTGAGAAGGATCCATGTGCTGCTGAGAAAAAAGTGTAACTGCTTGATGTTCGGTGGTATATTCTATATATGTCAATTAAGTCTAGGATATTAATTGTGTTATTGAGTTCTATAGTTTCCTTATTCAACTTTTGTTTGGAAGATCTGTCCAGTGGTGAGAGAGGTGTGTTGAAGTCTCCCATGATTATTGTATGGTGGTCTATTAGACTCTGAACTTGAGAAGAATTTGCTTGATGAACATAGCTGCATCATTGTTTGGGGCATATATATTTATGATTGTTATGTCTTGTTGGTGTATGGTTCCCTTGAGCAGTATGTAGTGTCCCACTTTATCCCTTTTGATTAACTTTGGCTTGAAATCTATTTTATTTGATATGAGTATGGACACTCCTGCTTCTTTCCGCAGTCCATATGAGTGATATGATTTTTCCCAACCTTTCACCTTCAGTCTATGTATGTCTTTTCCTATCAAATGCGTCTCCTGTAGGCAGCATATTGTTGGGTCTTGTTTTGTGATCCATTCTACTAGCCTGTGTCTCTTAATTGGTGGGT
This sequence comes from Spermophilus citellus, assembly GCF_964194105.1. Taxonomy (NCBI): domain Eukaryota; kingdom Metazoa; phylum Chordata; class Mammalia; order Rodentia; family Sciuridae; genus Spermophilus; species Spermophilus citellus. The sequence continues at coordinate 46,526,134 of NC_138194.1, read as the reverse complement.
TGTTCTTCCAGCCATATTTGTTTATTTATGTTACTAAACATGGTTTGTTTTCCTCTTTGATTATTTTTGCCCCCTTTACTGTCCTACCTCCCACTGTTGGTTTTCATTGTTATTTTCCATTTCCTCTTCCTGTAATGTTTTGCCAAGGATGTTTTGAAGAGATGGTTTTCTAGCTGCAAATTCTTTTAACTTTTGTTTATCGTGGAAGGTTTTAATTTCATCTTCCATCCTGAAGCTTAATTTCACTGGATACACAATTCTTGGTTGGAACCCATTTTCTTTCAGTGTTTGAAATATGTTATTCCAGGATCTTCTAGCTTTCAGAGTCTGTGTTGAAAGATCAGCTGTTATCCTGATTGGTTTACCCCTAAATGTAATCTGCTTCCTTTCTCTTTTAAAATTCTCTCCTTATTCTGTATGTTGGGCATCTTCATTATAATGTGTCTAGGTGTGGATCTCTTATGATTTTGCACATTCGGCGTCCTGTAGGCTTCTAGGATTTGGGATTCTGTCTCATTCTTCAAGTCTAGGAAGTTTTCTCGTATTATTTCATTGAATAGATTGCTCATTCCTTTGGTTTGGATCTCTATACCTTCCTGTATCCCAATGACTCTTAAGTTTGGTCTCTTTATGTTATCCCATATTTCTTGGATGTTCTGCTCATGGTTTCTTAACAGTCTTGCTGAGCAGTCTATGTTCTTTTCAAGTTGAAATACTTTGTCTTCATTGTCTGATGTTCTATCTTCTAAGTGTTCTACTCTGCTGGTAGTATTTTCAATTGAGTTTTTAAGTTGGTTTATTGCTTCCTGTATTTCTAGGATTTCTGTTTGTTTTTTATTACCTCTATCTCCCTGTATAGTTGATCTTTTGCTTCTTGGATTTGTTTATGTAATTCATTGTCGAAGTGATCTTTCATTGTCTGATTTTGCTGTCTAATGTCTTCCTTGAGACTCCAGATCATCTGAAGCATGTATATCCTGAATTCTTTATCTGACATTCCATCTGCTGCAGCTATTACCTCTTCTAAAGTTGAGTTGACCTGCATTGCTTGTGGTCCTTTCTTTCCTTGTCCTTTCATACTGCTCATGTTTCTTTCTGCTTGGTGAAACTGTTGTGTTTTTGAAATTTTCCCCCTATATATTTATATTGCTCTTGTATAGTTGAAAAGTCTCCCTTACAGGGGCGGGCGGGGGCTGCACTCCTCCTTCAATTGGGGTGATCTGTCTACCATGCTGGCGGGCCGCTGGGTCTGTTCTGCCGGTCGGTCGCAGGTCTGCCTACCTTGCAGGCGCGGGTGGCGGCTCTGCTCTGCCCTTACTCCAATTGGGGTGACGTGTCTACCACACCGGCGGGTCTCTGGGCCTGTTCTGGGCACGGGAGGTGGCTCTTCTCTGCCCCTACTCCAATTGGGGTGATGTGTCTACCATGCCAGCAGGCCGCTGGGCCTGTTCCTCCGGTCGGTCACAGGTCTGCCTACCTTGCAGGCATGGGCGACGGCTCTGCTCTGCCCCTACTCCAAATGGGGTGACTTGTCTGTCGCGCCGGCAGGCCGTTGGGCCTGTTCCACTGGTTGGTCACAGGCCTGCCTACCTTGCGGGCGCGGGTGGCGGCTCTGCTCTGCCCTTACTGCAATTGGGGTGTTGTGACTACCATGCCGGCAGGTCGCTGGGCCTGTTCCAGGCGCGGGCAGCGGCTCTGCTCTGCCCTTACTCCAATTGGGGTGACGTGACTACCACGCTGGCAGGCCGCTGGGCCTGATCCGCCGGTCAGTCGCAGGTCTGCCTACCTTGCAGGCATGGGCGACGGCTCTGCTCTGCCCCTCCTCCAATTGGTGTGGCATGTCTACCACGTCCGCGGACCGCTGGGCCTGTTCTGCCAGTCGGTCGCAGGCCTGCCTACCTTGCGGGCGCGGGTGGCGGCTCTGCTCTGCCCCTACTCCAATTGGGGTGACGTGACTACCACGCCAGCGGGTCGCTGGGCCTTTTACGGGCACAGGTGGTGGCTCTGCTCTGCCCCTCTGGCCTGATGACAAAGTGAGAGAGACTCGGGTGTATGTGACTCACTTTCTTTACCAGGAGACCAACTGTTTCTGTTGCCGCTGGTATTGATGAAGTTATCTCCTCCGCCGCTTTCTCATGACCTCAGGTCTCTGCCATGTTGGTATCCCATGCAAATGGCAGCATTTCGTTCCCTTTGCCGGGTGACCAAAGCAACGGGTGAGTCCTGACCGGCCCTCACAAGCCCCGTCTCAATCCTGTTGCCACTGCCTATGAAGGCTCGGTTGGTATTTACCTCCACAGTATTCAGCAGGACCTGGACTGAGAAGCAGTTTCCGCGAGTTCTTTAGCCCTGGGTCAGAGCAGTTCTGGGAGCCGGAATTCAGCCGCTCCGGCCTCGGTGTATGTTCTGATAGGAGCAGGTTACAAGAAGCAGTTTCCACTGGTTCTTTAGCACTGAGCCTGAGTAATTTGTCTGCGAGACACAGGTGAATGGCAGCCTGAAATTACCAGTTCTATAGCTGAATGAGCTGCGATCAGTCGAAAACAGGGATGGTGACGTCAGCTCTCCAAGATGGTGGCTGCTGGCTTCCTCTGTGGTCTGACCGGTGTGGAGAACCAAATTGGACCGCTTCCTTCCCCCGTCTCAAACCCAGAATTCAGCACTGAGTACAGTGATTGCACAGCTGGCAGGAGCCCACAGAATCCACAGCGCTGTATCTTTGCGTTGCTAACTTGTCGTTTCCCAGTGTGCGCTGCAGACACTAGCCGCGGGGCGATTTGCTGAATAAGCAGCGTGACCCTCCATGCGGACAAATCGCTCAAGTTTGAGCCCCCGTAGCTGATCCTCGTGCGATGAAAATCCTTCCTCTAGGTTTTGGAGCACCCCAATCTTGCTGGAAATTCCTAACAAGATAGCTTTTAGCCGTTCTAACTCGTCATTCTCCCGCACAGTGACGCAGTACATGGGGGTGATGCACTCCCTTCGCCGCCATCTTCCGGATCGCTCCGCTTTATTCTTTATTTAGAGAAAATAGGGAAAGATTTAAAATAAGAATCCCTGGGTTCCAATTTTACTTTTCACCAAACCAATTGTATATCTTTTCTCTTTCTAGTTTAGATGAAAATAACAGAAGAAAAATATAATAAAATTTAAAAGTTTCAATACAAAGAATAAATTAAATGTCAAAATTTCAAATGATGTATTTAGGGTAATAATGTACAACTTCAAGTAGATGGTCATTTGTCTAAATTAGAAATAGAGTTGTGCTTATTAATAACATTTGCTTTTCTCTGGGCTAAAATTCTGGAATACTTTTCAGTTTTAAAGGAATCTCTCCACAAGGGACCAGCCAGAATTTCCAGATCCTGCTATGGGAGCATGGGAGGAAGCGGTTAAATTGAAGATGACGAACAGCATCTTCTTCAATGTTTAATACATAAAACTGCTACCAAAGAATGACATGAATTGTGGGTTTGGAGTGAATATTTCATTATTTTGTTTTTGGTCATACATTATTTCTAATTTCTCAGAACTAACTGTATTATTTTTAAAAAGGCATTTCATTCTTTACATAGGGATATTGTTCATGGGACCCCAATTTGTAAAATAGAAGGTACTCTATTGTTAAACAAGAAGAAGCAATATTATAGAGATGATCTTTAAATATAGAATATTATTAATATAAGATAGGCATAGGCATGCAGTATGATTATCTGGTATGATTGACATAACAACTATTTACTGTCTATATCATCTTCTTTTTCCAGACATGTGGAAGAATCACATTTCCCCACCCTTTTGAAATGAAGCAGGAATGTCTGGCTTGTTCTGCTAAATAAAATGTGAACATAGGTAATGACTGTCAACTTTGGGTAAAAGCATGATAGGTAATTCTGTGTATTCTCTTTACCTGACTCTCCAAATGACAAGACTGTATATGTACTTGCTGCAGGTCAGATGGCAACATGACACTAAGTCTGGGTCACTAAGTTGCTGTGTGGAAGACCACTGACAAGAGAGTTGCCTTGTTTTGCACCAAACCTTACCTGAGCAAGAAATGAAGCTTTGTTTGGATAAACCACAAAAATTATGTGTTAACCATAACTATATCATTATAAATTCTCTTGATAAACATAGTGGTATGCATCAAAACCCAAAATATTGAAGACTTGAGTTTGGTAGTAGCCCTTTGAAAACAAGTTAAAGTAGAAAACCAGAAAGCAATTTGTGGCAGAGATTGAGAGTGAAGGATTCACGGCTTACTTGCTAAAGTAACGCAGTGTAAGTCCAACCATATTTGAATTAACGCTTTGCCATTTTCCAGATGCAGGGTTTGGGGAAAAGTTATTTTACATCTCTCGGTCTAGTCCCCACTTGTAAAATAGGAATAATAGTCCAAAACTAGATTGAGGTTACCAATATGTCTATGCTGCGATTATAAAGGGTCTAGTACCTTTGATCCTTCACATATTTCAGTCTCTTCCCATATTTTTTCTTCTTTCACAATTTGTTAGGCACTGAAGCCACAGCAATGGAGAAAGCAAAACTCCCTGTTCACATGTGATAATGGGAAGCAAATAACCAACCATTCAACCAGAGGTTGAGTTTCCTAGAAAATATTCAATAAGACCTTTAGAAGCTTTAAAATTCAGTGTGGTGTTTTAACTGGATGATAAATTTACCTTTCTTTAGTGGGAAATGAGAACAGATGTCAAGTTGCAGGAGGTAAGGAACAGCATCTGCTGGATTAATGGCTACATTCTTATGCTCTGCACACAGCCTAACCACAAATCCAGACTCTGCAAGTATTTGTAAAATTTGTGAGAAAGTGAACAAACTAAGATGCACCAACTCAAAGAAATGTAAAATGCATTGACCAGAACCTATTTTCTTCCTTTCATTCATTTGTTCTAACTCAATAAATATTCCAGCTGTGCTCTAGGTGATAAAGGTAGAATAGTGGACAAGAGTAAATCTGTCACCAGGAGGTTTATATTCTTAAGGGACTTAAAATTATTTTTGATGACAGGTGGGTGGGTGGGCCCATTCATGTTCTGAAAAATCAGATTACTCAGTGATTCCATTTCAGTGGGTTTGGGTAAATTATGATATCATTAGAGATTAGTTGAAGTACTTATAAAATAGTTGGCAGAAGAGTCTCAGATTTACTGTGTCTATGGTTTCATTTTAAAAAAAATTGGTTACTGAGGTTTGCAACGCAGTCTGCACTGCTACATCTGTTATTTGTTTCTTCTTATTAGCCCATGAGTTAATAATTAAGGAAGCTTTGGCTGAACAGGAAAAACTGATTAATTGTATTTGTTCTCATAACAGTGACTTAATCTTCTGCTTTTGATAGCAACAAACAATAATAAAAGAAGAGGTTCCAACCTTAAGTAAACTGCATGGTGCTTTTGAAGTAAACAAGTCAAGTATTTTAAAATAAGTAGTGTGGGCTGGTGGGCTGGTGGGAGAAGTGATTATTCTGGATATTCTTCATAGCCTACCAGTAAACTAGTTAGTTTCTAGCCTAAATGCCAGGGTCTTTCTGACCAGGTCTTCCTTACTTTCTTATTTATTTCAAAAAAGATGAGAAAGTACTGAAATACTAAATCTGTACACAAGGTAGTCAAGTTATATTAGTTTTTACTCTAAAAGTTAGGTAAATCATTAATATAAACTATAAAATGACTTGGTCACTATTTCAAATATGTATTAACATAATAAGAACAACTGCATTCATAGTTAAAGGAGATTTAATTCAAACTTTAAAAGATTTTCACAGTCATAAGGTTTGTTAGACACTAATAGCTATGAGCCCTTGGAAGAATTGTCAAAGCACTCTGCACTGGTATGGTAATATTATACAACAAGAAATGTTGAGAATGTTAAGATGACCCATGTTAAAAGCTTAGCATGATGCATTGATTCTAGTAAATTTTCAGTAAGTGTTAACTATGGTTGTGCTAGCTGTTTTTATGATTTTTATTATTTTCTTGATTAGAGGAAGAATACAAAATGGGGTCATGTTTTCTTATTCATCACCAGAAAATGTACTGAATTATCTTTTGGCAAATCTTACAGTAATGAAATTATGAAATTTTATTATTATTGTTCTAACACAAGTCTACCAGTAATATTTTGGTCACTATTATTAAATGCAAATGACTAATTCCTAATATCATCAAGAATTGTCAAATATTTAAATATTTGCTTTCCCACTCTTTTCATGTAAAACATGACATCCAAATCTTTAGACTCTTCTTTCTAGTAGTTCAAAGTTGGTTGCTTTTGTAAATACTTATGCAAGTGTAAATTTGGTATGGTGCCCTGTGAGGAAGATTGCCAGTCAATAACCTTCATATAAAACTTACATGCAAGAGTCATATCCTACATGACAAATGGAATGGGAGCTAGAAACAGCTGTATAAATCCTCTCATCCATAAAGCAATGCTCCATGTTGTAGTCTGTGGACAATAGTACAAACTGCAAACCAAACCCATCCTAAACAGGAATCTTGTAAGGGAACCACCCAAAACTTTAAATTCTGTCTGTAGGAGTCCACCACTCACAGCTCTAGATCATCTTTCCAACTTTGGTGAGTAGCATCTTTACTTTTAATGTCCCTTGTAAAGGAAAAGGGAAAACCTGAGCCTAGAATTTACAAAGATACATGATATTCTGATATGTAAGCTAGTCCTCCAGAATTTTGAGAAATACTATAAATCTGCTAAATGGCCTTGGGGGTTGAAAAATAGTTACCTGCCAATGCATCAAGTACTAGAGTGCTCATTTGTGAAATGCTGCTCTACAGAGAACTCAAACCCTAAAAATTAGCAGAAACTGGAATTCAGAAAAAGCATATGATAATGTACCTGCCAATTGAAAATTTATTTTCAAACAAAACATCAGCACTTAAGAACATAGGGATTAAACCAAGTTGGAAGATTAGACTTTCACATAGCTAGGTTTGAAACATAATCCTGAGCTGAGCTCATTCATTACAGAAAAGCATGCGCAACCTCAGTAACTATATCCATGTCTATACTAGATATGTACAATAAGGCAATAAAGAAGATATATGTTAGAAAAGAAAATTGCAGTGTTATTATCTAAATCCAGTGGAGACAGACTTCTATTAAAATGTTAACTTTAGCTTTGAAGATTGTTTCCAAATATCATTAGGTCCAAAAAAACATATTTTGGCCACAAACCATGTAGTAGACTTGCCCAGAGCTTTGAGTATTTTACTCTCCCTCCTAGCCTCCATCTACCATCTGGATTTTCTTTAACCATTCCCCACATCAATAAGTTAACCTAACTAGACAAGAGATCCTGCATTGCTGAAGATGGTTCTAATTTCAGATTCTTTCCCCCATATGTTTTTCAAAAATGTCCTTAATTGACTTATTTTGTATTCATTCTAATATCTGATCCCTTTGTTTTCCCATTCGTTCCTCTTCTAATCTAGCTTTATCTCAGTTTAGCAGCTTTGGTATTTCTTCCATATACTTTATTTTCTTTTAAAGAGAGAGAGAGAGAGAGAGAGAGAGAGAGAGAGAGAGAGAGAGAGAGAATTCCAATATTTATTTTTCAGTTATCGGCAGACACAACATCTTTGTTTGTATGTGGTGCTGAGGATCGAACCCAGGCCGCACGCATGCCAGGCGAGCGCGCTACCGCTTGAGCCACATCCCCTGCCCTCTTCCATATACTTTAAAATTCTCATTTTCCACTTCCATTTCATAGTTCATTCTGTGACCCACCTTCTCTGGATGAATCCCTCGATTTTGAACCTGACTACTTCATTTTTTTTTTTTCAGAGTAGAAATTAGAAGTTTATTAAAGGACAGCAGAAAAGAAGGGGACCCAAGAGGTGGAATCCCCTGACTACTTCATCTTGCGTAGGCTGTGTTTCTCATTTGACCTTAGCACTATTGTAAATATTCATGGAAATTTTACTACCACTAGACCTTGGCCTGTAACTAAAGAACCCAAGCCTCTGTCCACAGAACTTCATCACCAACACTGAACAACAACAATAATGGGAAAGAGGAGACCAGCCTCTTACATTTATGGCAAGTCCTACTCTGATTTCCATTAAGCCAGCTCCACTTTCTTTTATGCTTTGTGAATTTGTACCAGCAACTATTTTCATAAATAGCTGCATCTTACTAACATTCAAGGTAGAGGGCCGGGGATATAGCTCAGTTGGTAGAGTGCTTGTCTTGCATGCACAATGCCCTGGATTGTAATCTCTGGCACCACAAAAAAAGAAAAGAAAAAAAGATTCAAGACAAAACATCCAGCACTCAGATCTTGATTTCTAATACTCTCTCCAATAAAAGTAACCAGGGCTTCTTGGAAAAATGACTGTTTCTAGGACTATGGTAGGAAATAAATCAGCTGAGCCTTAAGTGTTCGTAATGCCAGTAGGCTAAGAAATGAATTGAAAAAACCCTTACATAAACTGAGCTCAGAAAGACTTCGATATTTGCCCAAATCACACAGGAAGCAACTCAAGCCAATTTATGTTCTTCAAGTTTAGAACACTGTCTTCCATTTACAAATCCCAAATAGGGTCACTAGCGTCTTACTGAACAATAATCCTCACCTTATTCATACTCTTCAGATCTGTCAAAGGATAAGTGATGATTCTCTTTCTGGACTTGTGTTCTAGAAGTACTAATCTCCATTGCATAAAAACAACCATATCTCTCTGATCATTTGTATTTACCAATCCTGGATCACTCCAGAAACTCTAATTTGTCCTTTTAGAAGAAGAATTAGAATTATACACTACATTCAAATCAGCCACAATTTATATCTTTGATAAAAAAATCATTGAAAAAATCAGCTTTATTTCCTGTACTGTTTTCAAAAGTGATTTACTATAGAGATACAGTTACACTCTGGATAAACTCTTCAGGAAACCAGTTCCTTTTCCGGTATGGTTAATCCATGGGGCCTGGACCTCTCCTAGAATTTACACTAGATAACTTTTGAGTATCCTCCTCTTATCTTACTGTAAGTTTCCTGACGGAAGACTGTTTCTTATTTATTTTTTAAATAAGAAATAGTGTCTAGGACAATTTCTGGAATACCATAGGTATTCAATGGGTTTTCAGATTTCAAAGAAGTTTAACAGATGATTGAGGAGATATTTCCACCTCTTATTGATAGGAAAGCTCTGTTGCCCATACTTCATTAATCTCTGCATTCCCTCTTTGGAAATTGTAGACTGGAAGCAGGTGACAGTGTCTGGTAAATGTTTGTGGAATTGAGTGAATTATTGCATAGAATGCACTTGTTCTTATTTATTTGCACCATCCAGTATCACACAATTTACATTTTATTAAAAATAATTAATTTTGAATCTCAGTCTCTTCACCAATAAAGTGAGGTGAACAACAGTAATCAACTTATCAGATCTTGATAAGACTTGTATGAGATAGTACTATTTCTGCATACAAAACACTCAATAACTGTGTTTTAAATCATACTAGTATTAATAATAAAGACATGCTGGGCACATGCCTATAATCCCAGCGGCTTTGAAGGCTGAGGCAGGAGGATTGCTAGTTCAAAGTCAGGCTCAGCAACATAGGGAGGCCCTAAGCAACTCAAAAAGATCCTGTCTCTAAATAAAATATTTTCTAAAAATGGGCTGGGAATGTGGTTCAGTGGTTAAGTGCCTCTGGGTTTAATTCCCAATACCAATACTACTTCTACTAAGAAGGAGAAGGAGAAGAAGAGGAGGAGAAGGAGGAGGAGGGAGGAGAAGAAGAAGAAAGACATGGCATTTAGAGATTATAATTAGCCCAAAATAGTGATCATACTGATATAAATCACTTTAAGGATATGACACTGATGATGATCACATTGAGAAATCATAGACCTCGGGAAAGAAAGAAAAGAATGCACCAGGAAGGAGCAAGGAGAGATCTCACATTGGCAAGAAATTTACACCTGTCCTGAAAAGGCTTCTGAAGTCAGGACATGCCTGCAGGGGACCCCTGGATTCCTCTCCCTGCTCACTCTCTAATCTTTCCTTGTCCTCCTCTGCCTTTTCTTCCTGACTTGCTGCAGAGGATCAGAACTTTTTTTTTCTTTTTTTTTTTTTTTTTTTTTTTTAGAATGGTGTGGGTTTGTTTGTCCAGCCTTTATTTTGAGGAAAGCAATTCCAAGTATGCTGCACTTTTCAAACAATCCGTAGAGATGGGAATAATAGCAGATTGTGCTATTTAGCTAGAGAATAGCTTTTTCTTTTGTTTGCATCCATCAAGGAACGAATACCATCTGAGCTGAAATGAAATGCCTGAGTCACTGTTAAGTCACACATTCTGAGCATTTTCCTAGGACCATCCTGCTGACTTAGAAGAAGCAAGGGGAAAATTAGAGGCTGTTCAAAATGTATAGACATTTTAATACATCTGCAATTTCATGCTGTTGTTAAGTGTGACCAGGTAAACTATTAATGGCAATGTTATTCTAATAAACCAGTTATGTTTTGAGAAATAAATACATGTGTGAGCATGCACATGCATATGTAATAAATAATCAATTCATAGATTAAATACTTATATTTTTAGCTTCTGGATAAAAATATTTAAGCAGTAACTAGAATATGCATTTAAAACCAAGTTATACAGAAGATGCAAGAAAACAAAATTTTCATAGACTTCCATTAAGAATCTGATTAGGTAGAATCATCCTGGAGATGTTTATAAAACATCCTATTCCTATGACATATAAATACAATATTATACATTTAAAAAAAAGACTAAGATACTATATTCAATAAGTGAGCAGTGATATTTCAGTAAAAAGGTTATGTTTTAATTTTTACTCAGTGCTTTTTTAAACTGTCAGCAATAAATACGTATCGAATCTGAATGCTACTGCTACTTTGGTTATTGCTGTCACTTTCAACATTTGTTCAAAAGACAAACTAAATGAGAAAATGTGAAAGAAATGACACAAGCTAATGACACCCAGGGGAAAAGAGAAACTCAACATTTATGCTTCACTGAGGATGGCTAGTACAATAATGTCATCTTCCTAAATGGACAGAACAGTGAATTATGTCTTAAAATTTGGTAGTTTAGCTGATATAAAGGCAAATTAGCTCTAGAAAGATGGAAGAAGGAGTGTTCTAGAAAAGAAATTCAAAGAATAAAAACCACCTGTGTATTGTTAACATTCTTTTTCCATTGATTTTCTATGCACAGGGAAATTTCTCATATGTGATGGAATGAGGAACATTGTATTCAAAAGAGATTTTCTTGGCAGGGAAACAGCAATTTTCTGTGAGAAATAACTTGATTGGTTCAAGGGTGAAATAAGAGAGGCCTGCCCTGAACCAAAGGGAAGCTGAGTCTGTTAAGCCAAACGACAGAAAAGTCAGCACAAAAAAAAAAATTTGGTGGACATCTACTGCCCAAAATTTTAACCCAACATATTAATTACCAAAAAAAAATAATAATAACTAATACCAGAGGAAAATTTACCACGTACCAGGCAGGCACTAAGGCCTATGCACTGTTGTGGATCATTTGTTCTTCTAACTGCTCTCACAGGTTGGGTTCAGAAATCCTTCTTTTGAGGACTTTTTTGTATAGACACAGGCATCTGAAGGCAGGTATCCATGGGAGAATACTTCCAGGATCAGCCCCATTCATACCAATATCACCAATATTCAAGTCTCTTATATAAAATCGTGAGGTATTTGAGTATCTATGTAAGCAAAAATAACCAAGAAAAATAACCAAGAATGGGAGCAGACCTCAAATGGATTAGCAAGAGGTCCTCATTTCATCACATATGAGAAATTTCCCTGTGCATAGAAAATGAAGCAGCAGTGGAATGGCAATGAAACATTTTCAGAGGAGAAAATGGCAACTGGTTACAACTGGTTACAACTGCTTTTTATATGCCTTAATGAGAGTTCATCACAGCAGAATGGTCAGTGTGAGTTAATCATTATAAACTTGAGATGCAGCTGGGCAGTCAGGAAACTAGTTGTGCAGGTTAAAATCTAACTCAGGAAAATAGCTGTAAAATCTCAATACTCATTCTAACTCAGGGAAACAGTTGTAATGCTTGAAAAATCCAGAGCCCAGAGCCCATGTGTCTTCCCCTCCAGGACTCAGTATCGCTTGGAAAGGATGAAAGATCAGAACCCAGGGCCTCATGTTTACCTTCTCTATCTTGGGACCCATTGTTCTCCCTTCTCCCTGGGGGATGTCATTCCCCTTTGCTTGGGGGATGTTATTTTCCATATCCTTCAATATATACCTATGCAATACTCCCGTATACTTTAAATCATCCACAGACTATTTGTAGTGCCTAATACAATGTCAATGGCATGTGGCTAGTCATGACACTGTGTTGTTTAGAGAATAATGACTGGAGAGAAAGTCTGTACATGTTCTGTACTGACACAACCAGTATTGGCCTAACTATTCTTTGTATCTGTGATTGAGTAACTCACAGGTGCAAAAGCCACAAATCCTGAGGAAGACTGTGAAAGGAAGGAAGTCTATCCACCATGCAGAGCCAAGGAAGAGCTCTACAATCTTACAAAATTAGGAGCAAATATAACCAGATCTTGATGAGAAAGAAATCTCCAACTAATATGGAGGATACACTTCTCTGAGAACAAATAGATTAAGAAATAACAAAGAAAGTTAAGTAAACCTGTTTTTATTTTTCCTAATAGGAAAAGCAGAAAAGCCCAATGGAAAGAATATTGGCTTTGGAGGCAGGCAAGCATGGAATCCACTATTGACTCTGCCCTCTACTGAATATGTGACCGCGGCAAATCATTTAGCATCTATAATCATTAGTTAACCTACACATGGGGCCCAATTCCTGAACATGCAAAATCTGAATGACCACATAGGGCTGGGCTTCAAAGGGCACCTTCCTTGGTTTTATTCTTTGTTGTCATTTTGAAATTCCTGGTTATTTGGGGGTTTTTTTGTTTTTGTTTTTGTTTTGTTTTGTTTTGTTTTGGTACCAGGGATTGAACTCAGGGTCATTCAACCACTTAAGCCACATCCCCAGCCCTATTTTGTATTTTATTTAGGGACAGGGTTTCACTGAGTTGTTTAGCTTTTGCTGAGGCTGGCTTTGAACTTGTCATCCTCCTGCCTCAGCCTCATGAGCTTCTTTGTGAATAGTAGAAGTATACCCTGCTGAAATTCTTGATATTTTTGAACAAAGGTTCCCATGTTTTTATTTTACATTGGCCCTGCAAGTTCTCTAGGCAATCCTGCCTATCTGCAGGATAGAATCATCGTACCTACATATAGACCAGCATGAAATCACCATGTTGAGTGAGTACCCACTAGTAAACTGACAAACAGCTTCAGGATCCTTCTAGGTTCAAACTACAGAATAAATTAGAAAATGTACTTTACTTCTAGGCTATGCTTCTTTGTCAAAGAATTTGTGGGTAAAGAAAGAAGAGGAGATAAAGTGTGATTATGGTTACTGTGGTGGAGTTACCTGTGGGTGATACTTCTCTAACTACACAATTAAATGAAATATCTCAATCTACTCAGACTGCATGGCCAGAAACATTACTTAAATAACATATTTCAGTAATGCATAGGGAGTTATATGCTGAATGATAAACTCTGTAACAGAAGAATTTTATAAACAACAACTCCAAAAATCCAACTCCTACTAATTTCAGAGTCCCAAAAATCATACTTGTTAATACTTCTTTGTGAATAGCAGAAGTATACCGGGTGGGTTAACTCAATTCAAATCATTTAATTTATCGAATATATTCTAAAAAAAATAGGTGAAATAAATGATTGATCTGTGTAATAACAATGTTCTGGATAAATGTACAATAGTGAAGATGAAAAGAAAATTGTTCATAAATGTGATAGCATCTTTAGCACTTCGTAGGGACCTACAAGTTTCTTAAATATCACACCTACTTCTATTCTTGCAAGCCAGAGCTCCTAAATTTGTGCATGTCTTGATTTTGCAAACATTGTCCAGAGAACAAAAACTATTTAGTTAAAGCAATGGAACTAATCAGGTGCTACTTGCATCTCCTTTATGCCAGCCCAGTTCTCTTTGGCTAGTTCTGTCTAAAAAATTATCTTGGACAAGAGAAAGAGCAATCAGTAGATTTTTGATCATTCAACAGTATGTTTTAAAGATCTCACCATTCAGAAGATTACTGTAGTTTCCAAAGGTGGAGTCAATAGTTAAATGATAACAAGTACTAACCCTTCTATTAAATTTGTCATGCTCATTGTAGCAAATAATATAAATCCTATTATAGGAACAAAAATGTTGTAGAAATCAGTATATTTTAATGCTATACTGGGAAAAATTTGAACTGGTCACTTACTATTTTGTTGGAAATATATAGTTTCATGGCTAAAGTCCCCTGACCAAGGTACATGACCTCTTGATATCTCTATTTCTTTTCCTGTAAAATAAGAACAATAATATAAGCACAACTGAAAGATGATAATTCCATTTGTGAAGTACCTGACCCATAGTAAACCTCTCAATAAATGGAAAATGCTTTTATCATCATTATTATTACCAAAATGTTAATGGTAGTAATTGTTGAAGTATGATAGCTCTGGAGAGCTCTGGCTCACAACAATAGAAGTAGGTGTAATATTTAAGAAACTTTTAGAAATGTACCTTAGACCATTTTAAAATACATCCCACATTTTAAAAATCATGGGAAAAATATTTGTAATAATTTTATTGAAACACTAGCCCTTTTAATAGAAAAATAATCCAATGATTTCCCTTGTAACCAGAGTAAACCTTCCTGACATTTAATTCTATGTGAGTAGGTAAAGATAATTCAACCTGAATAAATAAATTAATAATATCCTATAACCTAAAAAACCGAAGTCCTCATAACCAATGAAGTTAAATAATTTCTTGTACAGTTTCTGCTAAGTAGTTTATTTCATCCTTGTATCTGAAATTACTTCTGAAGCATGACTTAACCATTGAAAGTTTATGGGATTTTAAAATGATTAATGGTATTTCAATATTTGTATTCTACCAGGTAAATATAAATGCAGCTAATAACCAATGTGAAAATTCAATGCAGTTTGGGAAGTAAGGAATACTATGAATATCTCACTGATTTTAATATGGAAATAAAATTTGGGAATGATGAGCATTTATACAATAGACTGAGATATGTTCAATTATCATACTTTTTAGAAGTATCTAATTTTCAAATTATAATAATGTATATATTAGGTAATGGTATAGTAACAATGTTTATTTCCTGGTTTGATCACTGAACTGTGGTTAGAAAATATATCCTAAATTATTTAGGCATAAAAGGGCATTGTGTCTGCAATTCTCTCTACAACAGATCACAACAACAATCCATACTCACAGAGAAAGACCAATAAAGCAAATATAATAAAATGCTGACATTTGGGAAATCTGGATGAAGGGAATATGGGGATTCTTTGTATTCTTGCAGGGGTTTTTGTTGTTTGAAATTATCTCAAAACACAAAGATTACTAAGAAAGGACTAATTGACATCAGTTGTCCCGATAGGTATCCAGTAGTTTTGACAAAGGAAAGAGAGCTTAATGAAATAAGGGCATAAGTCATGGAATAGGAGTATTGGGGAACTTATGTAGCACAGAAGGTCTCTAATATTAAGCACAAGGCTTAAGTCTAGAGAAAGAGAGCCAAGGTGTGAGTGGGCCTATGGAAAGCTATTGAAGGATGTTATAACCAAGGTAGTGCAAGGCCAGAATGCACATTAGAATCATGACACCAGAAGACTTGTGAACCATTCTGACTTACCATGAGAGTCAGGAAAGTCAATTGGCAATTAGCATAATGTAAAGAACGAGTGTGAGGGTCTGAGTTAGGATAGTAGCTATGAGGCTGGAAATGCCAATTTTGGATGATGTATTGATCTCAAACGTGGAGTCTGGTTCCAAGCCTCAGGCTTGGAACATCCCAGCTCTGTCACCTTGGCAAGTTATTTAACCTCCCTAAGCTTTAGTTTTCCTCATCTGCAAGATGGGCAAAACAAGAGTCTATTCCTCTTGAGGTTGTTAGGCTAACAATGGAGATGAATAAATGTAAAGTGCCTAGAAGATTTCAGCTGCACATGGAAAGCACTCAATAAATCATAAGGATACATACAAAAAAGTATGATGGGCTTGTGAAGGTCTACTGACTAATTGGATGGGTTTCTCCCTTGGATAGTGAGTGCTGTTCTCCTAGCTCAGGTTTCCTTTTAAGTTTATCTATTTTTTTTAAAGAGAGAGAGAGAGAGAGAGAGAGAGAGAGAGAGAGAGAGAGGATTTTTAAATTTTTTTTTTTTAGTTTTCAGTGGACACAATATATTTTATTTTATTTTTATGTGGTGCTGAGGATCGAACCCAGTGCCCCATGCATGCCAGGGCACTACCATTTGAGCCACACCCCCAGCCCATAGCCCAGGTTTCTTAACCTGGATGTTATAAGATGTTTACCACTAGATACCAGTAGGGGATTCCCCAATAATGGCAATCAAAATATATCCAGATTTTACCATATGTTCCTAGGTGGACCCAGTGAGGAAAAGAGGAGAAGGATCAAGTCTGCCATAAGACACAAGTAATGGGATCTTCCACTGGGATCAGAGTACAGAGCATTGGGCCACAGAAGGCTAGTAACCAGAATTTTCCTCCCATCTCAGCTTTCCAGAAAATATTCTCCTGGGAAGTTCAGGGGATCAATGAATGGCAATTTTCTACCAGAAATCTGCAATTAAAAATAATTTGGGGCTAAAAAGGTGCTGTTGTTGAATCGCCATAGAAATACCACATTTTCCATAATGTTTTAAAATATTGGCAGTGAAAAAGATTAAAAAATAGTGACTTATAATTTTTACTTGTATATGTAAAGCATGTATATGCACATATATATGCCTATGCTTACATATATTACATATATGTGTGGATACGTGACTTAGGAAAAGAATGGAAAAACACAGAGGGAAAATTTAATGGTGGTTCTCTCTGGATAAATGTTATATTTATCTTTGGGGTATTCTGAACTAACTCAATGAAATGAGTAAAATCTGTAATAGATGTCATTTATGAGGTGAAAAATAAATAGAATTTTATGGTATTGGGGCATTTACATATAATGAAAAAAAATTTTTTTATTGGTTGTTCACAACATTCCAAACTCTTGACAAATCATATTTCATACATTAGAATCAAGTGGGTTATGAACTCCCATTTTTACCCCAAATACAGATTGCAGAATCTTTCTTTAAATTTTCCCCTAAACAAACTGAATTAGGGGAAAATTTAAAGAAATTTTTATATTATCACATATTCAAAAGGAGTAGAGGTGGAATTACATTGTAATGACTCTCACAAAAAAAATTTTTTTTTGATTCTACAAGCCATGGCTATTTCAACATTCTGAAAGATGAAATTAGAATAGATCTTTGCTGCACTGTTTGCAATAAGTTTAATTACATAAAAATTTATAAAAAGTCAGTAGACCCTGACCTTAGAAAAGTCAGCATTTATGACACAATCCCTGTAGCCTTATTTACTCCTTGTGGTGTCAGAGGATGGCATATCATATTGTGTAAATAGCTGACAAATTTCTTGGGAGGCTGGGCTGACATTTTTTGGTACTTTGGAAAAGAGAAATAACTATTCCTCTTTTTCCCAAAGGAAAAAGAGGGATAGAAATAAGGGGAGTAACCAAGGACAGGGTAGAGACGAAGAGCTGGAGAAGAAGAATAACATTAAACAGGGATGATAGGCGGGAGGGAAAGTGAGAGTTAAGGGAAATTGCATGGAACTGGAAGGTGAGCCTCAGGGTTATACACAATTACATATAAGAGGAAAGGAGGAGTAGGAGAAAAATTATATAAGTGGAAGAAACGATTTATAGTAGAGGGGATGGAGAGAGAGTAGGGGAGGGGAGGGGAGGGGAGGGGTGAGGGGACAGTGGAGAATGGGATAGACAGCAGAATACATCAGTCACTAGAAAGGCAATTTGTAAATCAATGGAAATGTAACTGATGTGACACAGCAATCTGTATACGGGGTAAAAATGGGAGTTCATAACCCACTTGAATCAATCTGTGAAATATGGTATAATAAGAACTATGTAATGTTTTGAACAACCAACAATAAAATAATTAAAAAAATAAATAAATAAAAAAAATAAACCTTGAAAAAAAAAAAAAGAAGCCAAAAAAAAAAAAAAAAAGAAATTATAATCTGAAATCCAAAGGGACAGAACAAAAAAGTTTTTTTAAAAAGTCTTGTACTTCAGCAATGATCAGTTAGGTATAATAAAAATTAAGTGCTATTAAATATTTATATCAGATCTTTCTTAAAATGTTCTAATAATATGATTCCTATCACAATTTTGCAGTATATTGATCAGATATAGGTTAAAAAGTTTTGAGATGGTTCATCATGGGGCAAGTGACTTTACCACCCCAAAATTCAGCTTCACTACCTGTGATAAATGGACAAATATTATTCCTCTCTGATTAAGCTATTGCAAAGATTAACTGAGTTAATTCATACAAAAGATGTGTAGACCTTCTTAATTGTCATTAATACATCCAAAGGTTATCATCTAAATGGCTATCACAGGGAAGGAATGATCCTAAGATGCAGATGTCCATGAGAGTGTTGACAACTCCCTTGGGGAATGACAACAACTCCCACAATACTCAAAGACTGTACATAAAATGTGACAGGAGGTCAACATAAAGTCAGCTAAGTTTGGCTACAGTGGAGCAAGTTCATGGATAATCACATGTATCTCTCACATTTTCAAGCTGCATGATTCTGAGAGAAGTAGAGGAAGGACAGTATTGTTACCTAATGAGACACACAACAACCACTTCTTGGACCAATCTCTGCAGGATCTCTCTATATATAGGTTCTTTTCCAACACAGGCTCTTTTCCCATCACACAGTCCTCAACATCCATCCCCACAATTGGAATTCCCCTAAAATGGACCCCATAGCCAGTCATCTCATCCATACATTCACTACCAACTTAAAATGCTTCAGGTTTGTGAGTCCATGTTCTTCTCACCTGGCTATCAATTCCCCAGAGGACTGGCAACTACTACTTTATTCAGATTCACTTACTCATTTGATGAACTTTTATTTAGCTCCTAGGAAGAGTTAACACATTGCATATATTGGGGAAAAGTGGTTGTCAGAAGACAGGGCATGTTCTTTCTTTTAAACCTTACAAACTACTGGGAAATATAGACAATGAGCAAGTGAGTTACAGACGTGCTTACTTTGAGTGCACAATCATTGTGCATCTGGTTTTCTTTAAGTTGGCAGTGAGGAATGGCCTTCAAAGCTGACCAAGCAAGGATCCAATCTTGGTTCTGCCATGTTCTCACAGTATAACTTTGGGTATGGAATGTCACATTTATGATCTTTAGTTTTCTCACCTTAAAAAGAGCCATGAAAAATGCCTATCTCATAGGATTTCTGTAAACCTTAACTAAGACTGTGCAGGTGAAGGCTGTGGTACAACAATGAGTCCAGGTTTTGTTCCACATTGCTTACAGGCAGCTCCAAAAATCCTTGAAATCTCCAGAGTAATAGAAGTGTCTTTGTTATATTAATTAAATAACTCATGCCAGACTCTAGATGGCTTAAGGATGGGACATTCACCTTGAAAGACCAAACCTATGATTAGAAGTTCCAGACTTTCAGTCACCTGACCTCAGAGAAGGCATGGGAGACAGGAGAATCAGTTCCATCATGTATCCAATGATTGAATCACTCATGCCCATGAGCTGAAACTAATAAAAATTCCGGATATACAGATCCCATGGGACTTCCTGCTTGATGAGCACACAGATGTGCCAGGAGGAACCAAAAAGTTTGCATTCTATCCCAAAATTCATTCTATGTGTCTCTTTATTTAGCTGGTACTCCTGATTAATATTCACTATAATGACACCATATTTGTACGTATAATGCTTTCCTGAATTCTATGAGTTTTCTAGCAAATTATTGAACCTGAAGTGGCCACAAAATTCCCACACATATAGCCATCCATTCAGAAGGACTGATGCCCAGAGGATCCCTGTGGTGTTTCTGGCATCTGAAGTAAGATCAGTCTTGTTGGGGACCATGCTGTTTAACTTTTGTGGTCTGCACCAATTCCAAGTAATTAGTGCCAACACTGAACTTCAATATATTCAATTGAGATTGAGCTGGAATAGAGACTTAGATTAGTACCCAAACACATGATTAGACCTTAGTAAATGACCATTATCTCATGACATCTCTCCAAGCCCACCACACACACCTCTACCTCTATTTCTATTGTCTTTTATCTCAAGTTTGAAGAGTTCTCAAATATACTGATGTCCATAAGGAATGTGTTTTATGAGCACATTTGAGTGCCTAAACTGAGACAGAAAAACAGATGGATAGAACACTGGGAGTCAGTGCATCTGAAAGTTCACACTCTTGAAAGTGCCAAAGAGAAGTTTAAAGGTTAGGAACCAGCAGAACACTTTGTGACTTCTTCTTTAACTTGTTTGACGTTGAGAAAATCTGCAGTGTCACTGCATCCATCCTATAAATTTAACGGTAGTTCTACAAGTACAGCATATTGGCTCATTATCAAAGTATGACTTTCCCAGCGCCAATGTTAACTACAATGGCTAATATGGTCAGCGAGACATAAATCTTCTCAAGTGAAACCACGTATTTGTGGTTAACAGTTTAATCTTTTGGGGAGTCTTTTGGCTTGTTTATCTTCAACTCTGCCAATGTACACATAGTCCATAACTTCAAAGACTCTCTCCTAGTGCTGCTTCAGCAGCAGATGAACTGCAAATACATAAACGTCATTGTAAAGACCAAAATAAAATTATTCCTTTCTTTTTTCATTTTTTTAAATAAGATCACTTCAAGTTTGGAAGACAGTTTCAACTTCTAAAAATCTGTTCACAATTATTTTCCCTTGGGGGCTCTTATAACTTAGAAGCTGTAGGTCTTAAGGAGTTAGGAACTGTTAGTTCTCATGCTGATTCAGCTGTTGAACCCTTGGATGACCTCATTCAGGCTTCTTCGTTGTTCTGGTTGTCTCAGAAAGTAGAATAAGTAATCATAATATGTCGTGCTGGGATGTTATGAGAATGTAGAAGAGCCAATTCTAAGATAGCAATGGTTATTAAAATTGACGGATCACCTTAATGTGTTATTTTAAAGATACTTTGATATATATGAATATATAAAAGATATTCAGTATACAAAAGATATTAAATATATAAAAGATATTAAATATATGTATACACAGACACACATTTCCTTTTATTTTCCTATCTCATCCTTTAACATAATTGCCCCATTAACAAATAGAAAGGCAGACCAAATTAATATTTATTTATTTTCAACTACTTTGTGATGGAAATTGCTGATAATGAAAATTTCAATGGTCAAGAAGCAGGTATGATAAATAAAATAAATTCAAGTAATCTATCAAATATTGGTTGTTAATTACTTGAATGTGTGCTTAACTTGCTATCTCCCTTCCCTTCCTCTTGCCTGTAATTTCCAGGAGTCCCCCAAGAGCACCTTGCTCACAGTTGTCTTTTACACCTTCATTGTCTGCTATCATGGTGAGCTAGAACCTATTCCAAAACAATAGCATCACACCTACAGACTCTACACTGCTATTCACCCCTGCTCCCTTATCACCACTTCCTCATTAAAAACAAAACCTGTTCTCATAATTGTCTCTGATTGTTCAACATCCTGAACTCCCAGCTCCAATGCTTACTTTATACATCTCTATACCTACACTGAGCTCCGAAGTCAGACATTTCAAGTAAATAACACCTGCCAACACTCCTAACAACTTGGATCATCTGTTGTTTCTAAAAGTTCACTTGCCAGGCTGCACAATTTTCACCAAGGTTTTCTGAAAGGGTGTAATCAATGATATTCAATGTTACTGAAAAATTGAGGGGAAAATAGAAAAAAATGTATACTGAATTTATTCTATTTAACATAATACTTATAGTGCTTACTATGTGCTGAGTACTTTCCAAGTGTAAGTACTGTTTTAAGCTTTGTAATAACCTTACAAGGTAGGTGTATGTTCTCCATATTATAGATGGAGGACACTGCAGCACACAGCAGTTAAGGAAATTGCTCAAGGTACTGCAGAAAGTGAATTAAACACACACTGGAAATTTTAGATCCTGTATCCTTATTTACTGCTACTTCTTTTATAGATAGCATAACGTTATTTGTAAACTTTTCCACCAAGAAAGAAATATCAGCAGAGTAGAAATAGAGTCAGATTATAATAGAAGAACACATACAATATTAAAATCTCATGTTAATACATCTTTTTGGTGAATAGGAGGCACCACATTAAGAAGACAACATATTATTTTAGACAGGATGATATGTCTGCACATAGAGATGGAAGTTGTAAGGAGGTAAGGAATAATTATTGGAGGAAGACTTAGGAAAAAGTAAAGGGTATATGCAATGATTGAAAACAGACCAAGGATACAACTTATTGAGACCCTGTCTCAAAATAAAAGGGTTGTGGCTTTTATTTTTAATAAAATAAAAGGGTTCAGTGGTAAAGCACCTCTAGGTCCAGCAGTACCTTTGCCTCCCACCAAAAAAAAAAAAAGAAAAAAGAAAAGAGATCAAAGGGAAAAAGTATGAAAAATTCTTGACTTAACACCTGCTATATGGTTTTCAAATAATTCTGAGAAATGGGATGAAAAGAATAGATTGGCCTTTGTGGAAAATGTGAAGTCAATTCAATGAGCAATGAATGAAAATATAAAATCAAAAGAGCCTTGCTACACATTAGAATAAATGTAATTACAAAAGAGTGGGTTTAGTATGGTGTCCCATCTTTTTCTAGAAACATTTCTTAGTCTTAGCATAGAATTGTAGAATACCCATGAAATTTTCCATTTCTAAAATATTAATAAAATTCATGTTATAATCAAAGATTTCTGGGGTAATCCAAATAATAATCACTATGAACACACTCTGCTGTAGTAAAAATAAAAATCTAAATCAGAATCTTAGAAATATATGTACATTATTTTTCTTTTTGTGTAATATATATATACACATATACTTCTCACATATATGTTTTTACAGTATATATTAATTTTCCTACATGAAATCCCATGTCAAAGACAGAGCACCTCCATGTTCAAGCTCAACTGGGAACATGCACATCAAACCACTCAAATTTTTGGCCATTCCACACGTGACCATAAAAGCACCACAAGTACTGATTTGGAGATTACAAATAAAATTTATTTTTTCACAAATAATAAGGAGAAACTATATTCTTAAAACTATTTTTAGGATGTCTAGAATGTTTAATAGAAGTTTAATAATGTTGTGGAATGTATAATTTGGAAGAAAAAATACTCCCTCTCTTTATCTCATCACCAGAGACAGTAACTATAGGGCTATAAAAATTTTCACTCTTTAAAAAATATTTTTAGTATTAAGATTAGTGTCTTTCTCTATTCCTATGATAACATGTTGAAGTATAATTAACAACAAAAGTCTTATAGATCCTCCCCAGAATCCTTACCTACCAAAGCTACTAAAACTACACTCTACCTGTATTCTCTATATATTCCCAAAGAAACATAAAATTATAAGGAACAAGATGATGGTCCTGTCTTCTTTAAAACCATGGGAAGTAACTTTTCTCAAACTCAATTTGACGTTAGCTGTCCTTTCAAAGAGCAAAACTTAGATCAATTAGTTCAGGGAATGTGAAACACAACACAACTTCTTCTCAAAAGATGACTCCTCATTTGTTTATATTAAATTTAATATCTGGCATTACAATCTGACACATTTATCTTTTACATTACATTTGCAAGGCTTGTTCTATGATATTTCAGCAGATACACATGTAAGA
Organism: Spermophilus citellus; assembly: GCF_964194105.1. Taxonomy (NCBI): domain Eukaryota; kingdom Metazoa; phylum Chordata; class Mammalia; order Rodentia; family Sciuridae; genus Spermophilus; species Spermophilus citellus. The sequence continues at coordinate 46,502,171 of NC_138194.1, read as the reverse complement.
TTAGTTTATTATTACAAAATCTACCATTACGACATATCAAAGATGCTAAATTTTTCATAGTGAGAAATATATTTAATTTTTCACTTTGATGTTCAGTTTCCTCTTTCAGTTGCCCCAACAGAAGTGAATCATTCACTTATTTAGGGAATAAAATAAAATAAAATTTGAAAAATTCTAATCATAGTCTTGAGTTTTCACTCAATTGTTTACAAAGATAGGATGTGTGTGATTAAGCCACTTGCTTGGTATTAATAATCATTGTTAGATACCATCTCAAAACAATTAAGATAGTTATTCCTGAGATTGCTTTAAAAGTGATATTATTACACCCAAAATGAAACAATTGTCTGGCTCTGCACATAATCATCATTTGGTAAGTTCGTTTCAATAAAGCAAAATGTCAGGCTGACCCTCCACTGGGTTCTGTGACTCTTAAGAGAAAAGAAGGAATGTAACTGGCTTCCTTCAACTTATCAAGTCCAGCAAGATAGGAAGGACACACAGTGCAACAAGTTTTAAGTGTACAATTGAAATGTTTCAAACTGCAAGTCAAAAAAGATACACTCCAAATGTAACCCACAGTACTCATTTATTGTTGAGTTCACCTCGTGATGTCTAACTTAATAAGTAGTATAGACATTTTCACCAGTTAGGTAGTCATTTCGAAAACTATTTACCAACTGTCTTTCATCAGAATTCTGTTTCAACTAAAAAGGCACCACAGATTTTTAACTTGATGATAGAAAGCGGCATCATACATTTTCCTCTGAAATATTCTAGAATGGTGACAGATTTCTTATGTCCATAACGTAGCTTACAGAGTTTCAGCCATAAAAGAGAACTTACATGAATTACAAAATTAACAGTCATGATTTTGTCACTTGGGATTTTCATAATTATAAAAACACATTTGCTAATAGGATGATGAGTATATATTGCAATTTTAAATCATCTTGTTATGCATTTATTTGTTAAGAGAATAACATCTTTTCTTTCTCTTTTTTAGATACATTAATTATTATAGAAATTGTATATAGTTGGTATAACTGACAGAAAAGCAAAGCTATTAAAAATTACATTACATTGGTATATAAAGCTTTAAAAATTATCCTTCCATGTTTCACAATTAATACAGAAAAGTTAAGCTGACCACCAGCTTTACAATGTAAAGTCAACAAGCCTGATTCTCTTCCCCTGTCCCAATATAATGAAAACATGATTATATTCCCCATTATATTTCCCACAAAGGGATATCAGATATCTGATCTTTGCAAACTCATAATAGTGGTAGAAAGGAAATAAATACATGTTTGCACATATCTCATTGAAGAATCTGCCCAGCAATATCTCCCAGGACAAATTTTACCTTTAGCCCTAGAAGTGGGAAGAACCAAAGAACAGAGACAGGAAAAAGCCAAAGAAACCCTCTCAGGGCAGTCCCTAAGTTTCTGATTTTCTATTCCAGGTGAATATTCTTAAGCTCCAGAAGGAAAAATTTCCACTGGATTTGAACTGCAGCACCTCTGTGAATAGCTCTTATAATCTATAAAGACATACTTAACATAAAAGTGATAGTAGAAAATATATGATAAGAATCTGTTAGGCAATCTGAGAGATCTTTGCATGTCCTTGTGTTTATCCTTTTTGTCTCCACTGGTAGTTTTCAACAAGACTGAAAATGCCTACAATAGTCCACTGAATGTTCCAGAACTTCATGGCTTTCAACCCATTTATGGACAAAGTCAGTACCTTTACCAAACCAAGAAGACCATTTTTTAAACTTACTCTTTCACTGTGTTTGATATCTGTTTTTCCTCAAGGGTTATTTAACAAGTCCACCAAGTCACAGGCCAAATTGTAACTCCTGACTGACTTTCTGCTTTTGGATTTTGGCCTCTGTTCCAGACTTTCAGCATGGGAGAAATAGAGATGATATCTACAAACACTTACTTTTCAAGTAGGGGAGGAAGGAAGGAAGGAAGGAAGGAAGGAAGGAAGGAAGGAAGGAAGGGAGGGAGGGAGGGAGGGAGGAAGGAAGGAAGGAAGGAGGGAAGGAAGGAAGGAAGGAGGGAGGGAAGGAAGGAAGGAAGGAAGGAAGGAAAGAAGGAAGGAAGGAAAGAAATTTGTAATAAAAACCATAGCCTTCTCTTTATTTCTTTGGTCAAGAATCATGGAAATATTCTTTGACAATGAAAATGAAACTAAGATGTCAAACAACAAATACGATCCTGTGTATGATAATTTGAAATATATGATATATATGCATATAGTTTGCATCATATCAAGTGGTAACTATGTTCTCAAATTGTGTGGGAAAAGTTTTCAGGAAAGGATGAATTTGTAGGACTTGACTACCTCCCAAGTTATTATGATGATAAATTATAGATTTAAAAACAACATAGAACTAAATGGAATTCACTTGGCTCAGTTTAAATACAGTTTTTTCTTTCTCCTAAAATATTATCTCCCATATTGGAATAAAAGCCCTAAAAAATGTAACTGAAGTCTAGTTTCTGAGTGGGGTCTACTTAATTTAGATTTTACCCCAGGTCTCAGCTGAATTTGTCCATCTTTTGTGACTCTTCTTCTGCCTTTGCTATTGGGCAGTTAAGTAAAGAGAAAAGATAGGTCTAAATGCATTACTTGGAGAATAACATTTGTCATTATTATGCTTGCAGCTTTTCAGGTGTGTTGGTATGTAAGGTCTTGTTAATCTCATAAGCAATTATACTCTAATGTGTAAGAACTACTGCTTTTGATTCCCATTCTGTTTTGCCTTGATATAAACCAACATAATTAAGTTTTCTTTTTTTTTCTTTTTTTTATTGGTTGTTCACAACATTACAAAGCTCTTGACATATCATATTTCATACATTAGATTGAAGTGGGTTATGAACCCCCAATTTTACCCCAAATGCAGATTGCAGAATCACGTCGGTTACACATCCACAATTTTACATAATGCCCTATTAGTAACTGTTGTATTCTGCTACCTTTCCTATCCTATACTATCCCCCCTCCCCTCCCCTCCCATCTTCTCTCTCTACCCCATCTACTATAATTCATTTCTCTCCTTGTTTATTTTCCCATTCCCCTCACAACCTCTTATATGTAATTTTGTATAGCAATGAGGGTCTCCCTTCATTTCCATGCAATTTCCCTTTTCTCTCCCTTTCCCTCCCATCTCATGTCTCTGTTTAATGTTAATCTTTTCTTCCTGCTCTTCCTCCCTGCTCTGTTCATAGTTGCTAGTTTAAAAAAAGCATGTGAGGGGTCTTCTAAAATTTTGTTTAGTCATTATTTTACTAAACACTGATAAAATGCTGATAAAAGGCCAATACTTTTCTGGGCTGTATAATCCTTCTAACAACTTCTGAAGTAGTTATTAGTGCTCTCCCAGGTCTATAAATGAGGGACCTAATATATAGTGGAAGTAACTTCCTAGCACCACCTTGTTGAGTAGTAATGGAGCCAGGAGTTGGACCCAGATACATGAGAAATTTTGTTTTCAAGATATAGAATCATCATCATAAATATCTAGATACTAACATCTAAATTATATGTAGACTTAATACTAGAATTTATGACTCTTAATGGTATTACCAGTAGACCATGCTCCTCAAATCAATTTATTACATTGAAATTTTTCTCACATGATTCAAGAAAACTCGTAAGAAGCCTTGGGTGGTAAACAGAACATTTGGAGACCATGGCAACTGTTTCTTAATGTTCTTTCTGCCATTCTCTTTTTTCTTCAATTTAGCTTTCAACCAATACCAGAGTTGGCTTTCTGGACACAGGTATTAATCATGCCATTCCCTTTTTAAAACCTCTTATTGCTCTTCACTTCAAACACAACAGAATTTCACCATTTAGCTTGGGTGATGGTGTCATCACAAGTCTTTGTTCTGAATCATGCTCTTCCATCAGTTTTTCTTTTTTCTTTTAATACCTCTGCCAAAAATTCCATTAACCATCCTCCCTTTCTCACCAGTGTATTCTCCATCTCTCTTTCTGCTTAGCAAGTTCCAAATTATTCAACACCTAATTTAAATATTCTCTCTCTCTCTCTTTCTCTCCCATAAACACCCTTCTTCTTTAACAACTATCTACTTTTTAAAATGTCCATCACTTTTCACGAAACTTAATTGAACACATTTTATTTCAAGAACATGAGAGAATTGGTCACTATGCCCAGCGTAAGTATCTGAACAACTTTTTCTAGAAACAAATATCAATTGTTTCATTCCTTTGTATTTTCCACAGTGCCTATCAATGGCACTAAAATGTCCAAAGAGGATATCTGATACATTTTGAGTGATTAAGTGAATCTGTCCATCCAGTTGACCTCAGCTCTGTGGAAGTCAAGAATAAAATCACCTTTCTTAATTATTACGTCCTCATGTGGCCATCATGTAGAGTTCACACAGATTTGGGGGCCAGTCTGCTTTCCTATTTACTACCTATGTGATCTTAAACAAATTAACCTAGTGCCTTACCTCTTTCAACTCTAGGAATGATTGGAAGAGTTAAATGAGTTGATGTGTATAGAGTGCTTAAAAGTGTGCCTGGCACAGTCACTTTGCCAAACGGGTTAGCTGAGAATATTACATGGTATGAATTCTATTTCTTTCTATACTTACTTCATGCCCATTTGTGTGTGCCACAAGACTTCAAGAAATAGATATTGATTTTATCTTATGAGCAAATGTTGGGGTAGTCATTCACACTATACTTTCCCTTCTCAGGATGAAAAGAAATCTCTGGTATCTTTTCCTTAATCCCTACAATACTGGCCACATTTTTATTTTCTTTCTTTGATGTAGCTTTCTATTTCTATTTTCATGTTTGTTTTCAATGCAAAAAACACCATGATATTTGCAAAAAGACTATTTTCTTTAATATTATCATGGAGAAATGTGCTGCAATTATTCATCAGACTTCAAACACAGGTACATTCTCTGTCTCCAAAATCAAAAACTACATACATGATAGTGAACTAAATAGATCTGAAAAAAATGACAAAAGTAGATATTTAATAGTCATATTTCATGGATCAAAACTTATACCCCATCTATCGTGAAAATACATTCCATAGCAATTATTTTCCACTTCCATCATTGTTGATTCTTTGTAGATGAGGTCTTAAACTATTGAACTTTTCATGAAGAAGAGCACTTTTCCCATCTTGTATTTCAAAACATCTCTATCAAGACACAGACAGTAACCTATACTTCTCTTTCTCACTTCACTTCTACTTGTTTGAACTTTTTTACATTTTCTTTCATTTCCTGACCAGATTGCTTTACTTTTCTGGTGAAGAAAGATTTTCATTATAGTTTTTGGATAGACATTTGTGACATAAAACCAAATCCAAAAAGTTCATCACATATCCAAACAAATCTGACTTTCTCAACTTGTACTCTTCAGAAAAAAAAAAAAAGTCAGCTTTGGATTTATTTCTTACTTGCAAGTATCTGAAACGAATTGTGATTTTAATTAAAAGAACAACATATTGAGATATTTATATTAATTATGCTTTTATTTTGCAAATTTCTCCATTTAAAACATATTGATCTTACATCCTCTTTCAGATTGTTCAAGTATTATAAGTTCAATGGCATGAATTCATCTGTTTATTGCATCTGCTGACTGTTGCTCATGGTGATTTTCTTGTGAGGTTTGCAATCTAGCAGTGTGGGCTCAATTTGTGCTTGGTTTTTAAAGTATTGGACTCCAAAATACTGTAGGTTATGAAATGAAGTTTTGGAGCCTGCTTTTGCTGAGAGGACTATGGGATTTCAGTGATTTCAGACTGAGTTTTAAGGTTGGTTTCTGAGATCATGTGTCTTGCACCACCCAGGTAGTACAAACCTAGACCTACGTCAGCAACGGATTGAGGCCTTCTATTCAAATTACACAGAATGCTTGTTTTTTTTTTCCAGCACAAGTCCCAGATAAATGATGAGTTTGTTTACATTTACTTGGTTAAAGTTTGATATTTTTTTCTAAACAAATAGGCCTGGAAGTCCTTGGATATTTTGTTGTTTGCACAGGATTCTCAGATTATGCTTTGTTGAAAACAGGTGTTTGTAACAAATTCTCTGAAACCCATGTGGTAGGCCTTGGTATTAGCTTTCTGTGACCTCTCTGATTCCTTTATTACTTTTTTTTTCTTTTAACATTCGGGATTTCCCTGACTTTTAATTTTGTGTGTGCTTTAAAATCAATTATTGTGTTTTATCCAATTCACTTATGCTTTTTCAAATAGGAAGCCAAAATTCTCCTTGCTACTGTTTGAAATTCTGTAGCCTTCCCTACTAACTGTTAGTAACCAGTTTACCACAATGCCAGTAGGATTCCATAACAATACAGGGGCTTTCTTATAGCTCAGTCTCTGCATCAAATGTCTATGCACATCTCTTCTGCATTGGTTAAATTTAATGAATTCAGCAATAATTTGCCAAAAATAACCAAAAGCAATTTTGTATTGTCTGTATCCCCAAAGAATGGCTATAGAATGGGGGAAAAATCATAGCATAGACATCTAAAAGTACTGGCAGCATGGTAGAGTAAGGGGAGGAAAAGGATTGTGTGGAGCTCCTAGGGGAGCAAGAGGTCAATGTCTCCATAGTAGGTAGAAAGATTTGGAGCAACTTTCTCATCAGAAAAGAAAAAAAAACTGTAATGACTATTAATGACTAAGAGGGAAAATGTAAAATTTTCTTCATATTTTTTGTAAATACCATTGGTGCCTCATTCAGAGGAAGATCTGTGACCTGTTTATAGGTAACATTTCTCCAAAGATAGAAAAAAAATCAAGAAACAACTTAACCAATAGTTTCTTGTATAGATTCTGACTTCAAATCTGGACAGAAAAATAGATAATTTGTTTAATTTTATCTAGGATATAACATGTTCCTTGATATGAGAATGTCATTATTCAACTTCTCATAAGCAAGTATTACAGAGAACATTATTAGCTATACACATATATTTTCTAATCACTAATCTATTTGGAATATTATGATCCCTGGTAGAAAAGATATAATTGCAATCTGGACAAAAGAATGGTTACCACACAAGATGACCTTGAGGAAGTGCCTCTTAAACTAATCTTTTCAGATTAGTTAATGGTTCAGAGCACCTAAAAAATCACTACTGCAATTGAGGGATAGGGTGTGGCTAGAAAAGCCAATGTTTCTAAATTATGTACAGCAATCTTCGTCATTTGGAGCTTCAGTGTTTGCAAGTTCTTCTATTTCTTAAAACCCATTTGCAAGCCCAAAATTAATATTAACAGCCCTTCTATGGCCATTCACGGACACACACAAAGGAAAAAATTTGAGTTGCATGTTAAGCACAGCCACATCTGAGGCTTTGCTTTCTTGTTTTAGCTCATGCAGTGAGCAAATATACTTTTGATAAGTGTAGTTTATGCCACACTTTTTACATTTTGTACTTTCTGTTGGTGATCTCACTGTTTTAAATAATCCCCAAGGGTAGTGCTGAAGTGCTGCTGTCTGGTGTCCCTAAGTGCAAGAGGCTATGAGGAGCCATACAGAGAAAATATGTATGCAAAATAAAGTTCATTCAGACAAGGATTCTAGAGCTGTTGGCCATGAGCTCAGTGTTAATGAGCCAACAGTATGAAAGATACAGTAAAAGAAAGAGGAAAATCATCCATCTGTGTGTAAGGCTGCCCTGGGAAGTACTAACATAGTACCCATAGTAGTACCTATAGTGTGTCATGAAGATGAAAAAAAAAAAGGAAAAGAAGCTAAATTTGTGAATGTTTGAGGATGATAATAAGAGAAGTGAAGTGGATAGTATAGTTGTGAAGTTGAAAGCCAAATAAATTTACAGTTGCGTTTCCCAGGGTCAGTAAATGTTAAACCCCAGTGTTGGCTGTGTCTGCATTTGCAATAGGTGACAAAGCATGAAAAATATTAAAACTGCAGACAAGGCAGGTCATGCAGAGTAGGAGGAGGCTGTCGTAGAATTTCAAAACTATGTATTAAATGTAATTCAGGAAAAGTTTCATATGTAAGAACAGATTTTCAACATTGATTTACACTATCAGGATGTTGGCAAATGAACCTATACAATGCAAATGGCCTACAAAATTTCTGCCTTTAAATTATTCAGTCACTGTGAAATTGATTATTTGTTAGAGACATGTATTAAATAAGGTGTCTATGAACAGAAACACACTTAAAGTAAGGTTATGTATTCACCAGTTAACCAAAATATTACCAGAGATTCACAGGGACCTCCACTACAAGCAAGGATTTAGTATTTGTTAATTCAGTGTTTGCAGTAACTTCGTGGAATAAAACTATTGTGAATATTGTAATATAGTTATTTAATCTAAACTATTATAACCCATGGGTAGAGAGTAAATTTTTGCCAATAATATTCAAATGGAAATAACATATTTGAATCTTAAAACCAAAAATCAAATTTAAGGAAGATGTCAACATGTGTAACTACCAAGTATTAGAACACAACACCATTCACTTGTTCAAAGCAATTAAACTATTTTCTTTTTATTATTTATTTACTTATTTATTTGGTACTAGGGATTGAACTCAAGGGCACTTAACCACTGAGCCATTTCCCCGGCCCTTTTTTTGTATTTTATTTAGAGAAGAATCTCACTGAGCTGTAATTAAGCTATTTTCTAAGAGAAATTTGTCATATATTCAACTCACCTGGTAGTTGGTATTTCACTGTTTCATTCCCACATTATCATTTATTTCATGAACTATTAAGATCATTTAATAACTATATTTTATTCAGTTTCCTATCACAACAGCTATAAAACTTTAATTTACTTAGGTGGTTATGTCTGTTTTCCCTAAATCATATTTCTAAGAGCAGGATCCATGCATTTCCTGTTTTAGGATTCCTGCTGCCTAACACAGTATATGGTACTTAGTTAATGCCAAGCAAATTCTTGTTGAGCAAATATTTTTAAATTAATAAATGAAAAAAAATGTAATTCATAATTTCAGAAAAAGATAATAGATTTTTTAAAAATCATAGCCAATGTTCAATTTAAATTTCCTTGTGTATTTCCAAGAAATTAACTCAGGATAATATTAGAGGAAGTGTTTTTAGAACTATTTTGATTACATAAATAGTACCCAGATGTCTATTAGTGGTAAAATAAAAAACTGAACATTAGAATAATGTGCTAATAAAAAGTGTACAATGGCCACTCTGCCATTCCTACTCCCCCACCACCATGTTTATATGAAATAGCTGACAAAGATAGCTAGAACTAGAGAAGTCATCTACAAAACTCATACACGCATACAGATGCACAGTGTTTTTCTTTAGTATTTATGACATAACCCAAATGCTGATTTAGGAAGTATCAGATATCCAAAGACAGAGTTTTATTTTAAGCCACATGCCCCAAGATAATTCACACATATATTCTTCCTAGACTGTCCACGCTGTCTGCAGTCTTCTCAAACTAAAATGTGTTTGATATTAAGGTTTTCCAATCAGTGGAGACATTATTATGACTATATTTACATGACCTTTGCATTCTCCATTTCCTGTGAAAGTTCTGGGGAATTCATGAACCTGCCATCTCAGTGCACTCTAAAATATTTGCTCCAAAGAAAATGTAATTTTATAGTTCAAGAAATCTCCACATTGAAATAAAAGGTAGATACTTATCACAACTCGGAAGCTGTTAATGGAGTGCATCCAGAGGTTAAAGAGGCTGGGAGAAGCCCTGGGGAATGTTCATATGTCAAGAATTCCAAATCATTGGCAAGCTGAAAGTAACAGCTTATAGTTTATTCCACAGCTTGGATACAAACCAGTAAAAAGATGATCTGCATTGCAGGACCCAGGCCAACAAAAGGATGTCACCATTGTATTAAAGACAAAAACTACATAAAAATAAGAAAATGTCCCATGATGCTTTCACATCTACTCAAAAAAAGAGTCCAGCACAACATCAAATGCTTATTAGTAACAGCAAAAGAAACACACAGGAAACTATGTTTTTTAGTCTGGCTTAAGAGAAAATGTTTGCCATTTTTACTTACTGACCCCCTCCTTCAAGCAAATTTAAAAAATTTATAACCTCAACACTTTTCTAATGAACTCATTATTATAAAGGAGAAAAAAGGAGTTAGAAACCTTAAACTAGGTCACTTGGCCTTCTTTCATATTGTTTCCTCCAGACTCAAAACATTTCATTCCCCAATAGCCAATGACCGCGTAGATCAGAAAACTGAATGCAGGCAGACCTGAACACAATATTCTGTATGGTTTTAGCCTTCTTCCAGACATTTAATGGCATCTGCCTATTATAGGAGGTTACTCCACTTTCCATCAATAACTCTATTTTCCATGAGCTTACAGTGGAGTTAGTTCAGAAGTTGAGGGGTTTGGGGAACATTCAGAATGTTTGCAAAAATAACCTCTGCATACAGACAACAGGATTTTAAATGTGATTATTTTCATAAAGCTTACTGAACATCAACCCTGGTCTGAACAAAGCAATAAAATAATATGAGTGCTAAAATATTGAGGAGAGTTTTTGTCTATGAAAATGGCTTCTGACATTATTATTGCTGTGTGTATATACATGACTGCATGACCCATGTGATTCTGCAACCTGTACACTCAGAAAAATGAGAAATTATACTCCATCTGATTCAAATGTATGATATGTCAAGATCATTGTATTGTCATGTGTAACTAATTAAAACAAATAAAAAATTTTAAAAAAGAAAATGGCTTCTGATATGAAGGTATAACTGTGCCGGTTGGCACATCTTAAAGAGAATTAAGTAATTCAGAGAATAAGTATCAATAGGCACTAGGGAGACAGATCATGAAGGAATCAGACTTTCAAAGATGTTTGTGTAGAAAGGAGAGATTATGCTTCTCCTTGAAAGAATAACAGGAATAAAAACTACGGAGAGAATATGGAGAAAAGATATTGGAGGATGTGTGAACTAAGATTCAGAAAGAGTGAGGATATAAGGCACACTAGGAATTCTGGGAGGAACTATCCTTGCTGGAGAGGTGTTGGTGGGAAGAAGAGAAATGGAAATATGGCAGATAAAAACTGCAAGATATAAAGATAGATGATAGATAGATAGATAAAGAATCAATCATTCATTCATTCACTATATCCAACAAAATATTTTCAAATACTGGTTGGCACTGTGTAGGCAAAGCTGTCTCACTAGGACTGGTAAAATAATTGAAAGCAATTGAACAAGAAGAGCCAAAAGAACAAGTAGAAAAACCATGGTTTTAAGAACACACAAACAAAAACCAAAGCCTGGGAATTTCATTCCTTAGGGCAGTCACCAAAAGACTATGGACTGGTTTTGAGAATGTGAGTTCAAAATCTGAGCCCTGGGGTGTGGGTTCATGTCCCCAGGCCAGGAGTACAAAGGATAAGAGTCTGTGTTAAGAGTTTAGGTTCTGAGTGATAAGGACATTTGACCAAAAAGGGTGGGCTACAAGAGGTCAGAATAGCATTATGAGGTATGAGTAATACATCGAAGGAGGCAGCAGTGCCCTTATGTGAAAGTGGCTCAGAAATAGCCCCAGAGGCCCTATACAGCCTTCAGCAGTGGTCGGTCTTCACCCTACAAGTGTAGAAAATGGAGGACCCCTGGATGAGATAAGGATTTTGAGTGAACAGAGGGCAAGGTGATTTCCAATCCCAAACATCCATAAATCTGGTGGAATTCTTTTTATCTATCTAGATAGTCTGTTGTCATGTAGACATACTCAGAACAATTTCAGTTAGGGGACTCTTGGGTCATATCTTCTTGATAAAAATGTTTTACAGCCCCATTCTTGAGACTCAAGCACAAATTCCATGATTCCCGGAGCTTTCTTGAGAAATGAAGGCACTTTACTCAGGACTGAAACTTCCTCATGTCAAGGACCTTTGAAGAATTCTCATATTCTTGGCAAATTGCTACAAGGCTTTGCAATATTTTTTTCCTACCCCATATTAACTCCCAAGGAAGCATTTTTAATAATGTCATCGATGGATTTTTATGACTTTTTCAAAATGATCAGATAAAATATCATGTTACAATAGTTCTTCTTAAAATTATGTTCCACCATTTGGAGATTCATAGGTTTTTTTCAGAAACACAAAAATTTTCTTCAGTGAGTTAGAGGAGTGTGTACTACTAGGTCTATTTTAAATAAATATAAGTGTGCAATGGAAAAAGAAAGAAATCAAAAGAGTATTTTGGGAATCCAGACCATGTTTCTAAAACTGGAAACATTTCATAGATCAAGAAATGTTCATCAGCAGTGAGCTTGTGAATCTAGATGTATACATGGAGCTTTCTACCCTCCCACCACTATTTATAAGTTCTATCTCAATACAAACATCAAAAAGAACCTCAATTATTTAAAATTATAGCAAAGGTATCTTTAACTTTTTATTCTAGAATTTTCCTGTTGCTCATTATTTCTTTAAATCAGGAAGTTAACTCTTGTGTCTAAGAGTTAAAGTAATTGCATATCATGTCAAATGTCTTGTGTTGTTCTAAGAGGGGTGCTACAAACTTCATTCTAAACACAAGAGTTGTGCTAACCTACCAAAAACAACAATCAAAATTTGGAAGGAATATCAGTCATTCAAGTCTTCGTTGAATAGATTTAAGTTCCTAGAATTTAAAAAGATCACCTGGAACTTTTAGTTAAATAATTATTTTTTAAAATGTTAGGTTTAAGGTCATCACAATAAAGAGGTCATACTTCATCATGATCGTCATGCAACAACAACAACATTCTTTCTATGAAGCTTCACCATTAGATTTGAAGCAGCCCCATGCTGTAGTCGAATAAGCACAAATGATCTTGGCAGGATATGAGACAAAGTGGTGCTGCCAGACAACAGACAGCGTGCATGACACTTGGGAGCCAGGGTAGCACATTTGCTTCTAGCTTCTGCAGGACTTTGGCCAAATCACCTACACTTGCTGGATAGCCTCATGGGCAGTCATTTGGAAATGAGTTATGGAGACCGAATACTTTTGAAAATCCATTTTTTATGTTTTCACAACCTGTTAAGCAATAAATCTTGCAAGTATGAGAACCAAAACTTTGAGGCATGGGCTCTCAAATTAGCATCTATGCCTTGTCTGTGGCCATTCCTAGCACTGAGAATGGTCCTTGATGGACAGCTGAAAGGACCACTTGGGAGAAGGAAGAACACAAAATTTAACATGTGCCTTCTACACCTGTGGCCAAGAACTGGCTACATTATTTTCACAAACATGTTTCATTCTCATAACCACCTGTTCTTGTTAGTATTTTGATTATAATCATAAGATCACTCATTGTTGAACAAAGAGACAGAAGAGGCCAACGAAATGATCTGATTTTATCCAGTAAAAAGAAAAATGTGATTTGAATTTGTTGTCCAGGCAGTTGATAAATATAGTTATTACAATATTTTGTTTCTTTTTGCCCCAATGTAATTGATTTGAGATCAGAACACATTGGAAAGAAGAAATTAAGATGAGTTGAGAAAATAGATGTGATTTTCAGCTGTGTTCTAAACTTTTGCTCTCTGTTGGATCTCTTCTGAAACCACAGTAAACCAATCATCTGGCATCCTCTGAAGGTCTCTCTTGGGTCAGCAGAGGCTCCTGTACAGCTGTCTGTTTCTGGCATATAAAAACAGGGGCTGCTCCACAGTGGCCTCAGAGCTGCTGCTGTAGCTCCGAATGTCACTGTGCCAGCACGGATTTCCTTTATCTCTTTTGCAACTTGAGATGTTCCAAAATCATACTCCATTTCATAAGCTTTCTTGACCTACCGTTGGGAGGAAAGAGGAGGAGGTGACCTACAGGGCTTTGTTTTGAAATCCTCCTTGCAGCTTTTACTGAGCCAAATCTGATCTTAGATATCTCCAAAATTGTTATATTTCATGAATATTGCAGTCTCTGCAGAATGTGTCTTCTATATTTTTTGTGGGATTTCAAACCCATTTGAGAATTATGAAAATGCTAGAAAATTTTCATATGCCTACAGTCTCAAAATTGTACCCAATATCAATCAAATGTTTAGCAAGTTAATACCACAGCGGAACTGAAATATCATCAAGATGATTCTAGAGGTTAATAACTTTTTTCTTTTCTTTTTTTTTTGTGGTGCTAGGGATTGAATCCAGGTCCTTGCACATGAGAGGCAAGCACTCTACCAACTGAGCTATATCCCCAGCCCCTGAGGTTAATAAATGTTTAATTGTTTACAAAGGTCATGTTTAAACCTTACAGGAACTTAAGAAACTCCATACAAACCTCCAACACCAAGGTGAAAACCACCAGCCATTGCCTCTCAACCAGTATTCAACAAGTTTCCCATCTGATCCCCTGCTATGGTCTGTTCACAACAGCAATCAGAGTCCCTTTTGTAAATTCTAAATCAGATCACACCCTTCATGTGCACATAGTTCCCTAGGTGCTTCCCAAAATATTAAGAACTAAATCCAGACTCCCTTCCCAAGCATACATATCAGCCCTACCCACCTCTCCAATCCCATCCTGCTACCTTCATGCACCAACCTCTAGCCACAGTAGATTTCTTGCACCATATGGGAATGTCTGACTTAGTAAACACATTTGCTTGTAGGATGGTATCCCGTCCTCTCAGAGTACTTCCTCCAATCTGGCGTTTCAGCTGCACCTCTGGAAGGTCATTGGGACATTCTATAATGCCAGCTGCCTCTATGTAATGTAGCACCTATGCTAATGAGTGGATTCCATAGTTGTGAGTCTACTCCACATATCCTTTAGCTCCTCATCAAATGTGATGCCATGTGGAGCTCCGTGTCCATGTATCAGATAGTCCATGATTTCCCAGATAGTGATTCTAGCTGATGTTCTATAGATAGGAAAGGGAAACTCATTGCCAGAAGTATCTGTCCTCTGGTGAGAAGCTTGGTCCTTTCATGTTGGAAGGAGTCCACTAAATGCCTGGTTGATCGTCTCAAGAGTCTAGGCCATCTCTGGGGTTTGTGTTGGTCACTGTTGCTGACATTTAGAGGCAGCTAGTTTAGATGAGTATGTGGGAGTCAATGTTGTTTGGTTCACATTTGACCTCTACCTCTACCATATGTAACTCAATTCATTGGTCCACCATCCCATTTCTAGGAAACCAATGACAGAGACCAGATAATGTCAAAAGTCTGTGTCAACTTTTCTATTGATTTTTCAATGTCTCTTCTGGTGGGTACTTTTCAGTGGGAGTTAATGAGTGAACATAAATTTCACATGCCTATACTTCAGACCTCCTTTCTCCAATTTTCCATTCCTTTTCTTCTCAGGTTCCTGAGCAGACATTCAGGCCACTGGCCACTGGGCAGGAGCCTATGCATAGTCTTACCTCTGGACACTTATACATCCACACAAGGTAAATAAATAGTTGTGCTTCTCACAGTTCTGCCCATGAGAACAGCTCCACTCAGCCTCATCCCTCAATGGCGCAGTAAAGCAGCCATTGTCCATTCTTATCTAGCACCCAAATATGAAATCAAGCTTAGACTTTCCTCTCCTCTTTCATCTGGTTTCTTGGGACCCTCCTTCTCTCTACCATATGGACACAGATGTAGGCAAGAGGAGTGACAACAGTCCCACTGTAGGAGGTGACAGGGGGACTGGACTACACGTCCATGCTCCCGGTCCTGCTCCATTGCAGTCCAAAATTATGTTATTTAATCTTACAAAGGAATGCATCTGGGTCCAGCTGACTTGATATGAGGGATCCAACAGAATACAGATCATGGGTAGTTCCAGATACATAGTCACCTGGTGCTTTATAGGTAAGTATTTCCTGTCTACCAAAGTTCACAGACATGTCAAGAGCTATCCTTCGAAGAGTATATACTTCTCACCTATAGATGGCATGGCTGGCTTCTTCCAGAGTCCTGGGGCCTACATCGTGATTCTTATTCTGGAACTTTCCACAAGCAGCAGCCTACACCTTTTCTCACCACTGACATCTCTAACATCAAAGGGCATGCCAGGTCATATGCCCAAATGACAGGTGCTGCCAGCTGGACCTGCTGCAGCACCCCTTCCTGTGTTCCACTCAGAACTGGCAGCATTCTATCTCACTGAGTACATGGGCTGGAGCAGTATAACTAAGTGCAGAAAGTTTTGTCTCCAGATCCAAAAAGGCCTATGAGGCATTTTTCCTTTCTTTGTGGTAGAAAATACTAGATATAGCCATCTGTCTTTTATTTGGGAAGATACATGCTAGCATGTCACTGTCCACTGGACCCCTAAAAACATCAATAAAGTATCTCCTCCCTAAACTTTCATGGGATTTATATTCTCCCACCTGTATTAGTCAGCTTTTCATCATGACCAAAATACTGAAAAGAACACCTTAGAGGAGGAAAAGTTTATTTTGGCTCATGGTCCATGGTTGGGAGATGCCATTGTTCTGGGCCCAAGATAAGGCACAGAATCATGGTAGAAGGACAAGAAGAAGGAGCACTGCTCAGTTCATATAGCCAAAAAGCAGAAAAACCAAGGAAAGGAGCCACAGAGAAGATGAACACTTCCAGGGAATGCCCTCAGTGACCACCTCCTCCAGTCACATCCCACCTGCCAACAGTTACCAACCAGTTAGTCTATTCAAACTAGAATGGACTCATCTGGTTAGATTTTATTGTCTAATCATTTCCCCTCTGAATATCCCTGCATTAACATGTGACACTGTGTTATTGGGGGACACCTGATATCCAAACCACAACCTCACCCTACAGTGCATATATACCAAGGCCTTCAGTGTAGTAACCATCTCTTTGTTGTCCTATCCGATCACCAAGATGTTGTTGATATGGTGTTTCAGTGTTCGATTCTGCATGGTATTCAGACAATCCATATCTCTTTGTGCTTTGTTATGGCAGAAGACATAATAGTTAGCATAATCCTTGGGCATAATTGTAAATGAAAATTTTTCATTTGAATATAAACTGTTTCTGGTTTTCTGTTCTAATTGGAATGTAAGAGAATGCATTTGTCAAACAATGGGTACATAATACATACCTGAGGCCTTATTAATTTGCTCTAGTAATAATAATACCACACTCGGTACAGCAGAAACAATCGGAGGTATCTCTTGGCTAAGTCTGTAGTTATGTACAGTTGTTCTCCAGAATCCACCCAGTTTCAGCAGTGACCAGATTGTGAGATGCATAAATATATGATAGAGACCACCACTTTTAATGGTTTCACAAATCTGTGCCATTTTCCATAGGATGCAAAACATTTTTTGTTTAATGTCTTATCAAGAATGGGGAAGCTATTTCAGACATTTTTACTCTGGCAATTCATAATCCAAAGATTGTGGCTCAAAATGGGGTTGATCTTCCACTTCCAATTATGTGGTCAATGATGATAAATGACCATTTGTCGGAGCCATGGTCTCAATGCATACACTTTTGAGCCACAAATTACCCAGGCAGAACTCCATTTATTATTTGGGACTTGTAGGTCTTCACACTAACAGAATAGCTATGATTATCAAAATATCATACATTACCCCATTAAAAATATAAATTTTGTGGCTTTATGTACCAGTTAAAAAATAATTTAAAAAAAATAAAGGGTCATGCTGATGCTTGGGGTCATTGGATAGATGTCAATGTCAACTGAGCCACTGTGTCTAGTAGTGACTGAAATATCTGATTGATTTCATCTTTTCAATGTGCAATCACTTGGGTAAATGAGCTGTGGACCCCTTTGGGGAAGGAATGAGGAACTGTAAGTATATACTTATTGTAACATTCCAGGGTCCTTCCTCCTCCTGTCAATGCTCTCCAGATCTGAACATTGGTTTGAGTCTTGAAACTAAGCAAGTGATCTTTACTTTTTATTGGAGTGACAACTCTCAGCTTCCTGCTTCCCTATTCTTGTTTTTGTCTTTTTTCCCCTTTTAATCATAATGTAATGCAACAGCATGTGTCTTTAGATGCTACATGCTCTATTATAATCATCTCAGTAAACCCTGAGGGTCCAGTCCTGTTGGCTGCTCCTCTGGCACTGCTGGTCATTACAGTAATTGCAGCCTCCTAGATTTTAGTAGTTAAGAACTGCCACCTGATCTCTCTTACTTGGAGGCTATAGCATTCCCATGGATATTAGTAATCCCAGCTGTGAGACCGACTTTTCTACTGTCATTCCTGCCCTCTAGAAAAAGCCACCACCAACATCCTTAGTGATGCTGGTACCTCTCTCTAACAGAGTCAGATCACCCTTTAGTTGTGACCCTGAGAGAAGGAGAGAAGGAGGCAAGTTTGGGTGGAAGTGTCCTAGAGTGCTATGCAGACTAAGAAATGTTTAGCAAGAATGTTGGTAAATGCTTGAACCAAAGTCGAACATCAGAGGAGTCCCTCATCTCTACAGAATAGGTCTGCCTTCATACCTCTGCCATGTTTAGCCATCAACTGGGAGTATCCCAGAGGAGGATAGCCTTGTACAAATAGAATTTCAGTGCACAAAATGGCCTTGGGCCATTTTGCCTCCTATAGTTAGAGATCTGGGCATGTACTCTCCTGGCCACCACACAATGTGAGCATTTCAATAATAAGTTGCATTAATACATAGTAATATGTTGATTTCATGTAATGTTAACAGGGCAATGAAAATCAACAAGTTACTGCTACATGCACCACCATGGATTAATCTTATAAACATAATGATAAATAAACACAAAAGAATGATACTAAGTCCTCTTATGTTCCAAGGCAGATAAAACTAAACTATATTGGTTCTATCGGGATAGTGGTTACTTCTGGAAAGAAGGATTGGATACAATGCTAGGGACTGGGTGTATCTGGGACTTTTGAAGTTCCTGACTATTCTATTTCTTAATCTAGGAAATAACTAAGCAGATATTTATTTAATGATATTTGTTAATCTGCATACATGTTACTTTTACTCTTTTCTTATATATTTTAGCTGACATTTATTTAAATAAATAAATAAGGCCTTATCCAATTTATGTCTCCTAATAACTTTTGAAAGTCGTTAAGTGATTTGAGTTGATCTACTCGTATTTGAATTTTTGGTGGACGGATCTTGGTTGAGGATAATAGAACTCCTAAATAATTAATTGGAAAATTTAATTGTACTTTATCTATTGATATCTCTAGATTATAATTTTTTAATAAGTTTGTAAGTGTGGCATAACATTCTAGCAATGTGTTTTTAGCCTTGTGTGCTAATAATACATCATCCATATAGTGAAATATTTGTAGTTCAGGATTTTGATTTCTAAGTGGCTGGATTACTTTGTTAACATAAATTTGACACATAGTTGGGCTGTTAGCCATCCCCTTGAGGGAGTACTTTCCATTCATATCTCTGATCAGGACCTTCATGATTTAGTGCAGGGATAGTAAATGCAAAACGTGGACTATCCTCAGGATGAATTGGAATTGAAAAAAAAACAATCTTTAATATCTATAACTAAAACATACCAAGTTTTTGGCAAAGCAGACAATTGAGGAATCCCCAATTGAGCAGGTCCCATAATAACCATCTCATTATTAATGGCTCTTAAATCTTGCAATAATCTCCATTTACCAGATTTCTTTTTGATGACAAAAATGGGAGTATTATGGGGAGATACAGAAGGTTGTATATGTCCTTCCACTAATTGTTGTTTGACCAGATCATGGGCTGCTTGTATCTTTTCTTTAGTCAGGGGCCACTGAAGAACCCATACTGGTCTTTCTGATTTCCATGTAATTTTTATTGTCTTAGTGGCCCTTTCTGAAAATCCAACCCATGTCTGTCTGTTCCTTGATCTATATTTATTGGTGCTGCTATACCTTGTTCTTGTTTTTCTAATCTTTTTCCTTTTCTAAAACCTTGTCTAGCCATAATAGTGGGTGCATTTTGATTGATGTTATTTGTTAATGTCAAACCTAATTGATCTAGGACATCTTGTCCCCATAAATTTATGGGTAGATGATCCAATACATATGGCTGTATAGTTCGTTCACATCCTTCAGGATACTTCCAATCTAATACCATTGCACTTCTATGGGGATTAGTCGCCACTCCTAGGCCTCGAAGCATTTGAATGGCTTGTTGTAATGGCCAATGTTTTGGCCATTCTTGACGAGAGATGATGCTGAGGTCTGCACCTGTATCCAGTAGCCCATTAAATTCATGTCCTTGAATATTTAGTTTTAGCATGGGGCGAGAATCTAAATTTAAAGAAAGCATAGCCCAATCTACACCTGTGGAGCCTAATCCCTTGGAACCTCTTTCTACAGCATGACTGGAAAATTTATCATGTAGGCTTGGTATTATTAGTAACTGTGCTATTCTATCTCCTGGTGAAATTACTGATATACCCTTTGGAGAACTGGCTATAATTTTTATTTCACCTTCAATTACCCCAGGACTTATCATAAGTCCTTTTAGAGTAGAAGAGCTGCGTCCCAATAATAAGCCTACTGTTCCATTGGGAAGAGGTCCTTTCACTCCTGTGGAAATGATTTGAACTCCCATCTCTGGAGTTAGTACTGATCTGGCCGAGGCGCAGATGTCCAACCCTGCGCTCCCTCTGGTTTGTCTGATGAGGGATCTGATGGACAATGTGTCCTGGGCACTACCCTGATGGGGTTGCTGGGTTCCTCCAGTGCTCTGTATATTTGTGGTTTGGGGCCCCGGAGCATTGGGACCCCCTGTCCATTTTTTTTGGCAATGGAGCCCGATGCCTTTCTCCATGATATTGTGGATAAACACTTGGTCCTTGTTCGTTTTTTGATAATGGAGTACCCTCTATGGTGGTTTGAGAATGGCATTCATTAGCCCAATGTCTCCCTCTACGGCATCGTGGGCAAATACCCGGTATTCTACTCCTTTGATACCTAGTTTTGTTAAACCCTCCTCCTATGGGGCAATTCCTTTTAAAATGTCCTGTTTGTTGACAATTGTAGCATGTTCTTGGCCTGGTATATAAAGCCTGTTTTAGTGCAGCTGCCACAATTTGCCCTTGTTCATTAATATCTCTGGCATCTAAAGCCTGTTTTACTGCAGCTGCCACGACTTGCTCTTGTTCATTAATGTCTCTACATAATTTAATATATGTGTTTAAATCTTCATGTTTCCATGGTCTAATGATATCTCTGCACCAACGATTTGCTTGGTCATAAGCCAGTTGTTTTATTAATGGCATTGCTTGTTCTGTATTCCCAAAAACTCTGGTAGCTGTTTGAATAAGCCTATCTACAAATTCAGCGTAAGATTCATTAGCTCCTTGTATTACCTTAGATAATTGACCTTGTAAACCTCCATGTCCTTGTAAAGTCTTCCATGCCCTAATCGCCTCTACAGCAATTTGTGAGTATACGCCAGGATCATATGCAATTTGTTGCTGCTGATTCTCATAAGGTCCCTTTCCTAACAACATATCTAGATTTCTCTGAGGATAACCAGCTGCCTCATTTCGCCTAGCCATCTCCTTGCAAAATTCCTCATTGGCAACCTTCCATAACAGGTATTGACCTCCATTTAGCACAGCTTTACACATATTAGCCCAATCTGCTGGCGTCATATTCAAGTTGTTAATGGATTCGACCAAGCTTACAGTGAAGGGTGCTTGAGGACCATAGGTTGTTACAGCCTCTTTTAGCTGCTTCACTGTTTTGAAATTTAAAGCATGGTAAATTCGCTGCCCTCCTACCTCAAATACAGGGCATGTTAATACTTGAGATCCTGTCTCAGGATCCCAACTATCAACTGCGGGGGTTGGGAGTCTCCTAGCATATGGAGGTGGTGCTGTTGATTGGACACTTATGTTCTCTGGTGATAGAATGGTTTTAGTAGCAGTCTCCTGTAGAGGTGGTGCTATTGGTTGGACACTTACGCCCTCTGATAGAAAGGTGTTAATAGCAGTCTCCTGTTGTAACTTTTCCCCCGATGGCTTTTTCTGCTCTAAACTTCCTTCCTCTGTCTTACTAGCTCGAAAGACCTTCTCTTTTACTTGAATCTTTTCCTCTTTCTGACTAACTTGAGAGACCTTCTCTTTTACTTGAATCAATATGTCTTCTCCTTCCTCTACCTTTGTCTGAATTGAAGGCTTTGGACTAAGCAAACCAGATACGAATGTCCATAATGGCAATGTGCCAACTGGCTGAGTCCCTGGGTTGTTCTTTTCTATTATTTTTAAATCTTCACCATGATGGTTCCATTGTGATATATTTAACAACTCCTCCTTAAAAAGCCATGGGCTACATTTTTGTATTGTATCAACGTATGCCCTGACTGTTCTTGATTTTACTGGGATGCCTCCTTCCTCTAACAATTTACTTAACACTCTTTCAGTTTGATTTTTACTAATTTCTGATCCCGTATTTCTACTATAATACAACCCAACAAGATGACGCCAAACAAAACCGAGACAGAATGAAATAAAAATGGAACAACACAAAATCATTATATTATTTCTATCCTCCTGACATGTGCATCCGTCCTTTCTCCCTATCTGTTCCTCAGACGTAAATACTTTTTCCTCAGATGTGAGCGGTTTTTCTTCCGCCTCACTCATCTCCAGGGACAGGCAACTTAAAACAAAAATGAAGCAAAACAAAAGAGGAATCTTACAATGGCTACCCATCCTCTCGCCCTGCCCTCAGGGGCGAGCAGTTTACTTACCCTCAGTCGCTCCCCGTGCGAGCCACCAAATGCCACAGTGTGGCTGGGCACAATTCAGGAGCCACTTGTCAAAAGAAACGAACTTTATTTTTAGAACCACACAGGCCTAACAAAACAGCTCCTCAGGAAAAACCCTCAGAGCCCAACTGCCACCACCGGCTTCCCACAAGCCTCTCA
Source organism: Spermophilus citellus (assembly GCF_964194105.1). Lineage (NCBI taxonomy): Eukaryota > Metazoa > Chordata > Mammalia > Rodentia > Sciuridae > Spermophilus > Spermophilus citellus. The sequence continues at coordinate 46,479,297 of NC_138194.1, read as the reverse complement.
CACCAAACACAAGCCTCTCTCACTCCCACAATCCTCCTGCTCTTGAGGCCGATTGGCTGGGTCGCATGGGCGGAGCCAAAGAAGTCCCCTAATGAGCAGCTCCGTGGTCTGAAAGGGCAGGAAAACAGCCCAATGAGCATCACCGCAGAGGAGCCAATCAGCTAGATGTTGCTGGGGCCACTGTGAGCCAATCATCAGCTGGCAGTCTGAAAGGGCGGGGAAACAGCTCAATGAGCATCTCCAATGAGCATCACCACAGAGGAGCCAATCAGCTAGATGTTGCTGGGGCCGCTGTGAGCCAATCATCAGCTGGCAGCTGGAAGTTTGCTGGCAGCTGGAAGTTTGCTGGGGCCCCTTCAGCTGTGGCTCTCAACAGGTGTATCTGGGACTTTTGAAGTTCCTGACTATTCTATTTCTTGATCTAGGAAATAACTAAGCAGATATTTATTTAATGATATTTGTTAATCTGCATACATGTTACTTTTACTCTTTTCTTATATATTTTAGTTGACATTTATTTAAATGAACAAATATATAATAAACCCTTAAATCAGCTTTCACAAAAATTTGCTCCAAAAATTTCCTAATCAATGTGAAGTTATTGATTTTAGTATTATATTTTTAAATTTTTTATTTGTTTTAATTAAACATGACAGTAGAATGCATTTATGCACTTTGATATATCATACATAGATGGGATATAATTTCTCATTTTTCCAAGTGCACGTTACAGAATCATTAGAGAAAACATTCAGCCTTTGGTTTTGTGGAATTGGTTATTTCACTTAGCATGATATTCTCCAACTCCAACCATTTACTGGCAAATGCCATAATTTTACTCTTCTTTAAAGCTGAGTAATATTCCAATGAGTATATATATACCACATTTTCTTTATCCATTCATCTATTGAGGGACACCTAGGTTGGTTCCATAGTCTAGCTATTGTGAATTGAGCTTCTATAAATATTGATGTGGCTGTGTAACTGTAAGTATGCTGATTTAATTCCTTTGGGTATAAATCAAGGAGTGGGATAGCTGGGTCAAATGGTGGTTCCATTCCAAGTTCTCTGAAGAATCTCCATACTGCTTTCCATAGTGGTTGCACCAATTTGCAGTCCCACCAGCAATGTATCAGTGTAACTTTCTCACTACATCCTCACCAAAATTTATTGTTGCCTATATTCTTGATGATTGCCATTCTGACAGGAGTGAGATGAAATCTTAGAGTAGTTTTAGTATGCATTTCTCTAATTGCTAGAGATGCTGAACAATTTTTCATATATTTGTTGATCAATTGTATTTCATCTTCTGTGAAGTGTCTGTTCAGTTTCTTACCCCATTTACTGATTGGGTTATTTGTGGGGTTTTGGTGTTAAAATTTTTGAGTTCTTTATATATCCTAGAGATTAATGCTTCATCAGAGGTACATGTGGGAAAGATTTACTCCCAATCTGTAAGGTTCTCTCCTTACTTTATTGTTTTCTTTTCTGAGAAAAATCTTTCTAATTTGAATCCATCCCATTTATTGATTCTTAATTTTACTTCTTGCGCTTTAGGAGTCTTGTTAAGGAAGTCAGATCCTAGGCCAATGTGGTGAAGATTTGGACCTATTTTTTCATCTATAAGGCATAGGATCTCTGTTCTAGTGCCTAAGTCTTTGATCCACTTTGAGTTGATTTTTGTGCAGTGTGAGAGATAGAGGTTTAATTTTATTTTTTCTACATATGGATTTCTAGTTTTGCCAACACAATTTGTTGAATAGGCTATCTTTTCTACAGTTAATGTTTTTGGCACCTTTGACATAACCATATTTATGTGGGTTTGTCTCTGTGTCCGCTATTCTGTACCATTGGTCTACAAGTCTATTTTGGTGCTAATGTCATGCTGTTTTTATTACTATAGCTCTGTAGTATAGTTTAAGGTCTGATATTGTGATGTCTCCTGCTTCACTTTTCTTGCCCCTGGTTGCTTTAGCTATTCTGGATCTCTTAATTTTTCAAATAAATTTCATGATTGCCTTTTCTATTTCTATGAAGAATGTCATTAGAATTTTAATAGGAATTGCATTAAATCTGTATAACACTTTTGATACTATGGCCATTTTGACAGTATTAATTCTGCCTATCCAGGATCATGGGAGATCTTTCCATCTTCTGAAGTTTTCTTCAATTTCTTTCTTTAGTATTCTGTAGTTTTCATTGTAAAGGTCTTTCAACTCTTCTTTTAGATTGATTCCCAGGTATTTTATTTTTTGTGTGGCAATTGTGAATGGGATAGTTTTCCTAACTTCTCTTTCAGTGGACTCATCGCTGAGGTATAGAAATGTGTTTGATTTATGGGTGTTGATTTTATACCCTGCTACTTTGCTGAATTCATTTATTCTAGGATTTTTCTGGTGGAATTTTTGGATCTTCTAGATATAGAATCATGTCATCAGCAAATGATGGTAGTTTTGAGTTCTTTACCTATTTGTATCCCTTTATTTTCTTTCTTTCTTTCTTTCTTTCTTTCTTTCTTTCTTTCTTTCTTTCTTTCTTTCTTCCTTCCTTCCTTCCTTCCTTCTTTGTCTAATTGCTCTATCTAGAGTTTCAGGGATGATGTTGAATAGAAGTGGTGAAAGAGGACATCCTTGTCTTGTTCCAGTTTTTAGCGATAACACTTTCAATATTTCTCCATTTAGAATGATGCTGACCTTGGGTTTATCATATAGAGCTTTTACAATGTTGAGGTATGTTTCTACTATTCTTAGTTTTTCTAAAATTTTGAACATGAAGGTGTACTGTATTTCATCAAATGCTTTTCCTGCATCTATTGAGATGATCATATGATTCTTGTTTTTAAATCTATTAATATGATGAATTACATTTATTGATTTCCATAGGTTGAACCAATCCCGCAACCCTGGGATGAATCCCACTTGATCATGGTGCACAATCTTTTTGATATGTTTTTCTAATGATTTGCCAGAATTTTATTGAGAATTTTTGCATCTATGTTCATCAGGGATATTGGTCTGAAATTTTCTTTCCTTGGTATGTCTTTGTCTTATTTTGGTATCAGGGTGATATTAGCCTCATAGAATGAGTTTAGAAGGGTTCTCTCCTTTTCTGTTTCATGGAATACTTTGAGAGTATTGGTGTTAATTCTTCTTTGAAGGTCTTATAGAACTTGGCTGAGAATTCATCTGGTCCCAGGCTATTCTTGGTTGGTAGGCTTCTGACGGTGTTTTCTAATTCATTACTTAAAATTGATCTATTTAAATCATGTATGACCTCCACATTCAGTTTGAGTAGGTCATATGGCTCTAGAAATTTGTCAATGTCTTTGATATTTTCTATTTTATTAGAGTATAAATTTTCAAAATTGTTTCTAATTATCTTCTGTGTTTCATATGTGTCCATTATGATATTTCCTTCATCATCTTATATTTTAGTAATTTGAGTTTTCTCCCTTTTTCTCTTCATTAGCATGGTTTATCTATTTTATTTGTTATTTCAAAGAATAATAAAACTTTTTGTCAATTTTTTCAATTGTTTGTTTCAATTTCATTAATTTCAGGTCTTATTTTAATTATTTCCTGTCTTCTATTACTTTGGGTGTTGATTTGTTCTTTTTCTAGGTCTTTGATGTGTAGTGTTAGGTCATTTATTTGTTGACTTTTTATTATTTTAATGAATGCACTCAATGCAATAAATTTTCCTCTGAGTACTGCCTTCATAATGTTCCAGAGATTTTGATATTGTATCAGTGTTCTCATTTACCTCTAAGAATTTTTTATTTCATCCTTGATTTCTTCTACTATTTATTCATCACTCAATGTAGTTTTCATTGTATGTATGGTAACAATAGTCTCCATTTCTTACCATAGCTTCTATTTTTTATCTTATCATTGATTTCTAATTTTATTCCATTGTGGTCTGATACGATGCAGGGTATTATCTCTGTTTTTATGTATTTACTAGGAGTTGTTTTGTGGCATAATATATGGTCTATTTTAGAGAAAGAGCCATGTGCTACTGAGAAGAAAATATATTTTCTCATTGATGGTTGACATATTCTACATATGTCTGTTAAGTATAAATTATTGATTGTATTATTTAGTTTTATAGTTTCTTTGATCAGCTTTTGTTTGGAAGATCCATCCAGTGGTGAAATAAGTGTGTTAAAGTCACCCAAAATTATTATGTTGTGGTCTATTTGACTCTTGAAATTGAGAAGGATTTGTTTGATGTACATAGATGCTCCTTTGTTTGGGGCATAAATATTTATAATTATTATGTCTTGTTTATATGTACTTCCCTTAAGAAGTGTGAAATGTCTTTCTTTGTCTCTTCTGATTAACTTTGGCTTGAAGTCTACTTTATCTGAAATGAGAATGGAAACCTGTGTTTGTTTATGTAATCCATATGAGTGATAAGTTTTTTCCCATCCTTTCACCTTCAACCTGTGAATGTCTTTGCCCATGTGGCGAGTCTCTTAAAGATTGCATATTGTTGGGTCTTGATTTTTAATCCAATCTGCAAGTCTATGTCTTTTGATTGATAAATTTAGGCTATGAACACCCAAGGTTATTATTAATATATGATTTGTATTCCCTGTCATTTTGATTTATTTCTGGTTTTTGGTTTGTCTTAGTTTCTCATTTGGTTGAATGTCCCTTTAGTGTAGATCCTCTCTTTGCTGTTTTCACTTTTTATTTTTACTTCATCCTCATGGAATATTTTGATGAGAATGCTCTGTAGTGTAGGCTTTCTAGTTGTGAATTCTTTTAATTTTTGTTTATCATGGAATGTTTTAATATCATCTTCAAATCTGAAACTTAATTTTGCTAGATATAAAATTATTGGTTGGAATTCATTTTCTTTCAGAGAAAGAAATTATTATTCCAGGACCTCCTAGCTTTGAGGGTCTGGGCTGAGAAATCAGTTGAGATCTGAACTGGTTTCCCCCTATACATAATTTGATTGTTTTCTCTCACAGCCTTTAAGATTTTATCTTTATTCTCTGTGTTAGTCATTTTCATTATAATGTGTCTTGGTGTGGGTCTGCTGTAATTTTGTACTTTTGGGGTCCTATAAGCCTCTTGTATTTGATTTTTCATTCCATTCTTTAGGTTTGGGAAATTTTCTGCTATTATATCATTGAAAAGATTGTGTATTTCTTTGGTTTGTATCTCTGCTCTTTCATCTATTCTGATAACTCTTAAATTTGGTCTTTTCATGTTATCCCATAATTCCTGGGTGTTATGTTCATGGTTTCTTACCATCTTCTCTGCATGTTCAACTCTACTTTCAAGGTTATATATTTTGTCTTCATTGTCTGAGATTTTGTGGTCTAATCTGTTAGTGATGCTTTCTATTGAAATTATAATTTGGACAAAGAACTCAAAAAATTAGACAATAAGATAACAAATAACCCAATCAACAGATGGGCCAAGGACCTGAACAGACAATTCTCAGAGGAGGACATACTATCAATCGACAAGCACATGAAAAAATGCTCAGCATCTTTAGCAGTCAGAGAAATGCAAATCAAAACCACCCTAAGATACCATCTCACTCCAGTAAGATTGGCAGCCATTAGGAAGTCAAACAACAACAAGTGCTGGCGAGGATGTGGGGAAAAGGGTACACTTGTACATTGCTGGTGGGACTGCAAATTGGTGCAGCCAATTTGGAAAGCAGTATGGAGATTTCTTGGAAAGCTGGGAATGGAACCACCATTTGACCCAGCTATTCCCCTTCTCGGTCTATTCCCTAAAGACCTAAAAACAGCATGTTACAGGGACACTGCTACATCAATGTTCATAGCAGCACAATTCACAATAGCAAGACTGTGGAACCAACGTAGATGCCCTTCAATAGATGAATGGATTAAAACAATGTGGCATCTATACACTATGGAGTATTACTCTGCATTAAAAAATGACAAAATCATAGAATTTGGAGGGAAATGGATGGCATTAGAGCAGATTATGCTAAGTGAAGCCAGCCAATCCCTAAAAAACAAATGCCAAATGTCTTCTTTGATATAAGGAGAGTAACTAAGAACAGAGTAGGGACGAAGAGCATGAGAAGAAGATTGACATTAAACAGGGGAGGGAAATTGCATGGAAATGGAAGGAGACCCTCATGGTTATACAAAATTACATGCAAGAGGAAGTGAGGGGAAAGGGAAAAATAATACATGGGGGAGAAATGAATTACAGTAGAGGGGGTAGAGAGAGAAGAGGGGGGGAGGGGAGGGGGGATAGTAGAGGATAGGAAAGGCAGCAGAATACAACAGACACTAGTATGGCAATATGTAAATCAGTGGAAGTGTAACTGATGTGATTCTGCAATCTGTATACGGGGTAAAAATGGGAGTTCATAACCCACTTGAATCAAAATGTGAAATATGATATGTCAAGAACTATGTAATGTTTTGAACAACCAACAATAAAAAAAAATAAATAAAATAAAATAAAATAAACAAAAAAAGAAATTATAATTTGGTTTACTGATTCTCTCATTTTGAAGATTTCTGCTTTTGTTTTCACAATCTCTAACTCTTTATTGAAGTGGTCTTTCACTTCCTGTATTTTTTTCTTTGATTTCACTCCTTATACTATTTTTTACTTCACATATAAGTTTAGCTATGTACAATCTGAAGTCCTTCTTGGACATTTCTTCTACTGTGTTACCAGTGGCTTCTTTTGTTGAAGCATCTTGGTTTGTTTGGGGCACTTAATTCCCTTGTTTTTTTTTCATGTTGTTAGTGTGTTTTCCCTTCTAAAAGTAAGGATATAAGGTAGGATAAATTCTACCCTGTAGATCTATAGTATCCCTGAAGATTTCCAGCTCTTTGCCTTTACTGTTGAGACCAATATCAACAGCACCCAGTGTACACAATATATAGTCTTAAACCTAATAACTTCCACTAAGGTGTCTACTGCTTTCTCTCATTGAACCAAATGATAAGTTCAATAACTATCTATAGGACAAACAGAATATTTGTTAAAATGATTTACAGTTTCAAATGGTGGATGAGAAAACAGGTATTATAGTATGCAATATTTGAGAGGAAGGAAGAGAGAATCTAGAAGAAAAAATTCACAGGATGAGTGGCAGAAAAGTCAACAGAGATTGGCTGTTGGTTGGAGAAAAGTTGGAAAGAAAATAGACAAGAGGAAGAATTTGAACAAAGAGAAAAAAAATTAAAGACATAAGAATACAACAAAAATGCAAAACACCAATCATATGTCATTGTCCTCCACACACTGATGCATAAAAAAATCCTGTTCCACATATGGTAGAGAGATTAGTGAATAAAACAATAAAATAACTCTTGCTAGAAAGTTGGACTGTCTCTGTCAATGTTCAATAGTTTCTCAGCCCTGTCTCTGACATCTCTTGGGATCACCAAACCCCAGATCACGCAAACTCAGTCTCTATCCCACCGATCTGGGCTTCAGGTACCTCAGGCTCGGCCACGCTGCAGTCCCAAGATCTCAATTCTGCTCCAACTTTCAGAGAGACCACCAGGGATAATTCATGCAAAGGAGCAACCCCAAAATGCAGCAGCAAGACAATGGCCACCAGCACTCTCAGCAGGAAGACCCCAGGCTCCTCCAAACCTGCAGGCACTCCCACACTGGACCTGCAGGTCCCAGCTGGAGTCCCCAGACAGAGGTTCTTGTGGTGGTAAACTTGCTGGCACCTGGGCCCTTGGCCTAGGTGTCCCAAATGGGTGCAGCCATGTGCAACCAAACCTGGAGTCTCCTCCGAATCAGTCCTATAGAGTGTGGAAGCAGTGTTAGTGGTAGTGGTTGGGTGGTTGTTGGCAGCAGGCAGTTGGTCAGCAGTAGCTCAGGCTGCAGTGGCAGCTACAACTGCAGCTATGGAGGCATAGTCAGTCTCCAGGCGATCTCTGGGGGCCAGTAGCAGTGTCTGCTTCAGTTGCATCCAGGGCAGCAGTTTCTTCTGTGGCAGCAGTACCCAGAAAGAAGACCTCCAGATGATCTCAGGCTGGCAGCAGCGGAATCAGAGGCAAACACAATGGTGGCTGTGGTGCAGGTGGCAGTTGATTGGCAGGAGAACTCCGGTTCAGGGGCAATAACCACAGAGACAGCAATAGAATTCAAATTGGAGGTAAGAAGGCCGTGCCCAGAGAAGAGACCTCCGCGCCCAGTAGTGACTTCTGTGGCAGCCCAGAAGGAAGACCTCCAGGTGATCTCAGGCTGGCAGCAGTGGAATCAGAGGCAGCAATCTCTATTATTATATTTTGACTTGCCTTTTATAAAAGCTATGTCAGTATCTATTCCTACGCATATGCTAATGTTAAATATCGTCCACCATCTTAACTTTTTGCTAATCTTAGAGGCAAAAATGGAATCATTTTGCTGATAGTTTTGTGCTAACATGTTTACAATCATGGAGCACAAAAGTCTTTCAGAGCATGCTGACACAAGAAGAATTTAATTTAATGGCAGGGTATAATCCTACTTGGAGTGAAGAGAAAGCAAACAATACCTGTAGCATATTTCTTTGTCTGTACTGTTCTTCACAGATTTTATGTGTAGTGAATCTTCCTTAAGCAATGGTCATTTATATGTTCAAGAGACTGGAATATCCATTATAAGATCTAATTTTCTGTTTTCTACCATGCTCCTTCCAGTACTTACAATCTAAAATACAAGGCATCCAAATGACTTTTTTTTTTCAATTTTGTTCATCATATAGAAAAATGATCAGACTCACCATAGATATTTTTCATCATTGTTAACCAAATCCACATATTCTAAGATATACACTGCATTAGTTCACTATATGTAACTATAATGGAATACTTGATTGCAGGTTTTCTTTAGCTCAGTTTTGGAAGCTAAAGTCCAAATAATACAGCACAGACTTTATGGCAAGGGGCACTCCTTGGCTGCATCACCTCATGGTGCAGAAAGCAATGTCTGAGCACACTCAGAAGTGAGCAATTACGTTTCAAACCAGGAGAGAAGAGAAAGGACTAGCAAGGCCAGGCTCCAATTAAAATAACCCTTTCACAAAAACTCAAGGGATCACATGAAAACTACTTCATTCCTGCAATGATATAAGGACTTCCTGTAAGCCCTTCCTATTAATAACAGCTCTACCACTGCCCAATAGCACAATTCTGGAGACCAACACTTTAACACAAGAACCTTGAGGGGGATGCTCTTAGATCACATCCAGGCCATAGCACACATTATTTCTCATTTTAATTTCTCCGAAATTGGAGGGTATCTTACAACTTACACCATAGCATAATTTACATGGTAGCATTTTTTATGTATGTATTTTATGTTACATAAAATAATCATGCCCCTAATACTGATGAAGTCTTAGATTTGATAAGATTCATTAATAACATTCAATAATAGCAATGATTTTATGAAAATTCATTGAACTTTTGTTCAAGTTCATTGTTCTTGTCTAACTTTTGTTCAACTAATTTGATTTTTGGCATAAAAAGAAAAACTTTGAGTCTCTCTAGCAATCAAATCAGGGATGCTGAGCTGTTGAAGTGTCTTTGTGGGGTTGTTAAATGCCTGCCTGAAATGTGTGAACAATTACAATGATGTGATTGTTGGAGTCAGTGATTCGTTTGCAATTTGGGAAAGTATTATTAAAGTAATGATAATATTTTTCCCTTTAATACTTAGAGGTCTTTAATCCAAATAATCCCCTGAATGTTTTACAGACTCTTCAGATTTGGAACTACATCTGCTTCTAATGAAACCCATTTACCTTCAGGGAAAAACCTGATGACTATTTATGACAACCAAAGGCAACAGTATGTATGTAGTAACAATGAGCGTGCAGTAAGAGCCGATTCTGTCCAAGTAAGAAAGAAAACTGTAGAATGGTATTGGCCAAATTATATTATTATATTGCATGCATGTATATGAATATGTTTTAACAAATCCTACCATTATGTACAACTATAATGAAATAATAAAAATATGGAAAAAATAACATGAGATGTGCAAAAAGGGGAAAAAAAATTGCAAAGGAATTCTTGTTACTGGGACTTAACCGAGACAGCACAGCAGAATTTTAATCTTAACTATCATCTCTAGGATTTTTGCAAAATTAAGCCCTCTGCCTGGAATGTGTGCCCCTTTTCCCCTTTCTATTTCACTTCAGTGATTTGTTAGTTACTGCTCTTTGTCTTACTTTAGCTCTCATTTCTTATGGGTAGCTTTCCTCAATATCCCAAACACGTCAGGTGCCCCCAGTTATACACCCTCTACCCTAATTCCCTATACTGTACTACTCCTTAGCAAACTAGTATGTAGAGTGATCTGTATTCCCCCCGAGACCATGTAATTTTTGAAGACAGGGAAGATAATGCATCATTATCTAGCACAAACCTGGTCCACATAGATGCTAAATAAATAATCGTTGAGTGAATAAATGAATATCTAGTCATCTGTCCTGGAATTACTTTCAAAATGAAAGAAACAAACTTACAACTAAACTCCTTGGACAATCTTAGAGTCCTAAAGTTTATCCACATACTTCAAGCCAAGGAAAGCAAATCAAGTAAAATTGTGGTGTATCTCATCCTGGGTTCAGGGATACTATCTCTGGGACAGAAAGTAGCCAACTGCTCTTCTTTATCTCAATATCTTTCAAAGCTTGTGCAAATATTTTGCATTATTTGACATTCACAAATAAATAGTAAATCTTGGGCAAGTGTCATATGCTCTGTTTTCCCCAAATATATATTGTTTCAAAACTGATCCCAAGGAAAATCCCACAAAAATAATGCTCTATTGCCTATGTTCCTACCCACTACAATAATCAAGAGAACATGAGCATATCAAATATAGGAGGAGAAACTGAAGTTTTGATTGTCAGTTTCTGTGCTCATGGTTTATTAAAAGGCTTCTCTATATTCACAATTAATTCTTCATATATTAGAGGGAAAATTCCATAAATGGACTATCATAAAAATATAGACAAAGTTCTGGATTGAAACCTTAGAAAGAAGTCAGCAAGCATCACCACACCCAAGAATTAGGACATCAAAATAATAAACTCCACTCTCAGGGCTCTTTAATTTATTGTTTTGTTTTTAGTATTTTTTCCTTTTCTCTTGGTTTAAATGATTACTCATTTTAGTAGTAAACCAAGTCAGTAGATAAAATTAAATGCCAAACTAAAAAATACATATGCAAATTGATTTTTTTATTTTAAAAAAAATCCATAACACTAATATCCTTTCTTGTTATGGTCTTTCTCAAACCAAAATTTCAAAATTGCTCACATTATAAAAAAACAAGATGATGATAATTGTGGACCAATTAAGCCTCCCTTTATTCATATTTTATTAAAATAAATATAGAGTATACAAGTCATGTGCAATCATGGAAATAAGTATAATAAAGGATTCATGCAAATTCACTTTTTAGACATTGTTTCACAGCTTTTCTCCTGAGATTTCCTCAATTGGTATGATAGTGACTAACTGTCCCCAAATAATTAAATCTTGCCAAAAATTTGGTAAAAGAATATATTTACACAAATCTTTTTTATGTGTATACTCAGTACATTTTAACTTAAATTTTAAAACTGTGTGTGTGTGTGTGTGTGTGTGTGTGTGTGTGGTGTGTGTGCACCTGGGAATGGGATGGGGACAACACTATATTCCAAATACAGTCTGTAAAACTTGATACCACACTTTTTAACAGAGATCATCTGCCTCTTCCCTTGGCTCCCAGGGTGAATTTGTCCATACAGGCTGGATTTTTTCCCCAAGGACCAAGAAACAAGCTGATGTAATGTTCATTTTCAATTCAAACTTGGCATTGGAAAGATAACAAAGTAAAAGCAAATTTCTTCCAAAAACTAATAAAAACATGAATCGTGCCAAATACCCCTAAAATACACTAGGCAGCCCTTGAACACTGTCATTTGGTGCTCTAAACACAGAGCAGATTTCTGTTCCTTCTCAACCAGACTCTATCTACATGAAATGTATTTTACATAACATTTGAAGGGTCCCACCACATGCAGGATACCACCAGCCAAGCCAGGACATCTAATGCCCACTTTTCCTGTTCTGGTTTATAAATGAAAACAAGAGATGCTCTGAAGTTCAGTCTAACTAACCTTGTACCATAATGCTTTTAAAAATCAACTCTGTTCTGCATTGCTTCCTCCCTCAAGTTAATAGTCACTTATTCTTTGTGTTGATTTTATCTCATTTACTTTGTGTGACTCTACCATATACACAAACACATAAATATTTAAATAAAAACTGTTAGATGGAAATCTTGAAATTACCCCTTTTCTTGGGCCTACCTTGAAAAGAATCTGGGGAAATTGCCCAGTGCTAAAACAACCAGATATTTAGAAACAACGTTTTAGGTCTCAAAGCCATGAAAGTAAAATAATTGGCAATCACACCACTGAATCTATTTTAGGTCTTAACAATACTGAACAAGCTTTAGATACTCAGAAGGAAAGAATGTATTCTCTCCAAGAGTGTGGAACTAACTTTAGAAACACAGTTTGAGAGTCTAAATGTTTGAGGAAAATTATGTTTATGGTTTTGGATATTGTTTATAATTACCAACATTAATGTATATGCAGAGTTAGTGAGCAGCTGTCTGCTTTTTATTCTCTCCTTACAGTAGCCCCAAAAGTCTCCCCAGTTAAGAGGGACTTCTGTGTACCCCAACCTTACTTGGACTAGCATTCCTGATGAATTAGGCTATCAAGGCAGGCATGTGACCTAGAAAACAGCAATTAAAATACACTTTGGCCAGTATGGGGCTATCAGATACAACAACAGAATATCCACCATGACCTTCTGGCCTTTGCCATATTAAAAACATATTTACAATAGTAAATTTAAATGTGGGATCCTTGGGTCAATCGAGTAAAATTAAGAGATTTAGGAGAGTTTAGAAAAACAGGAGAGAATCTAGCCTTCATTAGGCCCGAAAAATCTGAGAACGTCAGAATTCTAATAGCTTCTTGTCTAAGAGAGCACATAAATTGAGATTATAGTTCTATCAATATTTTCCTATTGCCACCATCCATTCCAAATCACCATGATGGCAAAGGATCATGGGGCCAATCTCTCATTTTACAAATGGTGAAACCAAGACCAGTTATGTGTCAATCATCCAGGGAGGTGTCCATTTTCTAATCTGGGGTTTCTCATTTCTCCATGGACATGCAAAAGCCATAAGTGGCCAGGACAAGATAAATCTCAAAATTGGAGAAGAAAGGATTCCACAATACCATTGTAAAATGAGGGTGTGGACACAGTGCTACCACCCTGACTCCATTTTTGTTTTGAAGTCAGGGTCTTAACAGCTTGCCAAATCAAAACAAGGAAGTAATAGAAGAGGAAGTAACTTGTAAGGTAAGAACTGCCAAAACCGAGAAGTTGAGACTTTGATCAGTTAGAACCAGACTATCAGCATTGATGGTATTTGAAATTCACATCTCCTTACAGTTTAAATTCCATGACATATTTGGAGAATTTACCAAAATATCAGGTACAACACGTTCAGAAGAATTCATCTATATCATCATCAAATCAGCACAGACTGTGCTGACACAACATTTTTATGGTGCTGTTATTCTCTCTGAAAAGCAAATTTAATGGGTATTTAAATTCTCCCATTTAATTCAGATTTCAATACATGGAATTTCCCCAGCAGAGCAGGATATATAAACAACCAACATGAACTACCTTGAAAGATATAACTTTAAGATAGTTTACTTTCCTTCTGTCCTGTTATGGCTAGAAAAATTTGCAAGTAGAAGGAAACTATTAAGTATTGTCACATTCTGAACATGTTTTAAAATATATTTCTGCCTCTGAATACTATTGCTATATTGTTTTTTGCCATAAATATGAAAAATTGAATATGTTATTTTACTTGGTTTACTAGACAATATCTGAAGATGATGTAACATTTAAATGAAAGTAACCATCCTTTTTCTTTAAAATGAACAAAGACACATGACTTTAAAAGAAGAACAGACTATAAAGAATACAAACATATTAAAATTTAATGGTTGGACAATAAAATAAAATATCCCTAAAAGTTTAAAGGTGAAGAGTTTTAGAACCAGATGGATGCTTAATAAAAAAATGGTAGTATATCAGTCTTATTTTAAAGAATGATTCTATTTTCTTATTTGTTCTTTTTAGATATACATGGCAATAGAACATATTTGGCATATTATACATACATGAAGAATAACTTATTCTAATTAGGGTTCTATTCTTATGATTGTACATAATGAAGAGTTACAAAATTGATAAACCATGAACCACATTAACAAAGAGAGAGAAAAAACTCAAATTACTAAAAAATTGTGATGAAAAAGAAAATATCACCATGGACACTACTGAAATAAAGATGATAATCAGAAACCATTTTGAAAATTTATACTCTAATAAAACAGAAAGTCTTGAAACCTCTACTAATTTTTAGAGACACATGACCTATGAAAATTGAATCAGGAGGATATACACAATTTACACAGATAAATTTCAAGCAATGAGACTGAAGACAAAAACCTATCAACTAAAAAAAAAGCCCAGGACCCAGAAGGATTCTCAGCTGAGTTCTACAAGACCTTCAAAGAAAAATTAACACCAACACTCCTCAAATTATTTAATGAACTAGAAAAGAGGGAATCCTTCCAAACTTATTCTATGAAGCTAGTATTACCCTGATAACAAAACCAGACAAAGACACATCAAGGAAAGAAAACCTCAGACCAATATCCCTGATGAACATAGATGTGAAATTCTCAATAAAATTCTGGCAAATCACATTTTAAAAATGTATTAAAAAGAGAGTGCACTGCAATCAAGAGGGGTTCATCAAAGGGATGCAAGTTTGGTCAACATATGGGAATCAATAAACATAATCCATTACATCACTAGACTTAAATATAAGAATCATATGATTATCTCAATAGATGCAGGAAAAGCATTTGACAAAACAGCACCTCTTCATGCTCAAAACACTAGTAAAGCTAGGGATAGTAGGAATAGCTAGGGATAACTCAACATTATAAAAGCTATATATGCTAAACCCAAGGCCAATTTTATTTTAAATGGAGAAAAATTCAAAGTATTCCCTCTAAAAGCAGGAACAAGACAAAAATGCCCTCTTTCACCATTTTAATCAACATTTTCCTTGAAACTCTAGCAATTAGAAGAAAGAAATTAAAGGGATACAAATAAGAGAAAAAGAACTCAAACTATCCCTATTTTCCCATGACATGATTTTTCTATATGTTTAAAAGATCCAAAAACTTCCATCAAGAAACTTCTAGAATTCATAAATTATTCAGTCAAGTTTTTGGATATAAAATTAATACCCATTAATCAAATATTTTCCTATACATCAGTGATGAATCTTCTGAAAGAGAAATTAGGAAAACTACCCCATTCACAATAGCCTCAAAAATAAATATTTGGAAATCAATCTAACAAAAGAGGTGAAAGACCTCTATGATGAAAACTATAGAACACTAAAGAAAGAAATTGAAGAAGACCTTAGAAGATGGAAAGACTCAGTTATTCTACCCCTTGGTTTATACCAAAGGGACTTAAAATCAGCATACTACAGTGATGTAGCCACACCAATGTTTATAGCAGCTCAATTCACAACAGCTAAACTCAGAACTAATCTAGGTGCCCTTCAACAGATGAATGGATAAATAAAATGTGGTATATTACTTAGCCATAAATAAAAATGAAATTATGGCATTTGCCAGTAAATGGATGAAGTTGGAGAATATCATGCTGAGTGAAATAAGCCAATCCCCCAAAACCAGAGGCTTAACGTTTTCTCTGATGTGAGGATGCTAATATCACCATAAGCAAGGTGGTAGAAAAGAATGGAAGTACTTTGGATCAGAAAAAAAAGAGAATGAAGGGGAAAAGGGGGGAGATGGAATTAGAAAAGACAGTAGAATGAATCTGACATTACTATCCTATGTGCATATGTGTTTACTTGACTAATGTAATTCTGTATCATACACAACCAGAAGAATGAGATGTTAAACTCCACATATGTATGATAGGTCAAAATACATTCTATTGTCATGTATAACTAATTATTACAAATTTTGAAAAGATTGGGGGAAAAAAGAGTAAAAGACATTGAGCTGGATCACATCCAGTTCCCATCTTACTAGCTGTGTAACCTTGGGCAAAATGAGTAACTTTCAGGAGCCACCTTTTCTTAACATGAAGCTAACAATAGTAATTAACATATATAGTTTTGGCAATAAAAAACTGAGATAACTCAGACTAGAAAGAGTTCAAGTAAATGATAATCAAACATGTTGTTGTAGTTAATGCATATAAATAAATTTTAGCTTAATGTCAAATTCAAAAGCCCCTAATCTATGAAAATTAATGGTAAGGTCAAGTAGAGAATTTTATACTCAAAAGACAGTGTCAATATGAAAGTAACACAATTAAACATACTTCTATAACAAAGAGAAAGTATAGTGTACATTGGAAGAGACATTTCAATATAGACAATGTAGAGAAAGGTTAAAAAAGCATCGTGATACCTTCTGCCAAGAACTGATTTTTATTAAAATGTATAGGTATAAATACATTCATGTAACCTGGGAAATAATATGATGTTAAGTTCCACCAATTATCAACTGTATATTTATTAAAAGCATATTAGAATATATAACCTATGGTACTTATTGATGATTTCTAAATATGTAATAATATTTCAAGGACAATCACTCAAATCTAATGAAAGAACCTATGGCAAAAGCTGCTCAATTTTTATAATATCTGTTTTTTCCTCTTTCTTTCATGATCACATATCCCTGATGCATAGCTATCCAGAATGTGGTAAATGTATATAATCCATGTATATAATCCCTATAATTCTTCCTCTCCATGTATACGCTACTCTACCCATTAAGAGGCAGAGTCTATTTCCTTCCCCCTTGAATCTGGGCCAGACTTGTGACTTATTCTTATCATAACATATATCACAGCAACACGGTGACACTTCTCGACCTATCTCTAGACACTTCTCCTTGACTCTTAGAACCCAGGTGCCAGGATATAAGGAGGCTATTATTCTGAGGAAAGAAGCCTCGTGGATAAGAACTAAGACACCCCAGTGAGCATCATCAATGCTTCCAACAAGTGAGAGATCTTTGGATCCTTCAAACCCAGCTCAACTGGCAGTTCAGTGCAGCTGCACCATTGACCAAGTCATTAGTACCATATGGTACTGAAAAAATATGCAAGTAATACATGAAAATGTGGGCCAGCAAATTATATTTATTTTAGAACAGTAAGGTGTGGGGTCATTTGTAACCAATACTAGATAAGAAAAACAAAAATAAGGACTTTTCTGTAGAATTATTTGCTACATCTTGCATAAGGTCTCCTAGTGTGGTCATATGAAAAAGTCTGGTTAGAAGCATACAAGAAGAAATGAAGTCCTCATCTTCTGGGGCTATTCTTCCCTCCTGCATCCCACATCCCACCAGCTGGAATGCAGATGTAGGAGTGACTCATTTTGGATCAAACAGAACAAGAGCTACTACCTTAGGAATAAAAGAGAAAAATGGCCTCTCAGCCATATAATCCCTTGTCAGTTCAATATTGCCCTCTCTTAATTAAACTACCATTAATTTTAATCCCTGTGATAGCAGCTGAACCCGCAGCATAACTAATAAGAGTTTAGTTCCAAAAGCTGGACTCTTCCACATAAATGGATCCATAAGCATCAGATTAGCATTCAGGCAGAGAAGAGTAATGACCCAAAGAATTAAAGAAGAGTAATGACCCAAAAAATTAAAAACCAGAGATGATTTTTCATCTATGGCAAAATATTTGACAATTTTATCACTTCTGATACCATATTGCAAATATAATATGTTAATACATTTATATATTTAAAGAAAGCATTTGGGAAAAATTGGAATTTTGCTGTGTTGACTACATCTTGCCACTTTAGCCAAGTCTTTATAAGAGTAAAATAAATTTGGGCAAGATCTAGTTAATCTATAGCAGATATTGCAGAGAATACCAATCTGCTAAGACTCATTCTGCTGTGGCCTGAATTAGCAATCAAAATTAAGTAAGAGTTCTAAAGTGTTTGAAACTCATAAGGTTAAAAAAAAATGACTAACTATGGTCTAACCAACTACACTCCTAAGAAGGCATATAAAGATACAATGAGGATGAAGAAGGGCTCTTCACAGGAGTTCTGGGTCATTAAGTATTTTTTCAATTTTCTCAACCACCTCCTTCTAAGAGTTCTCTAGTCCAAGATGAGAACCAGCTCAAAGACCAAACTGAGGTGAAGAATATTGCCTTCACACCCAACCCTATTTTTTTCTGATGACCTAAAACTGGCCACTATTAAGTGGAAAGAGAGAAAGGCAAGGCAGGACAAAGAGTCAAATAAATAAAAGATCAGTGATTTCAGGCTGACAACTGATAGCTAGAAGCCATTATTGGCTGTGCTTGCTTGCACATGATGCTGACCAGAAGCAAAACCTGGAAGTTGGTTTAGTTTTACTAGAAATTGCAATGCCTAAAGAAACACCCTGTCCTCCAACTGCCCTAACAGGATGTGAGCTGAGAGAGCAGGCAGCCCTGAACACGGCCTCCTCTCCATGCCCACTTCAGATGTGGCCAGGGAACAAGGATAAGCAACAAGACCTTTCCAAGACATAAAGTCAGGAACTAGGCAGGTGACTGAAAGAGTCCATCACAGGCAGCAGGACCAGGGACTCCCAACTCAGCGAACCAATGAGTGAAGACCATATCTAGGCAGGAAGTCACCCCATAGGATGACTATCCCACAGGATCCAGTAATTGCTGCAGATCAGGGCTGGCTATGCATTGTTCATTTTCTCTATATCTCTTTTTTTCACTTATTCAGTTATTTGCCATTTGATATCAAGATTTAATACTTAAAGCAATGTCCCAAGGTTTCATAGATTGACTTTCAGACCACTCATGTATAATCAAGTCAAGCCTTTATTGAAGCACACTGGTGGCGACTGACCAGAACATAAAGCTGTTCCCCTGATAACCCCTGAATAATTGCAAGGGTGCTCCTTATAAGCCTGAAAACCGCAAAAGGGGTATTTCAGGGTCTAGCCAATGCAAGCAAACCAAGTTATAGAAGCGAGAGAGTGCAGTCAAGCAGCGGAAAGCTTAACCAATCACAATTAGCCCAGTCACCCCAATTACAGAAACAGAGCCCCGTTACCCTAGTTACAGACACAATGCCCCATTAGGTAGTTCCGTGTTCTTAAAGGTTTCTATAGCAAAAGGGAAAGAACATCTTGCCCTGGTCATGACCCTTCTACTTGGCATGGTTGTTTTACAAAATGGAGTCACACACACACACACAAAAAATGGAGTCACTTTTGCTTTACTATCACAAATTATTTGGTGTGCATTGGAGAAGATGTAGATAATTAGTTTTTCAATTTGGGTCATTGTCAATTTATGGAGTCACCCTGAATATAAAGAGGAGGACTGAGCAGCATTAAAAACCCAAGGTTTTGAAATAAAACCAATGAATAGATGAGTTCTGTTTTCAGAAATAAGTGAGTGTATTCTAGATGTACCAAGAAAAAATAAACATAGATATTTTTCTGATCCTTAAGGAAGACCCTGACAGAAAAAGCTAGTTGTCAATTTTCTTAAAGTAATAGAATTCCTAATTGTTAGCCACATTCCTGAAAAAGAACTTTTTTCCTGCAGAAAAGGGACTATTGGGCAGTGAGCTGAACAATGACATACTCAAATTTATATGTCGAAATCCTAACCCACAATATCGTAGTATTGGGAGGTTGGGCATTTGGGGAAGCAATTTTGGTCATAAGGGTGAAGCCCTAATGAATAGGATTAGTGCCCTACTGAAAGAGAGCTGGAAGGGTACTTTTCTTTCAAACTTCAGCCTGAATGTAAGAAACCCCAGGCTCATATGACAACTATGTGTATATAAGTTGGGCTTTTTTTAAATCCTGTTTCTCTCTCATTTGTTGGCAGTTACCCTAATATTTCTAGTTCAAGATGGCTTATCACTTTGTTTTTATCTAGCTAGAGAGAAGAAAGAAAAGTGGAAGAAATACTCCTTCTTAAATAAATGAACCAGAAGTTACACACATCACAGCACTTGCACTTACAAACAGATATGCAGAACTGTGGGCAGGGTCTCTGCTTCCAGGATGATGCATTGAACCCTGCATCACTGGGAGGATAAAAGCCCTGTGTCCTCACAGCAGAAGATGGAAAGGTATAAGGTCACTCCTTTCAGTTTCAAGCCCTTTAATAAGGGTGCTTTTCCCATTCCTGACATGGGCTTTCATGATTTCATCACCTCCCAAAGGCCAAACCTCTCAAAACTGTTGCACTTGGAATCAAGATTCAACATAAATTTTGGAGGAGATACCATTACACAAACCACAACAATGACCAGCATAGCATCAGACCAACAACAAACATACTTCACACTCTTCCCTTACTAGGGATTAAACCCAGGGCCCCATGTGTGCTAGGTAAACACTCTACCACTGAGATATAGCCCTAGCACTTTTTATTTTATCTTACTTTACTTTGACACAGTGTATTGCTAAACTGTGATCCTCCTGCCTTAGGCTCCCTAGTAGCTGGGAATACAGGCATGAGACACTGTGCCCAGTATTACTACTCTTAAAAAAAAAATTTGACTTAAATGTGTTTATCATGTAAAATCATACCAAGGAACATAAAACAATTTAGGGTGATATTTGTATAAGATACTTTTACAAAATACCAAACTGCATAAGTAATCATGAATATCATTGTCTTACGCTATAATTTTTTTTTGTAAATTTGAGAATAATCACCTAAAAAGTAAAATATTTTATCATTACTTTTAATTGATCTCACAATTAAAATAGCCCAAAGTAAGCTCTCACAAAATAAGGAGTTTATGTACATGTACAGAAGCATAACTAAATTTTTCACGATATAAAATAATGATGTAAATTCACATAAACATAAGTTTATACTTTTTGCTATAAACTAGCTATAGACATAGTCCAGTTCTAAATTTAAGCCTGCTTTCATACCAACTGTGTATCAGGATAACCAATTGTATCAGATACTGGGGATACCCTTTAATGCCCCTCTGTTCTCACCGTTTGGGGCACTCTTAGAACTTCCTACTGAATGCACTCATGTCTCCCTACCTGGGGGATTTCTTTACCTCATGTGGCCAATGTGCAGTTCCAGGCAAAAGTCCTGGAGCATTGACAGGTGTCACCTCAGCCAATGATGGTACAGGAGACTCCCCCAGCTTCCTCACTTTTTCAGGTGGCACAAGTCTGTGATGTGTTAAACACCAGTGACTGTGAGCCCCATTTGTTCAGAGAAGTAATATGCTATTAATTCACTCTGTGGTGGTCTTATTTACCCAGCACCTCACCAAACCTTCCTGAGATCTTCTTGAAAAACTATTGGAATTTAATTTCTTTTCTCAGGGTCTATTATTGGAGGGACCCTACCTAAGACCTCAGCATTTTTAAACTTTACAACCAAATCAATTTTGCATCCATTTTCTAATTTGAGACCCCACAGAACCTTAGTGAAATGAATACAGGACATCATTTCATAGATGAGGCCCAAAGATTTTAAGGAGCTTACTTATAATCCTTCCAATTAATTTCCTGACAAGTGAAAATGTTGTTTCCCAGGACCAACACATTAGTTTCTTGCAAATTACTTTTATGAGCTTCTATTTGTTCCTGGCAAAAGATATCCTTGTTTCGGATGAGTTAAACCCTCCATTTATAAAGTAATAGATTGGTCAAAACAAAAATAAGTATAGGTCTCCCTTTCTCTGAAATTTAAAAAATATATATATTTGTGCATGAGAAAGAAACCAAGTAACTAACTATGATATCTATTTAATTGCTCAAAATGTAGACAGTTCACAAATCATAAATGAAATGGGACCTTTCCAAACATCTTTGAGGTCATGATGAAGTAACAGTGGCAAGATGAAGAAGAGGTTCATCTGTTCCTTATATGAGCCTAATTTTGAATATCCCATAAGCAAGTTTACAGAAGATGCCTTTGCCTCTGTTGCATACATGTGTAGCCAAGCAGTATCAACTCAACCAAATTTCCTAATATTCTATTGATAATCTAATGTATGTCATCCTTTAGTTACCTCATGGACCCAAGGAATCAAAATACTTATGAATGTGCTAAGAACTTTTAAATAGCTGTTACCTTTTAAATAGCTGTTACTAAATTTTTATGTATGCATGGTTAGTCCACACTTATGTTGAAAGAATGCATTCTCCTTTGACATATTCTTTCCAAAATGCATGTTTTTTTTTCATTCATATTTGTCCTTTTATTTCTGGGGAAGGTGTATTTCATAGCAAGAAAAAAATAGAAAAGGTAAAAACAGGGCTCATCAAAGAAAGCTGTTTATTGCTGATAAATTGCTCTAGAATAACCATACCAGTCCTCAAATCCTGACATTTTAGAACATACAGTTGCAGAAAGGTTAAGAGAGAAAATCAAACAGTAAAACAGAACCAAACTGCACTAGAGTTAAACTTCTTTACCCATTAAATACAGAGTTAATACACTTAATAGATCTATATACTTGTATTTATTTTATGAACTTTTAAAGCATAATTTTATGGTTCCTTTCCCCCTCTTTTGTAAATAGCTGAAATCCACGAAATTATATTTATCACACACACTATTATTATTAACTTTATGACAGATTAACATTTGGCAAATATAATTTCTGATTCATGGGAATATGTTAGGACCACCCAAGTTTATATCAATACAGTACCACCCTATCTGATTGGAAAACAGGAAAGAAAATTCTACAATTCTCTCATCCTGATGGTACTCTGCCAAGAAAGTTTTCCAACCATGGACTCATGCAAGTAGATCCTTGATAAATCCTTATTGGAATTAATTAATTCAGGAAAAAGTGATTTAATTTCAATCCTTGGAACCATATTTGAGGACAAGATAGAAACCATAGTTATTCAATTCAGAGGATAAAAGAGTCTCTCATAGGATTTCACAACTTTTATTGACTATGTTCCCTCCATCTTTTCCTCCAAATGTAAGATTTAGAAGGTCATAAAATTTGCTAAACTTCTGAGCCCAATTTAAGATTGATCTCTTTAATAAGGCTTTTCCTTGGGATAGAGCCTTTCCCAGAGCATGTACTAAGAGTATGCTCACATAAGAATCACCTTGAAAGTAATATTGTTTGGTTATAAGTTTAGAGTACAGAATAATGGGAGATATATGGTACATCTAGCCCATGGACGTCTCTACAACGTCAAAGAAAATTTGTCTTCTCTTTACTTTATATTTTCCAAACCTACAGGACCATCAACCATCTCCTTTTAAGAAGAATCATTTGGTACATGTATCAACGTTCTATATACTCTATACTATGACTTGTAGAGAAGGTATAAGTGGGAGATGAGAGATGAGAAGAAGAAAAATAAGATAAAGAAGGAGACAAAGATGGAAAGAAGGAAGGAAGGAAGGGAGGGAGGGAGGGGAAGGAGAGGAGGGGTGAGAGGCAAGAAGGAATGAAGGGAGGAAGATAAGGCGAGGGGAGAGGAAGGATCTGGGAATGGGCTTTAGCATGTAAGTTCTTACAAGCCATGAAGAAAATCTGGGGCTTCTAAATAAAATGAGAAGTCAGTGAGTGTTTTTAGCAAAAGAGTTAATCCACTTTATCATTTAAGGAGTGAAATCTTGTTGTTGTGTGGGAAATAGCTCCTACTGGGATAACCTGGGAAGAAGCTGGGCAGTTGGAATGTATTTAGTCAGCTTTTCATGACTGTAACAAAATCCTTAAGATAATCAACTTAAAAATAGGAGACATTTATGCTGTTTTAAGATTACAGAGTTTTCAATCTCTCATCAATTGTTCCCTGTTATGGTTTAGATGTGTGATGTCTCTAAGAACTCGTGCATGGGACAATGCAAAAATTTTAAAAGATCAAATTACTAGATTATGAAAGCTTTAAACTAATCAGTGCATTAATCCACTAATATGGATTAACTAGGTATTAACTATAGGTAGGTAGGGTGTGGCTGGAGGAGGTAGGTCACTTCACTGTGGCACGGTTTGGGGGTTTATATTTTGTCCTTGGTGAGTAGAGCTCTCTCTCTACTTCCTTACCCTGTCATAGGGGAGGAGCTTTCCTCTACTGGGGACTTCTGCCATGATAGTCTAAGCTGTAGAGTTGGATGACTATGAATGAATCCTCTGAAACCATGAGTCAAAATAAAATTGTTCTCCTCTAATTTTCTTATCAGGTCTTTCTGGTCAGAACTAGCAAAAAAAAAAAAAAAAAAAAAAAAAAAAAAAAGCTGACTAAAACAGTGCCTTTGCTTTTGGACCTGTGACAAGGCAGTACAGAGTGGCAGGAGCACATGGTAGAGGAAACTCCCTTTATCTCATTCAAGGTCATGCCCCAGTGACTTAAAACCTAAGGCCCACTAGGCCCCTCTTCCCAAGCACATCAAGTTGGGAAATAATTCTTTCCTTCAGGAGCCATTAGGGAACATTCAATATTCAAATTATAACAGGATGTTACAAACTTTTTAGAAAAATGATGGACTGAAAATAAAAAGCAAACAAATTCAAGATACGTTTTAAAAAAATTTTATTATTCAATGTTACAGCATCACCTCAATAGTTATTACTAACACATTCACAAATATTTAGAACAGCATCTGACATAAAAATGTGTTGATTCATTTTAGCTCTTTAATATGAATATTGGCTCATTTCTAAACTCTGTGTGACATTCACAAATATTTAAAACAGCATCTGACATAAAATGTGTTGATTCATTTGAGCTCTTTAATATGAATATTGGCTCATTTCTAAACTCTGTGTGACCTCAGCCCAGATGTCTTAACCATTCCCTCTCTGAGTTGAGTTAATGCTCATACATTAAAACACCCTTAGCATATGAGCATTTCTGTAGTATCAACATATATCATACTATATTTTAATACTTTTCCTTTGTGCGTTCCCTATTGTAGCATGAGTTCTTTGAGATCAAGAATGAGGTCTTGTTCATCTCTATATCCTAACTGCCTAAAACTCATTAACTGTTTATTAAACATAGACAGAAGACTCAATGGTATATAGTTTGATAGTTATATCATTTGATAGTTCTATCTACCCCATGAATGCACTTAAGTACATTTGAATGAACAGATTTATAAGAGAATAAAGAGAGAAAAATTAAGAGTTTTGGATCTCAGGTGAAATCTAAAGTAACCAGAGATACAAAAGTCTTGGACTACATACCAGAACTGAATTCTATTCCTCCCTCTACTAGTTATGGACCATTTGATTTTGGTCAGATCACTTACATTTTCTCTTTAATTCCCTCATCTACTTGGGAGGTATATCAATATTTTCCTGTCTACTCAAGAGAATGAAAATAAATAGGATCATATCAGATTGCCTTAATGACTGTAAAATGCACTACCTGTTCCAAAAGTTATTATCTCATGCAAATAGTTGAGAAATGTAGATTAACCGGAGTTCTTTCCCATCTTCAATTTCTGCAAGCAAAATGATGAACTTTTGGAAACAAGCTTGCTTCATTTGATTAGAGTCTGCCTTCACCACTGTTCAAGTTCCATGCTCCATGCTAGTCATAATAAAAATAGTACTTACTGAACATTTACTCTGGCAGACTCTCCTACATACTTCACATGCATTAACTAATTGAATCTTCAAATAACTCTCTCTACGGTGGGTACTACCACGATTCCTGTATTAGAGGTACAGAATGAGACACAGAGCAATTTGATAACTTTCCCAGAAAAATCCAAATAGTAAGTGTTGGGTGTGGCCTTTGAGTTCATGTGATCTGGTTTCAGTTTGCTCTTTAAATGCTACCATCTCCTGCCTCTTAGAGTGGAGAGTGCCAATATGGGGGATGGTGAGGCTGAGATGGGCTCTGGGGAAGTTCCTGTCTGCTGCAGGCATTCTGCAATGTGTTCAGTGCAGTCCTATGAGGCATCTACAGGAGTGCAGCCAATTTCCATCACAGGGTTGTTCTACACCCAAACCAGCTTATATCTGCGGTTATAATTTCCGCTTTAATTTAACCTAAGGCATTTTAAATCTTAAGGAGCAAAAGGAGATTAATTTTACCCTTTTAATTTCCTATAAAATCCAGCCATTACCCCGTTTGGTTAGCAATGTACAAATGTGAGGGGAAATTAACGTGGTCTGGAATAAAGTAAGCCCTGCGAGCTCTTTCTGACCCGATACCACATTTGGGAGGAAAAGCCTGTATTGTTATTGGAAACTAGGAATGGCTGTATGTAAATGCTGAGCAGGCAATATTTCCCCCATGGAGCTGTCACCATGACTAAAATTTCCATTACTGTTTCTCAAAATTCTCCTTGAGAAAATGTTTTATATACCAAGTTGAAACATTTTTCAACAAAACATTTATCAAGCGCCTACTGTAATATAAAATCTGAGATTTACTCATTCATTCAGTACAATAATTGAGAACCTCCAACACGTATCAGACATTATTTTAGGGCATTAGTATATAACAAAAAACAATGTAGTGCCCCTTCATTTTTATTGCATCTAGTAGAGGAGGTAAAATGTACATTATTATACATGGACAAAGTGCTAATACAGGTGCACAGGGAACAAAGAAAGGGTGTGACATGAGAAATCTAACCCAGAATGTGGGCCAGAGAAACTTTCCAGAGGAGGCTGTGTATATGTTCATACTTCACTTTGCCAATGCACTTAGATATTTAAAAATACAAAGTAAACACAGGTGATAGATTTTTATTAAGACAAGAAAGGAGATAATGTCATAAATAAGAATCACCACTGAAGCCGGGCGTAGTGGTGCAGATTTGTAATCCCAGCAGCTCAGGAGGCTGAGACAGGAGAATCGTGAGTTCAAAGCCAGCCTCAACAGATTAGCAAGGCACATAGCAACTCAGCCAGACCCTGTCTCTAAATATAAAAAAAAGAGCTGGGGGTGTTGCTCAGTAGTTAAGCACCCTTGGGTTTAATCCCTGGTACCAAAAAAAAAAAAAAAAAAAAAGAAAGAATCACCACTGAGCCCTAAAGACATATACCATTGGAATAACTACCAGTCCATGGGCAACATGAAGACATAGGATGGTTTAAGTCAGAACGTGAGACATAGCTTGCCCATATGTGAAGGAGTCATCAGGAGTAATGATACTGACCCAGTTCAATCTTATCTGATAATATTGGTAATTCAATATATGATTTACACAGTTCCCTGATGATCAAAATAAGTCAGCAAATCTAGTAAAGCAAGTAAAGGAAGCCTGATTGAAAGCACTGATTACAAAGATATACTGGATCATCTCCCAGATTTTGTATAAACTACAAAAGAAGAGTCTTCAAAAATGCCCTTAAAAGCCCAGACAAACCTTCACAATAATTTCTAGGCCTGGAATTGTGATATTTATATAATCCAGGGACTATTGGTACAAAAAAAAAGTCTCCACCACACTACTCAAAAATAAACATACTAAATTTTATAATAGCTTTTTAATACCTTATAATGTTAAAATCTCTAAATTTAAAAAGCTCAGTCCTTCTTTATTACCTACTGAAAACTGGGATACCCAGATCATCCCTAAGAGCAACCATATCCCATTGTAGTATTTCAAGTTTTCTTACATTTTATAAAACAAAAATCAGTTTAAAATAAAAATGTCAGAGGAGCTTACAATAGAATGAAGATTACAAAGGGACTTATAAAGAATTTTTACCTTTCCTGAAGATGAATTACCAGTCTAGTGAGTCTGGGGGAATCCATCTTCATCTTCTTTATTGAGCTTCCTCAACCTCGCTGGCTCCTTTCCTTCATCATGATTGCTCACTCCCTTATCCTTTGCCCCCCAGACACTACAGGATTTTCTAAAGTTTAGATCTGTATAATCTGGGACGACTAATGCAAATAAACAAAATGGTTTAAGTTAACAAACCACTACTTAATGTGACATACTTGGAATTCATCTTTATGAACATGGAGGACTTGGTAACACAAGTGATAATGGAATGGTGTTGGCTACAAACTTTTCCCTCAGGGAAAGAAGAATTTCTGATAACTGAAACTATGTGTTTGTGTACTCCAGAGTTTTTATTTACCATTGCCAAGAAAATATGCAAAAGCCATATAAAAATGTTATGAAAAAACACGAAGCCAAAGAAGTATATTCACAGAAAGTTCCAGAAAGTGAAAGATATGTCTTTCTTATTCAAAAAGCTCAACCTGAGCCCTTAAACCACAGGACATGTGAAATACTTGAGGAATAAATAAATAACTTCTAAACAATAAGTGACACAGGAACAGATCCCAAGGTTCATATTTAATTATTCAGATAAACTGGGTTAAGCAGTAAAACAAGGAAATTTTTATCTCATGTAGATGTTTGAGAGATCCTCAAACTTTGCCTCAATGTTGTATTCTGAAACGGAATAATGTCAAGAGCTTTGTAATGTTGTGAACAACCAATAAGAAAAAAAAAAAAGAAAAGAAAAAGAAAAGAAAAGAAAATGAAAAAAAAAAAAAACATCAATTCTTGCCAGGCATGGTGGCCCATACCTATAATCGCCTGAAATCCCAGCAGCTCCAGAGGCTGAGGCAGGAGGATCATGAGTTCAGAGCCAGCCTTAGCAACTTTAGCAAGGCACGAAGCAACTCAGTGAGACCCTGTCTACAAATAAAATACAAAATAGGGCTGGGGATGTGGCTGAAACTTAACCAATTCTTATTTCTCCATGCTGTTAGGAGAAAACGAAATTATAGATGAGAAAGTAGTAACAATTTTTTTCTTTTCTAAAATCTTTTCCCCATGTAACTACCCCATTCACCTGACTCCAAACACACAAAAGAACAGGTTGTGTGTTGTCTATATTTTAGGTAAATGACATACATTCAAGCACTAAAAACCTTCCATAATTTGTCCCTAAACTCTATGTTGGCTTTTCCTAGCTTCATGATACCATTTGGTCTACTTCCTGAAGTCTCAGCACACCTCAATACATTCATATTTCCACACCCAAATTCCTTAGGTACTTTGCAAGTGCCAGTCCTGGCCACTTTCCAAGTGCAAGTGCAGATCATATAACCTCTATGAATATCTCTTTCTATGCTAGCTAGAACAGATCTCTCTCCCTTAATCAAACGTGCTCATTGGGCACTGAGCAGACAATACCTTAGATTGCTGATGATTTTGGGCAAGAGGGAAAGGAGCATGTTATATTCACAGAACCAAAGGATTGTAAGTCTGGAAAGAAATTATGAATTAATTAGGCCAATTTCTCTCATTGTAAAGATGAATACGTAAAAAGATGAAGCTGCTGACCCAAATTAGTCATTGGAAAAGACACAGAGACTCAGTCTTCCATCTTCAGATCCATGAACTTCCCAATATGCCATATCCTTTTTAAATTTAAATGTAAATTTTTAAATTTTAATTTTTTAAAGAATTCACCAACACATTAGATAGACATGATTATATAATCCAAAAGTTGCATTTTATGTTGTCACAATTACATAATTCATCTAAGTGTTCAACTAAGCTCTGTTAAGATTAAAATGTGCTTTGACTTAACAAGTGAAAGCTGTAGAAAAGGGGAGTCCAAAAGTGATGGGAAGAGACCTCTTGGGATTGAAATTGTTCTGTAAATATTCCACCAACAAGACAATTCACACAGAGATCTGGGAGTTACCAACTCTTTGAGAAGCCCATCTCCTTCTAATCCTCTGGAAAGCAGGCGGTTTGGGCTCATTGACATGTTGCCAGAACATGCTGGTTTGGTTCTTGTGAGGAAGGTTTTCATCTGTTGGACTGGAAGGCCCCACTATTTCTAGGAACTGTGTTTGGATCAAAACACTTCCTTGTGATACATCTAAAATTAGTCATTCTTGTAAGATTAAGGGAAAATTTTGCAAAGGTTTTCCCATTCAGATGATGACTCCCTTGGCAGGGAAGACTGAGATCCTGTGAGTGGGCTCAGCTGAATGCCAACTGGTGGTGCCAGATCACCGGGTCTCTTCATAAAATTTACTGTGGAACATGTCCCCTGGAGCAAAATGCTTCATGGACCAAGAGGCAAAGTCTCTCTACTAAAAAAAAAATTCCCTTGGTCTCCCACATATTTTCACTTTCGGGGGGCTTTCTATTTCCATTGGGAACATAAACAAAGTACTTTCATCTCATATCCCAAGGGACATTCTCTTTGCTGTTTGCATCATGAACATGTCCACAGTCAAGAAGAACATTAAGGGAGCCTTCTGGGTCCTCCTAGCTCTTTTCAGATCTGTATAGAACCTTCTGCCTAGTTAATTCATCATTGTCACCAGTTAATTTTTTTCACATTATCTTAAAGTAATGGATTGCTAGGTTCACACACACACACACACACACACACACACACACACACACAAATTGTCCACTCTGCCCCTGATGTCTTTCAGGCCAACCTCTATCTTCTATAAGAAGCAATGTCCACTCAATAGTTAATATAAAATTGCAGACAAGGCTGAATAAGTAGGCAATGGCTCATATACCCAAAGATTCCAGTTGCATCTGGCCAGAGTTTTTGCTCAACTAAGAAAAGGTTCATGAAAATGTAGTCTAATAGCCCCAGTTACAGCTACAACAAACAAACTAACTAACACAAAGACTCAAAACAATTACATACCATGAGGATACAAAGTCAGGAAACTAATTACAACATTATCTAAAGTAATAGCATTTTCAATAACTACCCTATCTAAGCCTGTAGCTTTTCTCAAACTTTTTAGACTCTACCACATCAACACAATCTAATTGCTTGAATGTTTTTTTTTTCAGATGTTTTATTTATAACAGTAGCCATCACTGTGTCAGCATGGGTACATTCTGAAAAAGACTTTGAGCCTCTCCAGGGCAGGCAGGGCAGTTAGACTCCATGGATTTTAAGATTCTATCCAACCTCAAATACCATGATTCTATTTAACAGCAGAATGCCTTTCACATACTTCAATCACCTGATAAGGGCTTTAAGATGAAAAAGAAAATCTCTACACGGGGGAAAATTTTAATTTACAAGTTCTCTGATTCAAACAGTGATTAGAAATTCATTGGCTTAGAGCATAGTAATTTTATAAGTATTGAATTTTCACTGGTTACATTGACACAAACCACCATTAGAAAACGCAACCAAAGTGTGCTATGATGAGAAAGTTATGCGGTGCTCTTTCTCTTAGGTTCTGTCAAATACATTCACAAAAGTGTCTTGACTTAAAATGGGAATGCCTCATTCATGTGCATCCATTTTCTGTATTCGTAAATTCTCCCCTTATGATTTTCTCTCTGCCTAGAACCAGGATACCCTCCCTGCCAAGAAGCTTGTGAAGAAAAATTTTCAGAAAGCTGTCCAGTCCATACACTAAAAAACCATTTTCCACTTTTACATGTATAAATAGATTACTAATTGTTTTCAGGTTTTTCTTGTTTTTACAATTGCTTAAGCATGGATTTTGCTGTCTGCACATCTTTAAGAAGCCATCTTTTATGCTACACAAACAATATGGTTTGCTTTACCTACTACAGCTGCCAGCAAATGTAACAAGAATACAAGAGTTCTGCAGAGCAAGGAGGCCCCTCGTCCTCAGCTTCCTCAAGAACCAACATTTCATATAATCCCAGGAATTGGACTAAAACTTAGTGTGGTGGCAGATCCTGAATTTCTCTATAGTATGAACTTAGTGGTGAAAAGGGGTTTGGAAGTAGAAGCTAATTGATTTGTCTTCAGTCTACATTGCAGAGCAAGCACACTCGATTTTACTTAGATGACTTAGATTATAAATTTATGAGGGGTGACTTGGAGGGGCTTGCTCGTGGAGATTGATGATGGGATCAAATGCCATCTCACCCAAGTGCTATAGCTTGGCAATGCCACTGCTAATACTCTCAGAAGTACAAGTACTCAAGTCTGTGTTTATTTAATAAATGAGAGTCAGGTCAAGTCTATTGCCCACCCACATGGTTCTGCAATTTCATATTTCCTTGTGAAATAACTTGGAGGTTCAAGCTGGATCCTGCCCTGGCTCTTATGCCAGACAATAATACTTCCTGCTCAAACCTCATACCAAGTGCAGAACAGAGCAGCTTGGCTGAACCATTAACACATGTGATGGAGCCATCCTGTATTTTTGCTTTGATAGATTATTCCTTTCTGTTGCCCTTCTTGGTGTATCATTATCTTAGAATTTCATTTACTTTCTAGTACAATTTTTCTAATGATTACTTACAACTAGGGATATACAAACTCTATAGTAAGATTTTTCTCCCCCACCCCTGAACATTTAAGAAGCTTAGATTTTTGCTGGTTTTTGCTTGCTCTTCATGGGCCTCGTCTTCTCTATAAATCTATTTTTATTTGGACTTAATTGCACTATGATCTGCTTCTCTGTAATGGAAAGGAGTTAGTCGGCTATGGACTGTAACTTGTTTTGATAGCTGGTAACTTTGAACTAAAGGGACATTACTGTTATCAAAACAGCAACCAGCTTTTCTTGGAAATAAAATCTGACATGGTCTTTTCTTTCCCCCCTTCTTGCTGCCTGAGGTCGTATCCCTTGACTACAGGCACCGTCTCTATGTTTTACTAAAGCTGTTTCCCTTTCAAATCTCATAGGCCAACTATAGAAAGATCAGAGTCTTGGGCAGAATTCCCCAAGAGGAAACAGTCCAGGCTGTGGAGAGGCCACAGATTCAACCAGGGTAGTGGTATTTGGAAACAAACAAGTCCTAATCTTAACATGAAAATATCTGAAATTGCAGGTCCTGTACAACTTTTGAGGTTCTTTGATGTTTAGGTTAGGGTGGGGATAAAAGGTTAGCACATAAACCTTCAACTTAAAACATATGGAAGAACATTAAGTTCTTTTAATTTTATTAGGGAGAAAAGTATATGCAAAAGTATTTTTACTGAGTAGGTTACAGAAAACATAAAAACCCAATTAGATAATTTTTCCTATGAAACCTTTGGCATGTCTCTGTACTGGATTTTCTTAGAATATTGTCTAAATTATAAATCAAAATTGGGACAGATGTTAATGTAGTCAATCAAACTTCAATGCAAAAGTAGCCCTGTTGATACTGACATCTTCCCACCAAAACAGGAAAAAAAAAAAGGAGGCTATATCATCATTAGCAGCAGAAGCATTTAAGTACTGATGTGCACTTGAGAGCACAGTAATCCTGTCAACTCCTGGGTACATACTGACAACCTAAGCATCCTGCCCTGATTTTCCTAGGCATTGAAAGAGGATTATCTGTGAGAACAACAATGTAAAACATGGCATATTAACAAGGAATATCTATTTCCTCTGCTGCCTGAAGTTCTTCCAAAATTGCATTAAAGCAATTTAAAGTTCATCAAGTCAAAGAGGCAAAGCACATAGGAGACCTGAGTGGATGGAACACTTCAACCAAGCTTTGGAAGATGAGAAGTATAGAAGTGATTACCAAGGTAGCCAAGTGTGAGAGCTATAATCCCACATGCAATCATCTGAATTATGGGATATCCCCCCAGATAAAGTTGATTCGCCCTACAGAAATCACAAGAAGCTGGAAGTAACCAGATTCAGAAGAAAGAGAAGGGAGTGAAGCTCAGTGGTGAAAAGAAGAATGGAAGTTTGCAGAGAAAAGAAATTGTCCTGATCTCACACAGATAATTACTGCCCTCCCCATACCTCCTAGGAAACCAGAGTTTTATTCTCTGTAGATTGTGATTGGAAAGAGTCCATCTATCCTTGGCACACAGAGGACTTCAGTGAGGCAACCATTATACATCCCTGGGTCACTTCCTCAAAATACGTTGTCCCCAGGGGAGCCACCAAGCGTTGATCACAGGCCAGTGCCCTCTTTGCCAAGAAGTAAAGAAAGAAAGAATTTATCTCCATAAGGCCTCCTTAGTGGGAAAAGGAGCTCTGCTTTCTACTATGTCCCACACATTGAGGCTTCTGCCAAATGCAAATAATTATTAGGAAATCAACCTAAATTAATATGAAAACTTAACAGGAAAAATTAACAAATACCTACTTCTTGGTTTGCCTCTCACCTACATACTCCCTTCCTACCATTCATAGCTTTCTCTCAAAGAAAATTACCACTTACTCAACTTAAATATTCCTTTTATAATCCAGAATATATTTTCTCTTCTCCAAACGTAGACAATCCATAGTCTTGACAAATTAATAAATTGTTCCAAGCCCAGGATATCAAATTTTCTTAATCAGGTGGCACTGGTTGAAGTTTCTCATTCTCTTGGAAATACACATCTGTATTCCTAAGAAAGCTTAACTGTCTGTTATCTCTATTATCTGAGGTGGTGTAAGGCTTCTATCAAATTTTACCAGAGACATGGTAGTATGAGAAGGGCCCTCAAAGAGATCATTTGACTTCCATCCACACCTTTCTCAAATTCCAAAGTCTAGGAGAAATTTTATTCATCCTTGATCACCAAACATATGGTATTTGATTTCAGTTGCTTTCACAAAATACCTGAGAGAATCAATTTAAAGAAGGAAAGATTTATTTGGGCTCATGGTTTCAGAGGTTTCAGTAGTTCACAGTCAGCTGGTTCAATTGTTATGGGCCTGTGGTGAAACAGAACATCAAGGTGGAGAGAGCATGGTTGACCAGAGCTGCTCCCTTCACAGAATCCAGGAAGGAAGGAAGGAAGGAAGGAAGGAAGGAAGGAAGGAAGGAAGGAAGGGAGGGAGGGAGGGGAGGAGGAGGAGGAGGAAGAGGAGGAGGAAGAGGAGGAGGAAGAGGAGGAGGAGGAGGAGAAGAAGAAGGAGGAGGAGAAGAAGAAGAAGAGGTGGTGGAGGAGGAGAGAAAAGGGGGAGGAGGGAGGGAGAGGAGGGAAGGGGGAGGGAGAGAAGAGGGGAAGAAGAAGGAAGAGATGAGAAGAGAGGGGAAGGAGGAAGAGGAGAGGAGGAAGAGGAGGAGAGGAAAAGGAGGAGGAGAGGAGGAGGAGGAGAAGAGGAGAAGAAGAAGAGGCTAGGGACAAGACATACTCTTCCAGGACATGGTCCAAATAATCTACTTCCTCCAATGAGTCTCCACTCCCTACAGTTTCCAGCACTTCCCAGTGATGCCATCAGATTATGACCCCATCCATAGATCAATCCATTGATGAGGTCAGAGCTCTCATAACACAATCACCTCACAAAACCTCACCTCTGAACTTTGCTTCATTTGAGACCAAATCTTCAACAAATGAGACTTTGGAGAACATTCCAGATTCAAAACATAACAAAGATGAATCAACACAAGCCACACAATTCCTAATTTTCCTCTTTTGCCAGTGATTTTCCATAAACAATGAGGTAAACAACCGCAGAATGTTGCTAAGGTACCAGTGATCCTCTCATGAAGAGAGAATGAGTCACAATTTTATTTGTCATCTAATTCCCTATACACTGCTTTTTATCAATTTAGTATAGGCCACATTTTAATCCTGAGTTTCACCATCTAGTCAAGAAAACACAGACTGAATTGACTATTAAATTCAACATGATACAGTATTCTTCCTTTACTGGCACCTTAGACCATTTTACTATACATGTTCTCCAACATTTTTTAAAAAGAATTTTCCAGTTTTTCCACCTGGTTTGGGATGAGTTCTTTTCTCATAGGCTTAATTTCCAATCTTACTTCCATCTATGTGCCATTCCTTAAATCTAGTAATAAGTTTGCAGACATGGAGATATAGGCAAGTCTTCAGAAGAATTGGCTTCCCTTGAGAGGAAATTTTCTCCAAAAAGTGACTTCATCATCTTCAAATCAAGGGTGAAACAGCCTTATCAGACATGGAAGTTGGATTAGCTACAGCTGGCAATGGAAGTCAATGAAAGTTAGGGCTCAGGGTACATTGAGGTCTTTGAATCTTCTGAGATCATCCCAGTATACACCATTTGTATTCTTTTATTCCTCCTTAACTAAAATTCATTTTCATATGAAAAACCTGTCATTTTTGCATATTTGAACGAATCTAACAATGAAAATTTCCAAATTTTGCATTTGATTTTCAACATTGCAATTACAATAGAAAATGAATTATTTTAATATAATGATAAAAAGTTCCTAAGTTTTAGTTCATGTCTTCAGCCAAGAATTTGGAATTTCATCTGTTCTTTCTTTATCTTTACATGGTTTCTTTAGAAGAAAACACTGTTCCTTCATCCTTGAAGTTGTATAACCTTATTCTGTTCTGCTATTATATCAATGAATGCCTCAAAGATTTGCCTTTAATGGAAATCTCATTAACAATTAACACAGCTGGGAATTCATTGGTTTGTCATTGTGTGTCATAGAATATAAGACATTCATTAGGTACCTACTGGATTTTTTTGCTGTCTTCAATCCCAGTTTAACCAGAGATTAAATTTATACCTCCCTGGGCTTAAAGGCCAGTGACCTGGTACTAATTGCTATACAAGTCAGAAACTTGCTTGTAAACACTTGTTATGGTTCAGATATGAAATGTTTCCCAAATACTCATGTGTTAAATGCTTAGTCCGCAGTGCAGCAATGCTCAGAGCTGGAACATTAGGGAAGCAATTGGATCATGAGGGCTCTTAGATCATCAGTGGATTAATCCATTGATAGATAAATGGGCTACTGGGAGGTGAAGCTGTAGGTAGGTGAGGCATGGTTGGAGGAAGCTGGTCACTAAGGAAGTGACATCTTATTCCTGGCTAATTCCCCTCCCTCTCTCTGCCTCCTAGCTGCCATAAACTAAGAAGCTTTTTTCTGCCACACCCTCTACCATGATGTTTCTGCTTTGGAGACAGTTAACCAGGGACTAAGTTTGACCTTGGAAATCATGAGCCAAAATAAACTTCCTTTCTCTATTTTGTTTTTGAAGTATCCATCACAGTAATTATAAGCTGACTAATACAATGCCTAAAACTGACTTTGGCTAATTGATTCGAAAATAAAATTAACTGGCAGATTAGTAGTATTTCATAGAATCAATAGAAATGCTGGAGAATCAAACTCAGAAAATGACAAAAAGCCAGAGAGACATGGTAGGTAAGAAAAAAACCAAGGTTGCATCTAGACAGTGCATCTAGCTAGGCTATATCTAGCTGGTTGCTGCCATTGGTGCCATCACCAATAGACACCTTCTATGGAGCCGCTAGATTCTGTGCTGGTAAAGCCTAGATCTTATTTCCAAACCCTGGCTGCCTAACAGTGTAGAAAAAAAATATTCCATTTGACTTCCAAGCCCCACACAGTAAAGGATTCTTTCCAAATAGACATGGTGCTTGAAGATGGCTAGCAAAAATAGCCAGTATTTAATACAGACTTATAAAGTTCTAATATTCACCTTGAGCAACAAGCTTAAAAGTTGATAATGAAATACTATTTGATACTTAAATTTCATCACTCTATGTTTTAAATATTTGAAAACTGAAAACAATCCCTAAAGAAGTTTACAAAAGATTCTAAATATTTGACAATTTCTCATTCAACAAATCTTGAAAAAGAGAAATGAATGATTTGCAGGCAATGGCTACTATTCTCTCTATCCTCTAAGCAACAATTTCTTGTTCTCTTGTCTAGTAGGTTTGAAATAAGTAAAGATTGGGGAGGGGAACATGCCCACATAGTATATCTGTGCATAGAATCATAAACACAAATCAATACTAACATATTTTATTATACACTTGTTTATTTGTCTACCTTTAGTCTTGACTATTAGCCCTACCTATAAAAAAAGAACTATTTTGTAATTATATCTATAGCTGTCATATAACAGACAATCTATACATATTTGTTGAATTTGAATAATTAATAAATATAACTTTGCTTTGAAATTTGGTTGGGTGAATCATATCACTACAAAAGATGCAATAATAGATTAGATAGAAATATAGTTCTGGGAAAAGCCTTTAATAGAAATTCATTATTTTTTCATCACAGATTATAGGCAAAACGCAACCAAACATCCCAGAAATGAGAACCCTCCACGGCTAATGAAGTATCAGTGTAGATTTCCCAAAGCAGCACATCAATATAAAATGTAAAAACTTTTAAAATTGAGAATTCAGCCTTGATTTTGTCAAATTGGTCAGTGATTCAATTTTTATATAAATTCTGTTTCCTTGGATCTGCAAAGGAAATAAAGAATGATATCATTTGATATGTTTAATATTGTTATTAAATTAATTTCACCCTTTTCTTGTTCTTCTTTTAACATGGCCAGCAGAAAATTTGAAATACATCTGTGTCTCATGCTATATAAGATCACACTGCTTTATAGCACAAAGCATTGTGTTTTACATTTAGGTGGTTTTCAAGCTTAACTATTGCAAATGGAAGAAGGTTTGGCTGGATGTTTATTGTCTTTAGTTACGTATGTTTTCAATACCTGGAGCAGCATACTTCCCTGGTGAATAAGTCTCCCTGTTATAGACATTTATGTATGTGTTCCTCTGCATAAAATATCCATGCACAGACACAGGCAAAACACAATACATGCTCACAATTTAACCATTCCATCACTCTTTCTCTACATGCAGAAACATAGCAATTTGGTGACCATTAGTTTGAGCTCTACTGTCATATAAATATTATCGCCTCTTAGATATTTGAAGCCCATTTTATTTTTTATATGTACTTATTTCCCTCATCTATAAAATAGGCAGAATAAGTTTGCCTTCATCATAGGGTTGTCAGAAAAATTTAATGTGATTATTTTTAGCACAGTGACACTTAAGAGTGAAAGCTATCATTATAACGAATTTTAGCTATCATTATAACTAACCAAAGACAAAACAATGTTTTCTAGTATTTAGGTGCATTGCCCTAAATATGAGCTATTACAAAAACAAAAATTTGGATAAATATTATACAAACTAAGACTTACATTTTACAATGTAGAAACTATTTCTACTTAATTGTTTCCTTATATCATCCCCATGAACTGGTTGCAAGAGGAATGAACGTTATTTCAATTTTACTGAGAGAAGAATAAAACATAGGGATATTGAGTTACATTCGGCTTGTCCATATGTATTTTTTGAAGCTGTCTCCCCATTCTTCTGCCTCCATTATAATGGCTTGTTTTTTCTTTTCTTTCTTTTTTTTTCCCATGGATAAAATAGCCTCTTTCTTAGCTTCAGAAAACTTCAGCCATTTGAATCAAAGGCTTTCTCACATTTCCAAGATATATTTTGACCAAATCTTACCCTGAAAATACTTTCACTCTTGACTTTCAGGAAGTCTTGACAACTTCTGGGGTCATGCAACCTAGACAGAGTTGGCAAAAAGAATACGGGGCACTTATTTGGAATATGGGCTCAAAAGCATTTTACAAAATCAAAGTTTTACTAAGGCAGAAATGATACCTGAACTTTAAAGTGTTAGGTAGGCCTGTTACAAAGCAGCATAAGTTGAAAGGGTAGAAATGATTTGCAAATCATGTTCCCTCTTAGATTGGGAAAACAAGAAGAGAGAGTTATTGGGGTCTGAATTAGAAACAAAATATAATACATGCTTGTATAATTACAACAAAATGGATTCTACTGTCATGTACAATTAAAAAGAACCAATAAAATAAATAAATAAATTGGGAAAGCAAATTTTGAAGAAACTTTCATAAAGAGGGAAATTGTTTCACCAAATATCCCAAGAAAATGTACTAAATAAGGGTACAAGCATAAGTGGATCCTAGTTGCATTTCAGTATTTGATGTGCAAATAATATCTACCTTATGGAAGTATTGCCATAGCCTCAAGAGGTGTTTTTGCATTTTACCTCTTCATTGTCATCTTCATCAGTGTCATTCTCTTTATTTTCATAGTTTTACTTTTATCAAATGCTGATTCTACTTATGGCTCAATGTTGTTCCTTTGGCAAATACAGATACAGACATATGTCTACTGCTTCAAAGGAATTCACAGTCTATAGAAAGACAGACGCAGAATCAATCACTCAGGACACCAGTCAGGTTGTGATTGGAGCTAAGATAAAGATGAAGAGTATGAATGGATAGTAGCAAAAATGGTGTTCTCTACTTTGTGTATAACCAGAGATGTGAAAAATTCTGCTCTATATGTATAATATGAATTGTAATGCATTCTGCTGTCATATAAAACAAATTGGAATAAATAAAAATTTTTAAAAAGAATGATTGTTGGGCTGGGGATGTGGCTCAAGCGGTAGCGCGCTCGCCTGGCATGCGTGCGGCCCGGGTTCGATCCTCAGCACCACATACCAACAAAGATGTTGTGTCCGCCAGGAAAAAAATAAATAAATAAAAAATAAATATTAAAAAATTTCTCTCTCTCTCTCTCTCTCTCTCTCTCTCTCTCTCTCTTAAAAAAAAGAATGATTGTTCTGATTGGGAGATCTGGGGAAACTTTGAACAGGTTTGAATTGGATCTTACCTATTTAATTTACAATAGCCTCCAGACTGATTTCACTTATCAGCATCTACCACCTC
Source organism: Spermophilus citellus (assembly GCF_964194105.1). NCBI lineage: Eukaryota > Metazoa > Chordata > Mammalia > Rodentia > Sciuridae > Spermophilus > Spermophilus citellus. Next base: position 46,438,687 of record NC_138194.1, on the reverse strand, counting down.
ACAAGTTACTCATTACATTGTTAACAGAAATAACTTTATAATACGAAAATTAAAATATTCACCCTAATCTTCTCAAAAAAAATTTTACAATCTGTAGTAGAAAAACTAGGATTCCCTGCTAAGCATGAAATTGGGCTTCCACTACCATTTTGGCCTCATTTGGGATTAAACCTTGCTGACAGTTCCCAGCTGCAGGAAACTGCTTTCTCCAAGACTGTAACTCTTCCAAGGGGTTCCCAGCTGTCAACAACTAGCTGCAAAGATATGAAAGCCTGATCCAATAACCTCAAGTCGGCCTACCTCTGAAGGATCTGCCTAGCTCCAGTGCTCCCCAGAGGACCAAACAAGTCCTCAGAGCTCATGCTAAACAGGTTATATTTTTTTTCTATTCTCTTTCTTCCAGAAGTATTACCAGATAAGTCTTCTGCACCCACTTGCCATCTCAGAATCCACTTTTAAGGAACTCTATCTAAAACAATCTGCAAAGAACTATAATTTTACCCGAAACACATCATGGACTGCAAGGGTCTAGAATCAGACTGTCAACAAACACCTTCTAAATCACTCTATTCCTAATTGTTTAGTGATTTCTGTACACATTGTGTTCTTTATCTCAGCACTTATTTGTACTGCTTATATTGCTGCAAGTTGTTAATATATCTGCTTTACGTGTTTCGAGTTTTAAATTTTTCTCTCTTCACCCAGTGACAATTAATAGAGTGTTAGGTATGCAATGGGTACACATTATACTTGCTTTTAAGCAAATCTGTAAAACTTCTAGAAATAAAGATTACTCAGTTTCCCTGTGCTTTGTCTTTTTCACCTCTTTCTGTTTGTTTCTCTGATACCTCCTTGATGTAGAGGTCTTCCTGTCTTCCCTTCATTGTCCTGTGGATGCTTGTTCTCAAAGCCTGAGCTGCCTATCAAGGCATGCAAGGCCCTTCAAGACCTGAAAAAGCACTTAGAAAATGCATTACCTGACTTAACACTTTTTAATAAACTTTCCAACCTATCCAGGCAAGACTATTCAGGATGTATTAAATCCCTGTATCCTTTCACCTCTCTACATTAGCTCAATCTGGAATCCACCTCTCCTGAATATTACCAATCCTTCATGAAGAACTCACCTAAAATGGTAACAATTCATAAAGTCATTGCTGAAAACACTAAGGAAAATAATAATTTCTTTATATTCTGATTGTACTCTGTGACACTCAACACTCATTTCTAAAGCATGAATCTGAACTGTGCTACAAAATGTCACTCATATTTTTACAGCATATGATGAAACAAAGTAGGGAAATCTATGATCAGAAGACAGGATGATGGCACTAGTCTTTGTCCTTTTGTAATGCCCTGCCTGTACCTCAATTAGTCAAGTCATGGCTTGTTTTCTGGCCCATCTACCTCACTAACCTTGCAGCTCCTTGAGGAAGGTCTTCTGTCCTTGGTTCTTGAACACCCAGCTCATGATGAAGATTCCTTATTTCTTGATAACTATCCATCATTATCACCAAACTCTGATGTTATGCCTTCTTCATAGCTCTATCCCCAGAATCTCCCATAATACTCAGAATACAGCAGATGTACATTTTAATGAATAAATTAATCATAGCCTCTGTCAAATATCATCTGTATTTTAAATATTGTTGCATTCTATTTCTTTTTTGTTCTGAGTGGTGAAAAGCTAATTAAATGTAGGACTGTGACTCATGCATCCTTCAGTTTCCTGCCCTAAAAACCATATCATGGACTCAATAAAGAAGTACTTGAACAAAGAGTTGATTTTCTATACAAAGTAAATCAGCGTCCAAAAGGTTTTAGGATAGACTTAAATTGAAAGAATCAAACTGTGGTAAGATATTATCAGACCTTAACAAACTAATTGTTTTGGGAAGAGAAAAAGAAGCTTTGAAATACTATCACTAAATCCTAAACAAAACATTCATTGTATAAACAAAATGACCTTCTGAAAGTCTTCAATGCTTATTAATGGAGTTTCACAATAACACCAAATAGATTTGGCAAAAGAGGAAAAATCGAGGAGAATCACACAATTCTGGTAAAATAAAAATCACATTTCTCCTTCCTTAAGACTTGGTGATGGTTGCTTATGATTTAAGACGCCTGGTTTCTTGTAAAACTGAAAAGAAGAGATGATTCTTCCCATTCTTGCCACCTTTTTCTTCCTATTGTCCCAGACCCTTCTCCAGTGAGACATCCCAAGGACACATCTTCTCAGACATTTTCAAACTACAAATTACACAACTATCCATGGCTGTGGCCACACAGCATCAAAAATTAAAAGGATAAAAATCTGAAATTCAAGAAAAGCAAATCAAATCTCTGTCAAATAAATACAAAGTAGAAATACCAATGACAATCTATTCTTTCTCTTGACGTTTTTGTAATGTGAAGAACTATTTTTATTAGCTTTGAATGTGTACTTAGCTATGCTACCTACAATGCTCATATTTATTCAGCATTCAATAAATAAAAGAAGACAAATTGACAACCATAAAACACTGATGAGTATATATTCTCTTGGCTCCTTCTCAGTTCTTCCTGAACACTCTGTGTGCAACTCTCTTAGTGTTAATATATTTAGGAACATTCATTTTCTGGCCTATCTTTTCCATTATATTATCAGCTCCTTGAAGACAGAAACTGTCTTCAATATCTGAGTCCTATGTGCACAGCCTCATCATAATTGTCAGTTTAATAAGTTAGAAATATAGTCATAGTTTGTTGTGTAGTATATACAGATGTAATACATTTGTATCATGAATACTAATCTTGGTTAGTTTAAACTATTTTAAGTCTACAAAGGCTGAATATTCCTAGTCCACATATTAATTTATCACTGTTCAAATGTTACTTTATTAGAAAATTATGCATATAAGATAAAGAAGTGTGAGTATATGAGGACAACTCACATGAAGACACACTGCACATTCCAGAGTGTATCCTAAGTCCCATAGCAGCAATCAGTCTTTTTGAAGAACCCTCATTATCAAAGGGAGCAAAATTTTTAACAGATTCAACAAGACACAGTAGATAGATAAGACCTGAATGTATTTAATGCATGCAGTTTGATGAGTTTGAACACATACACATCAGTAATATCACCACTACAATCAAGGTAATAGATATATCCAGCATCCCCAAAGCTTCATTGTGTCTCATTTTTATTTTTTGAAAATAACACTTAACATGAGATACTCTGTAAACAAAATTTTAAGCATACACTTCCATATTATTAACTACAGGCATTATACTGTACAATAGATCTCTACAACTTATTCATCTAGCAAAACTGAAATTTTAGACCCAATGAACAGCAACTTCCCATTTCCTCCAACCACCAAAAACAATCACAATTGTATCTCTGCTTCTATAAATTTGATTGTCATAGATAATGCAAGTAGAATCATGCAGTATTTTTCCTTCTGTAACTATTTCATATCATTCATATTGTCATAAATAGCACCAACTTCTTATTTTCTAAGCCACTGTAGAATAATTCCATTGTGTGTCTATGTATCACATTTTCTTTGTCCATTCTAACTGTCAACGTACACTTGTGTTATTGCCATATCTTGGATGCTGTGAATCATGCTGCAATATTCACAGGAGGATGGATGTGTTTTCAAGATTCTTATTTAAATTCTATTGGATATACACCCAGAAGTGGAATAGTAGATCACATGGTAGTTCTACTTTTAATATTTTAAGGAATCTCCACACCATTTTTCATAGCCCATGCACTATAATGCATCATTTTACATTCCCACAACATTGTGCAGGATTCTAATATTTTCTACATCCTCATTGTCTTTTTAAAATAATAATCCATCCTAACCAGTATTTAGTGATAACTCTTTATAGAATTGATATGCACTTTCCAGACAACTTAAAATGTTAAGAATCCTTTCACATATTTGATCGACACTTGTAAGTCTTCTTTGGAGAAATGTCTATACAACTCTATTTTCTTTGGTAAGGTAAGGTAAATCTATAACATCATTTGTGTGTTTGTGTGTGGTGCTGGAGATTGAACCCAGGGGTCTTATGCATGCGAAGCAAGCACTCAACCAACTGAGCTATATCCCCATCCCTATAACATATTTTTTAATGTAAGACAATATAAAAAGTGTCTATTTGATCAGAACTAGAATATCTGTTTCACCTTCAAAGTCCATCAAAAAAGATTCTGCAACCAATAATCAGATTATCATGGCCCTATCTTTTAATGGATTTTATAATGTTTGTGACTGTTTTTTAATATCTCCTGATCCTTCTTGTTTTATCACATTGAATGGTCATTTTGATGAAAGCAAAGGACCAGGACAGATGTGGTAATTAGACAGATCTGCGAGTACAGGACTGGTATTGTTTGCAGAGTAATCTATGGATCCTCCACGAAATATACATGTGTGAATTATTTAATCTTTGAATGAGCTCTATAACATAGAGAACTATTAATGTTATAACTTTTAGAGACAAGGAAACTGAGAGCAGAGAGTTCAAGGAACTTGCTCAAAGAGACACACTAGTAAATAGAAGAATCTGAATCCAAAAACTGGTGGCATTTGCTGGTTTTCTTGTCTCTCTCCTTGCCTATATTAGGAGTGCAGAGGAATATCTGGCACACAGCTGTAATTCTAAATACTAGTTGACAAGATGGATGGATGAATGGATAGATGGATGAATAGCAGGTAAGCAAATGTTGGAGCCACAAAGTCCTACAAATCAGGCTATCAATCAAGTCAAACAAAATAAGTCTGTTGACTCACAAAACAATAAGGTAGTTAGAGTAGGTCCTGTTTCTCCAGTCAGGGAAAAGATCAATGTCCAGAGTAAGGCAATAAGGATCAGAGACTAAGGAGGCTGTGGAATAGCAGATTATAAAATTCTAAAAGAAGACAAAAAAATATGATATTTAGCTTTGGGAAAGCTATGGTCAAGAAATAGGCAAGAGAACCAGGAAAACTTCCAGTGAAGTAAGTAGAGGTTGTTTTTTTATGCCAAAATTAAAAAAAAAATAAACAAATCTTCAGAAATATACGGTCCATATAAAGTTGTACCCAGAATCACATTTTTTCTCAAAGTATAGACAGGGCTGTTATATTGTATGCAATAAAGGACTGACATAGCAAAGAAATAAATGTCTGACATTAACTCTCATCATCTACATGCTCTTAAAAAGTTAATCTTGAAAGACCTTAAAACATAAATTTTGAAAGAACTTAAAATTTGGCAGACTCATCTGACCACTTGGAAACTAGTAAATTTTTCTGTACGTGAGTTGTGTAAGATATATTTTATTGTGCTTATAAAGTCAAATGGTTACAAAATTCACTTGGCTTAGATTACATCCGATACACTCAGCCTTGGTCATTCACATAAAACAATCTCTTGTGTAAGTTTTTGTTTTCTTCTTACTCATGAATGATTGGGCTGTGTCCTCTCTCTGATCCAAAGATAATTACTATGCCCAGAGTCTTGTTGTGTAGACATACTATGGCATAAGGGTTTTTCACACTGGAAGGAAATTATGCAAGTGGAAGACTGATCAAGAATTGAAAAGTTATGTGACCCAAACCAAATGCTAGAGAGCTGTATAAATTTCCAGAGTGGAAGCAAAAGATAAATGCCAGATTCCAACCACACATGGTTGTGAAAATTTTCAAAGGAAAATTCCAAGAAGCCAAAATTCTACTATTTCCTTTGTAGTTGTTTGAAAATAAAGCAACCAGCTGGTATCCCTTTATTTTGCACATCTGAAAGTATGCAGCAGTGTGGCAAATGGTTTTCTAAATGAATAAATAATGTTCTTTTTTGGAATCATTGAATCATAGATTTTAAAGAGTTCCTAAGAGCAAATCATCCTATTTTCAAGTGAAATTACACCTTCATCATCTGAGAAGAAAGAAATTATGTTTTAAGAGACATCAGGAAAGTCTAAAATACTCCTCAGAGTATCTTAAAGTGCTTCCAGAATGATAGCTGCAACTCCTTGAGAGTCAAGTATCAGATATTATATTAAGCAGTTTCTATTCCTGATCAAAGATCCTTACAAAATATCTCAGAGATGACAATATCTCCATTTTATAGGCAAGGACATGAATCTCAGAGAATCCAAGCAAGCTGCTTAGTGCTGGCAATCTTCTGGGGCCAGAACTCAGAACCACCCCTGTCTGGTTTTGAAGTTTGAGCTCTTCTTACCACACCCCATCTGGCTGACATCATTGGATCTCAAATTCACCATACTGCTTTTTAGATTATTTTCTCCAGTCTATTGTCAACATGGCAGAAGAACGTTGTTTTATATGTGCTGTCTAGATTATCTAGCTGATATAAATCTGTCTGAACATACACTCCCTCTGAAGTGTTGGTAAATTAAGGGAGACTAAATTGATTTCTAATATCTTAGTGAGGGTTCATAACTCAAACTAATGAAGTGAAACCAGGTGAAATGTTACAACTAAGCTCAGTAGGAAAAAAAAGGTAGAAGTCTTCTGTATTTGCTCTAAGCACATTTTTTTTGCTTTCTATTTTTGATTTTGTATTATACTGAAGTAGAGTTTCTTTAATTTTAGTTTGAAGGTTTCTTGGGGAATATTGAATTATTGTTCTCATTTGATCATTTACTTAGGTCACCTTATAAAACAGGAGGTTGAGCATCCCTGATCTAAAAATCTGAAACATTTTGAGTATCAGCACTCAAAACTTTTCACACAAGGAAGTGTTTTGGATTTTGTGTTTTCATATTAGGAATGTTTTAAGCTTATATGAATAGTCCAAAATTCACAAAAAGAAGTCTAAAATCCAAAACACTTCTGGTCATAACCTGTATTAGACTAAGGAGAGAATATTCCACACTTGTGCACATGTTTGCTCTCCTCTGTCCTTCCCTTCCCCTCCTTCGCTCTTCCCCCTTCCTCCATCCATTTTAATGTGGAGGCTTGCTATAAGACTTGCTATAGTCGATGGCATGCTAGTAGACAAGACTGAAGGAAAGGCCATGCAGTGTTGGTATGGTTTGGTTTGGCTCCTTGCACTCCAATGATCTTCCATGAAAAGAATATGCTCAAAATAACCTTTGACCTAAAAAGATCATAAAGGCATTGAGTAGAGCCAAGACCAACAGATCTATAGTCCAAAGCAGACAAATGAATGCAAAAGTCAAAAGCTTGCTGTTATAGGCTGCTGAGTTTGAGGATTTTTACACAACTTCATCATGGCAATGGCTAATTGATGCATTTGTGGTATGGTCTCACTGGTTACGAATGTCAAGGGGCTACCACCAGTAGCCCCTTCCCATAAGGATCTATGGAGTGAAAATTCAAGACGATGGGGGAATAACTGATTTTCTGGCTCCATATAAATCAAGAGAAATGAAGGCTTACACATTCCAAGACATCTTGAGATGGGAATGGATTGACAAGGCACAGTGGTCATAAGAGGGTCATCAAAATAAAGGAAAATCCACCCCAGATCTGTCTAAGAGGCTAACTGGAATCAGCCACAAGGCATAGCAGGGAATGGCTGCACTAGCCGTAATTGGAGAGCTGTAAAAACCCAGGTAAAGATAAAATTATCACTATGATTCTAGCACAGCCCTTCACTGTTTCCTCTGATAGCCCAGGGATATAAGGAATTAGTATAGAATGTGACAATAAACATTGAGATACAGAGAGTGGAACAAATGCTATTTTTAAACCAAAAAGACCATTAGAGACCCATATTCTACTTTCACAGATGGATAAAACAAATCCAAGGAAAGGTAGACAGGATACAAAATATCTTTAGGATCCCAACTGCAAAGGTAGACTGAGAATCTAGTAGTCCTCTGATTGTGCAGCCCAATTCTCCTGTTACTAATCACAAATAGGTGGTATAGTATTTCAAGAACCTCACATTAGCATTATGTGTTGAAGATCATGTTAGCAAACTCAATTTTCATATGCTATTATTGAAATTCAGGAATACCAGGTAATAATAAAAATATCAGTCATTCTCAAAATCATGAAATATTCAGCTAAATTCTTCAGTCCCAATTTTTTCTTTAAAAAAAGAAAAGTTATTTAAGGTGCTGAGGTTGTGGCTCAGTGGTAGAGCTCTTACCTAGCATGTGTGAGGTACTGAGTTCTATTCTCAGCACCACATAAAAATAAATGAATAAAATAAAGGTCCGTCAACATCTATAATAAATTGGAAAGAAAGTTACATTGTTAAAAATGTTATTTAGCATAACAACAATACTTTTAGATTATTTTATTTTTGGTATTTTATTTATACCTAAGAATGCACATAGCATGTACATATTGTGAAGCATAATAGTAAAATACCTGGGAACACCTTCTCAACTCTTACCATGTAACAACTGTCAGAAATTTTGTGTTTATTGTAACAGGACATAAACTTTAAGCTTTCCATCTTTAGGTATTTCTTAAGATAATTTTGTTTTAGTTTTGCTGGAATTGCACAATATCTAAAATTTAATTGGCACTAAACTGACACCTGGGCAATATTGGGTTCTCTATTTGTGAGCATGGTTTTAAGTGTATTTGGATGAGTTTCCTCTAATGTCTATAATGAAAACTTATAAATGTTTCCATAAAAAACCTTGAGCTTCTTTTTATCTTTAAGGTTTTTTTTCTAACTGTATTTTTAGTTTTGTGAAAATTACATACTTTTCTAAATTATTAGTTTTGTTGGTTAGAAATGTAATTTTTGTATCTAGATCTCACTCTATCTAGCCAGCATTTTAATCCCCTTTGCTTTTCCAGTGACAATAATGTAATCTATGAATAATTATTTTTCTTTCTTTCCTTCAATACCCATATATTTCTTTTTTCTACTATTATCTATTATAGGTTTATTTAAGAAGAACATCATCTGTATTATAAAAATCTAAATTTTTCAATGAAAACAAATTTTTAAAAAATCCTATGAGCCTTTGACATCACCAAATTCAGATCACATTAGAATTCTAATCAATAAACTCAGATATTAGAAACAAACATAACTAGTGATCACAACTCAAAAGTCACATTACGGTAGTAATGCTGTAAACATGAGTACAACAATTTATAATTTTGTACATAATGATCTTTTTTCTGATTCTATTGATTTTATTTTTTTAAATATGTGGCAGTGGAATGCATTACAATTCTTATTACACATATAGAGCACAATTTTTCATAGTTTTGTATATAAAGTATGTTCATGCCAATTCATGTCTTTATACATGTACTTTGGTTTTTTTGCATTACAATTCTTATTACACATATATACTACCATTTTTCATATCTCTGTTTGTATATAAAGTAGGTTGACATCCAATTCGTGTCTTCATACCTGTACTTTGGATAATGATGATGGAATGTGATGGACATCATCACAATACCCATATATTTCATGTCTCCTTCTTTTCTTACTATGCTAGGACCTGCATTACAACATAAAAAGACATGGTAATAGTGGGTACTTGTGTCTTTTTCCTGATTTTAAAGGGCACATTTCTAACAATCAACCATTAGAAATTGTATTTGACATGTTATTATTAGCTTTTTGTAAAGACAACTCTTTCATTCCAATTTTAATAAGAATTTTTATCATGATGAAATGTTGAACTTTATAGACTACTTTTTCCTGCATTAATTAAGAGGATCATATGGTTTTCTTTTTTAACTTGGTGAATGTAATTTATAGTCTTATTTCTATTTTATTTTTTTATTTATTTTTTTTCTAGATATACATGTCAATAAAGTGTGTTTGACATATACATACATGGGATATAACTTATCATAGTTAGAATCCTATTCCTGTGGTTGTACATGATGTGGAATTTCACTAATGGTGTATTCATATATGAACATAGGAAAGTTATGCCCAATTCATTCTACTGTCTTTCCTATTCCCATTTCCCCTTCCTTGCCTTCACTCCCCTTTATCTACTCCACTAAAATTCTATTCTTCCCTCCCAACCTTTGTTGTGTGTTAAAATCTGCATATTAGAGAGTACATTTGGCCTTTGGTTTTGGAGGATTGGCTTATTTCACTTAGCATGGTAGCTTCCAGATCCATCCATTTACTGGCAAAAGTTATGAAGTCATTCTAAGTAATATTCCATTGTTTTTAAAGCATATGTTTTTACTGGAAAATGCCTAACTTGATCACCATGAACTGTTTTTATTAGTTGACATTCATATATGTTCATAAATGAGTTGGGATGTACTCTTCCTCATACTGTATTTTCTTATTATATTGCTGTCTTTTACTATATTGTTTATGTTTCTGTCTTTGTTACATTTCTGCTCTCCATAACCTGTTATTTTTCCCTTTCTTGTACTGGTCCTCTTCATTAAATGACTTGGGGGTTATTGCCATTCCTTCTATTTTCTGGAAAAGTTTGTAAGAATTATTTCATTTTCATTGAAAATTTAGCAGAGCTCATTTATAAAACCATCTGAGACCTGTTTTCTTTGTGAGAAGATAAATTTTAACTAATTAGTCACTGATTATAAAACAACTTGACCTTTCTATTTTTTCCTTCAATCAACTTTCTATTTTCTCTATAGTCTTCTTGGATATTGTGCTTTCAATGAATTCATTTATATTAATACTATTAAATTTTTTTCTATAAATTTGCCGAAGATACCTAATATCTTTTCAATTGTCTTACAATCTGCAGTTATGAGCTTTTTCAAGCCTTATTATTACCTGTAATTTCTTTCTTTTTTCTCTCAACCAAAATTTTATTCAAATCATAGTTTACTTTTTATTGGCACATTATAATTACACACAATAGTGGGATTCAATATGTCCTGTTGTTATGTGCACCTAACAATGTGATCAATCTCATGACCCACAACCTTCTTTTTCCCTCCCCTCCAACTCATATTTTATTTTATTTTATTTTAATATTTTTAGTTGTTAATGGACCTTTATTTTATTTATTTGTATGTGGTCCTGACAATTGAACCCAGTGCCTCATGCATGCTAGGCAAGCACTTTACCACTGAGCCACAACCCCAGCCCCCGCAACTCATATTTTAAAGAAACAACTTTTGCCTTTTCTAATTTATGCATTTTTCTTTAATTATAGGTGTCACTTTTGGGTAGCTTATTTAATTGTTCCTTTTTCTTACTAATAATTTAGATACCTAACTCATTCAATGTTACCCTTTTTTACAAATATTATAATATTTACATTATATATTGCTCCCCCAGAGATGTTTTTCCTCGGTACTGAAAATGTTGATTTGCAGCAACCTAATCACCATGCAGTTCTCCATAAAATCTTATTTTTATTATTGCTGGGTTTTGACTGAATTATTTTGAAATATGATTTTAAATTACCAAATATTTGATACATTAATTTATCATGGAGCAATTTACATCCAACATAATTGTATTGAAATAGACAGTTTAATTATACATACATGATCAATTTTTAAAATGTTCTTTATGTGCTTGAGAACTTTTATTTTTAATAATACATAAATGATTCTATGAAGCTTATTAATTATGTTATCCAACTCATAATTTACTACCTGTTAACTGAAAAAGGATTTAATTTATATGTCTAAACATTCCTTGAAAATATATTGACATGATTTTATTAGGTAAATATGATTTTCGAATTATAAATTTCTGATAAATGAACTTTTCAATGTTATATAATCATCTTTTCTATCTCTACTGATCCTTTTTAAGTACATGTGTTAATATTAAAATATTTACATAAGGTTTGTTATATATTTTTCTACTGTCCAAAATCATACCTCAGTAAACTTATCATTAATTTTTTCCAGCTTTATTGAGGTATAATTGACCACAAAAAGCATGTATTTATACACTGTTATTTTTTGACGTGTTTATCCATTGTGAAATAAATACCATAAACCAGATCATTCCACATTACCACTTCACATAGTTGTGTGTATGTGTGTCTGCTGAGAATATTTAAGATCTTCCCTAGTGATATTAATTATAACTAGTATGGTACACCTTTGGTCTCTGGTATTACTCATCGTCCATGTCAAATTTTTGCTTTTAGGCCTTTATAATAACCATTTATTGAAACAATTGATGTATTTGATATGCAACTTTGTAAGTTGTATTCTTTACTTAGATTTTTCTTGTGGTCACCTTTGAATATCACTATGCAGAAGATTAATTAATGTTACAGTATCCTGTCTTCACAATACAAAAACAATATTTTTTCCATTGTTAGGGATCAAACCCAGGACCTCACACATGCTAGCCAAGCACACTACCACTGAGATATACTCCAAGCCATTTTAATTATAATGAAACTACTCCCAACTTCCAGTTTACCTTTGCTCACTGTTTCAGTTCTTTATTTTCATAATTCAAAAAAAAATTAGACTTTGCTAGTGACTTCGAGATTAACTGGAAGAAATTCATGTATGATTTTGTTCTGCTTTTATCCTAGAAATGAAGTATAACATAAGCTAAGAAGAGTATTTATCTCCACTTCAGTGTATCTACTCATGTCTCCTAATAAAAAAGATGTTACTGCATTGGCTGGAAAGATATGAAGACCATTTTGATGGCCATCCATGGCTGCCAACACTGGGAGTGGGAGAGAACATCAGGACAGCAAATCACCATCTCTCTGGCAAGAATGCAAATAAGTTGAGAAGATGAACACCAAACCTAGGAGGAAAAGGATAGTTGCAGCCCTCCAGGCCCTTGTGAGAGACAACACACAAACTCCAGAACCCAGCCGAGTGGGATTCAGAAGAAAACTGCAGTTCCTTATCGTTATTGTAACCCTATTTTTCCTTCAGGCTGAGAGGCCTTAGCAAGCTTCTGTCATATTCTTTTCCTAAGAGAATCTACTCTGTTTAATAACTATCCCAACATCTGGAGTTCCTACTTCCCAGTATAAGCTACAATGAGTTTTCTGTTTTAATTGATTTTTTTTCATCTCCTCTTCCTTCATTGTCTCATAAGAAGTGTCACCAGTGGATTAAAAAAAAAAAAGAAAAAAAAAAAACGAGGCATCACTCATTTGGCAGCTGAGCATTTGAAGGCCACCAAAGTGTGAAAATTATCCCACTGAAATTTGAAATGTTCAACTATAGTCCTGGGAAAGGCAATTCTTTGTTAATGTAATTGGCTTATAATCATACATTAAAGCAACACAATTCAACAGATAATAAAATCATAAACACTGTGTCTAAAGAGTCTTCAGGAATATTAATGTGACATTCCTATGAGTTAGCGAATTCTGGAACAATATTTAAATATTTATCAATCACTACCCATCATCATCTTCTTTCCATCCTTCCCCAAACTCCCCTGGACACAATACCTGAATTTCCATTTTCCTTGGACATAGACCATTGTAGAGTTCAGAAATTATAAGGGGAAAGGTCCCTAATAATAGTCATGATTTCACTATCAGAACATTTAGTCTATTTCAGCACATTTACCCTCTACCTCCTGCACAGCCTGAGAACCCGCCAGTCACCACACTGTGTTTTTGCTCTCACTAGACTCTTTTGTCCTAATGGTGTATTGAAACTCACCAAAGTAACCAGGGAACAAACCTTCACAGACAATATTCTCAATACTGATACTTCTGATTGTCAAATGTGAATGTGCTGTGTATTCTCTAGGCTCAATGAATGTTAGATCTGCAAAACCCTAATAAGAACACTCTGTTAGATAATGTCTATGAGATTTTTTTGACATCTGTATAGAATAAGTTATCCCTAAGGTGAGAAATATCAGAAAAAGATAAATACAGCATACTAGTTGATAAATATTTTATTATAGTCACATGTAGATAAAACTCTGTACTAGATTGCCATAATTTGCCAATGCAATTAGGTATTTAATATTAACAGGGATTATGGAGGAAGGCTGATAATGTGAGTGACTTAAAATTCATCCACGAAAAGGTATCCTGCTTGATGATATTTTTCTGCTTGTGTAGGAAAAGTCACGTTGAGAGAGATCATTTTCTTTCTCCTGAGCTGACCTGTGAATGTTTGGTTTGGTAGGCTGCTGAAGCCACAAAGTACACTTCTCTTAGTGGGTTTCTGTTGGTGGGGATTGAATCTTTGAGCAAGACAATGATAAAATTCAACCTTACTGAGCAGATCAGAAAATGCAGAGTTGATATTGTGCAGAGCAGGACCAAAGCTTTGTTATCTTTGACCGTGAAAGGCCATGATTAAGAAAACCTCAACCACCATGAAGCACAATACTCAAATAGTTCTCCCCTTTTCGGGCTACTCATTGTTACCAGCAACTCCTCTTCCAACAGCCCCAAGTTCTAACTTGGGGTTTTTGAGACTGGTTAGATCTTAATAGCATTTTTATATTTCCAAATGAAAAAGGACATAAAATCTACTTTTAGATCCTCCGCTTTTTAAATGAGAGTAAAAGTACTTTAAATACATTGTTTTACTGAATGCAAATATGCCATTTTGCTGAACACAAACCTATCTATTAAGATCAGACCTAGACTTGCAATAACTACAAAGCAAGGGAAACTATACTTAGAACATGTATAAAAATACCTCAAATAACAGAATCAGCTCTGGTCAACCAGAAATGACAGGATGCTGTTAAATGATAGAAAAAATTCATTCATCTGAAATCACGGCAAATGAAATGCATAGGGAGTTCCTTCTGCATATCCCATAGATAACAGCAAAAGGAAATGGAGAGATTTGAATTAAATGCCAGAGCCATAAAGATCCTCTTTCTTCTTCTCTCACTTCCCTTCCCTGCATACCCATTTACACATGCGTGTGTACACTGTCACAGACACAGATACACACACTTGACTTGGCCCCTATCTCTGTGCAGGAAGAGATAATTCATGTACGTTCATCTTCCCATAAAGTGACCCATAAAGTATGGGGTCCATAAAATACCTTCTGAAGGGACAAAAGAATGAAAGAGGGGTAAAACAAAGAGAAAGGAGGAAGGAGAGGTAAAGGAAAAGAAGAAAGAGAAAAAGAAGGAAGGAGAATGATTTTCTTGAAAATTAAATTCAAACTCCTTTCTCTGGCATTCAAGTCATATAAATGTCTCTCCTCTCTTCTCCAACTTTGGCCCAGGCCTTAGAAATGTTTCAGTCTTTTTCCAGTCTGCTTGTTTTAATCAACATCTAATAAACTTCTCGAAATGTTCTTCCCTTAGCTTGTATGAATATTATAAGTCCTTCCATGATGGTCCAAGTATCTAACTTTTCTCAGTAACTAACTGAAACACGCACTAATGTACATTATTTCTTTTCTTTTTAAAATTTTTAAAATTTGTTCTAACTAGTTATACATGACAGTAGAATGCATTTATACACTTTGATATATCACACATAGATGCGATATAATTTCTCATTTTTCTGAGTGCACATCTTGCAGAATCATATTGGTCATGCAGTCACATATATACATACAGTAATAATGTCTGTTTCATTCTACTCTTTCCTATCCCCACATCCCCTTCCCTCTCCTCCCATTACTTCCCTCTACCTAATCTAAGGTAGCACTATTCTTCCCTAGTGCCACCCCCCCTCGAGCCTTATTGTGAATTAGCATCCGCATATTAAACAAAACATTTGGCCTTTGG
This sequence comes from Spermophilus citellus, assembly GCF_964194105.1. Classification (NCBI taxonomy): domain Eukaryota; kingdom Metazoa; phylum Chordata; class Mammalia; order Rodentia; family Sciuridae; genus Spermophilus; species Spermophilus citellus. Next base: position 46,423,060 of record NC_138194.1, on the reverse strand, counting down.
TTTTGTGAGATTGGCTCGTTTCAATTAGCATGATATTCTCCAATTCCAACCATTCAATGGCGAATGCCATAATTTTACTCTTCCTTAAAGCTGAGTAATATTCCATTGAGTATATATACCACATTTTCTTTATCCATTCATCTAGGTTGGTTCCACAGTTTAGCTATTGTGAATTGTGCTGCTATAAACATTGATGTGGGGCTGTGTCACTATAGTAAGCTGATTTTAAGTCCTTTGGGTATAACCAAGGAGTGGGATAGCTGGGTCAAATGGTGGTTCCATTCCAAGTTCTCTGAGGAATCTCCATACAGCCTTCCATAATAGTTGCTCCAATTTGCAGTCCCACCAGCAATGTATGATTGTACCTTTTTCACCACATCCTCGTCAACATTTAGTGTTGCCTGTATTCTTGATGATTGCCATTCTGATAGTATTCAGATGAAATCTTAGGATAGTTTTGATTTGTATTTTTCTAATTGTTAGAGATGTTGAACAATTTTTCATATATTTGTTGATCACATATTTCTTCTTCTGTGAAGTGTCTGTTCAGTTTTTTAGCCCATTTATTGATAAACTCCAATGATTAGCATATCTGCCCTCAAGCAGCTGCCAAAACTCAATGCTTTATTATTACCTAACATTTTCAGTCCTGCATATTTCTCTGATTATTTTGTAATTTTAAAGAGATGTTCCAGATTTGAAATAGATGTTTGAATGATTTAGGTCAGGAGAATTTTTCTAAATTATGTAGCCTGACATGTCACCAGAAACAGCAACATTGTAATTTTTCTTTTACCCCTTACTTAATGAATTTAGGGGACAGAAATCACCTATCCAGTTGATACCTTTTTATTAAGTGACTGCTATTCAATAGATTCTGTTCCTTTCACCGGAGGTACACTGTGAGCAAGATGGAAACAATTCCTCTGACCTCAAGAAGCTTGCTCTGTTACAGTGGGAGACAGAAAACAAATGCACACACTAATAAGCACACATATGACCCAGCTTAGCCTGCTAGAACAAAATACCATAGACTATGTGGCTAAAGTAACTGCAATTTATTTTCTCACAGTTCTGAAGGCTGGACACCTGACATCAAGGTGCCAGTAGGTTCAGTATCAGATAATGGCCCTCTTCCTGACTTGCACCCTTTTTGCTATGTACTCATGATAGAGAGGTGTTTCTTCCTCTTAAAAGGCCATCCTATGACCTCTTGTGATCTTAAATCACCCTTTAAAGACCCTAACTGCAAATAGTCACATTGAAAATAAGGACTTCAACAAATGAAAGGGGAGTGAAAGGGAATTCAGTCCATAAAAGCAAATTTCAGACTAATAAGTGAATGAAGAGGATAAAGTCACATGGCAGAAAAGATGTCTAGGAATTGCAATAGCTCAGGTCAGGATGACATCTCTGAAGAAGTGACATTTAACATCTAAGGGAAAAGAGAGAGAAAAGTAGCCAGAAAAGATGTACATTTGATACATAAAACAGAGAGAGAAAGAAAGCCAACATGGCTGAGACCTAGTGAACCCATCAGTAGATCATGAGATACATAAATAGAGGTTCATCATGTGTGCTTTGGGGAGAAATTGGGATTTGATTCTTACAGAATCAGAAGAGTCAGGAAAATAACAATGTCTCATTTAAGTATTAGATGGGATCTCTATGGCTGCTAGAAGGAGATATATCTAGGGAGATTAGAGAGGAGACAGATAAACCATGTGCTAGGTGTGGGCTGACGGTAGGTCGGATAGAGTTTATAGAGATAGAATTGGTGAAAGGTAGTTGGATTTGGGATGCATTAAAGGGGCAAGGCTAACAGGATATTGATCAGTAGGATATAGTTTTAAGAAAGATACCAAAATCTAGGTGAATGTTTAGGGGCCTCCAAACCTAGATGACCAGAAGTAATATTCGCTGGGTGGGACAATTCTGATAAAAGTAATTTTGGGTATAAAAATCAAAAATTTAGTTCTAAGCAATTAGGCTTGAGATGACTTTCAGAAATGCAAGCATGAGGGTTGGTTTAAAAGTTTGATTTAGGAAACAACTTCAAGGAAAGGTGAGGATGGAGATATAAATTCAAGAGTATAGCTGGCTGGGTTCTCCTGAAGCAGATTCTGAGATTCAACATGCACAAGGTTGTCATGGAGCACTTTAGCTCAACTCCTGTGAAAGGGCACAGAAAGACGGATTGGGAAGACCGAGAAGTTGAACTACAATTCAAGATCAACAGAGGAGTTCTGAAAGTGAAATGGGCCTCCAGAACTCAAAGGAGAAAGAGCCCACGTACAAGGCCAGATGCACCATGGAAGAGGTATGGCATTAGGCGAGGTGGCTCTCTTCTGGCAAGGCCGTTGTGAGGTTGACTGAAAACCCACAGCTATTTGGGAGATAGCCCTGCCAACACTTGCCATAATAAGCCCCTCGTTCCTGAAGAGAGTTCTGAACAATTCATCATAATGTTCCACCCCATCCCCACCCAGAGAGCTATCCCTTTAACTGGTATTTAGAGACAGGCTACTGAATGAGAGGATCTTGAGAAAATGGGAATAGAAAAGCAAAAAGAGCTAAGGACAAAAGTCCCAGACAAAATTCTACCACTGTGGGGCATGCAGGAACAACTTCTGTAGTTCAGGCCTGCCCTCTTATAATTAAAGATAGAATAAAAGCAAACACTGGTTCCTGGGAGGTCCTGGGATTTTTCTAAATTCGTGGCAAACAAAAGTCATTGTATCATCAGCTTATTTCCCTGAGCACAGACAGCCTAAAAGTGGGAAAAAAGATACCTTCTTGATCTTCTTGGCATATGTAATTTGAAGAAATTAAAATATCAAAAATTGGCTTATGTGTGGTTTTCTGTACAGTGAAATTGGGAATTACCCCAAAACTATGGGGGGTTGGGGAGAAGCAATGTGCCCAAAGCAATGTGCGTCACTATGCAACAATGCTCATTCTACATTAGCAACATCCATGTTTTTGCTTTTTGCTTTTCTTTACATAGAAAAGATTTTGTCCACAACTAAACTAACCCCTGTCTCAGATCATGAAGCCACTCCTGAAAGGAGTGTTACTTATTTTCTCTCTCTCTCTCTCTCTCTCTCTCTCTCTCTCTCTCTTTCTCTCTCTCTCTCTCTTCTCTCTCTCTCCCCTTCCCTCGCTCCCCCCCCCTCTTTTTCTCTTCCTTCCATTTCAGTTATCTCTCTTTGTATACCTACATCTCATTTTCATCCCTTTCTGAGTTTGCTAGCCTTCAGGCCCAACAATATCTGGGCTTCTTGCCCCAGTAATGTGTCATGCCAATCAAAATAAACCAAACCTAGAATTATGTGAAACCCTTAATGCCACCATTACACCCTCCCCTTTGGAGATCAGATAGACTATGATAGGCCTCCTACAGGGTTTCAAACCACAATCCTGGGGACTGGATCTCCTGGGCCCTCCATGTCCACAATTAATAGAGTGCTGCAGTGGTTACAGCCATGGCTTTGGTACTCAGTAATAGACACAGGAGGGCAGATCATTTGTTGGGGGTTTTAGTGTTATTCCACAAGTTTTAAAAGGAGTATTTCAGAAAAACCAATGTCAAAAACAGACCACGAGGAGAATTCCATCCATATCTGTGGATTTCTATAGTAGCATACATGAACTGGAAGATACTTTGAACATGGAATTCAATATACATAGTTAAAATAAAATTCTAAAATGATAGGATTTAGACTATTTAAACTTAAAATGATGTCATATTCATTTATATTCTCTTTAAATAATAAGCCAAACTCCTGGACTTTTTTGGAGCAAGCTAGATTTCAAGAAATATGTTTTCATGCTAGTTTTCCTCATTATCTTTTGTTATACAAGTCCCATTCCTGACTTTCTAATTTATGATAATGCTATACCATGGAATTCAGAATTTTGTTTGAAAACCCAGGTATCACCTTACACTTTTTATCTCTTACTGACACAATCTGTTCTTTCACTTTTACCTAGGTAGCCAGGTTCCAAAGATGTCCTCAGATGATCCCACCCATCCTTCCCCATTCATGCACCCCTCCCTTGAATCTAGACTGGCTTCTGACCAGAAGAAAGCAAAGCAAACAATATTTCAGGGATTCTATCAGATATTAAGAATATCTGGCAGTTTCCCCCTCTTCTGTGAGCTTTTGGGGATCATCAGAAGTCGGGAAAGAAGTTCAGCTCCCCTGCTGAAAAAGAACCCTTGAAGCGATCATGGAGAAGAAAAACCTTGAGATGAAGTGGAGCCCAAAGAGAGAGAGGCCCTGCTGTCTCTGCATGCAGGCTGAATCTCCAGGTGGCAGTTCTCTCCATCTGACTGCAACCTCATGAGAACTCTAAGCAGGGCTAGCATAGCTGCTCAGTGGAGCCCCAGTCAGCACAAAGGACCATGAAACCCACTGTGAGCCAGAGAGTAGATAAAGAGGCATTTTTATACTGTTTGGGGGAGAATAAATCTGTGCAGTTTTCATGGATAGCAATTTTGCACTCTTTTAGAATTTTTAGATAAATCTAACTGGGAGCCTAACAAAAATCCTGGGAAATTACCCTAAAGATGCATGCTCCAAAGACCTATGAGACATTTATCCCACCGTTACATACGGAAACCATTCCAGGTCCTGTGACGTGGCCATTAATTTTAAAAAGGGGTGGATGATCTGAGGGAGAACACATCCTAATGAGAAGAAACAGAGTACAAATACAGAAAGACAGTATTGAAAAGTGTAAACCAGAAAAGAGTCAGAGGAATCAGGATAAATGCACTCCTGTAAAACAGAAAATGTGATAGCCATCAGCAGAGCAGAGCTTTTCAATGAATGGGCTTTGAAGTCAGGATAAGATGCTTTTGCTTTTAAGTGCTGTGTGCAGTCACTGGAGAATTGTAAGTAAAAGAGGGATATGATTACTCTTTGAAACGATGTCCCAGAAGCCATGTGGGCAATGGATTATGAGAGAGAGAGTAAGATGGGATAGTGGTCAGGAGGCTATCCCAGGAACTCCAGGTGACAAATGATAGTGACTTGGACTAGGATGGAGAGAAAGGGACAATCGCAGGAATTTAGAAGTTACTAAGAAATAACTAAGCTGCACAACATGGAAAAATGCCCAGAAATATGGTGGAAATAAGAATAGAAATTTAGAAATGTGGACACAGTGGTGAGGATGAGGGTGAGGTGAGAGAGAACAAAGACAAGCGAGTGAGCAGTGATGGCTACAAATACGGGGCATTGCCCAAGACTCTGCAGTAGCCCGGAGAAAGGACACTGATTTTCATCATGAGAAGGCCATGGCTGACCTTCAGGAAAAGAGTTTCAATAGATTTGTGAGAAAAGACTTGAGAACTTGAAAGGGCTAAGAATAATCCAGAAGTGTCTACACAGAGCCAACAAGGTTTAAGTATGCTCCCAGGGGGGTTCTCAGTTGATAAAAGAAAGAAGAGAGTGGATGGTTAACCAAGCATGCAGTCTATTCCTGCTGATGCGGTGGCCCTTGCTTTGTTGCTTTGTTCCTTCCACAGTGGTGTTACTTTTACGTTTAAGGATGTGGTAGAGGAGCATATTGGCAAATCAGAGAAAAACAGAGATTTAAAAACCTCGCAATGCCCTGGAGAAGAGGGTTAAGGAATGGGGAAAGAGTAAATGAGGAAGGCAGAGAAGATTCCTGAGTGTTCAAAAAGAAAATGAAACGAAAAACATCATAACCAAAGAGATAAAATTCAAAGTCCAGGAAATAGGTGGAGAATCAAAGAGGGAAAGTGAACTTGATCTCTTCCAGGCTGGGTGTGTGGGGTGGAGGGGATACAACTACAAAGCAGGAGCTATTTGGAAGGTTTACTTGATTCTGGTAAGAGAATCTACCAGAGCTCTTCAGCAAAGCCTCATGGTGGATCTGTCATCAATTACAGTCCAGAAAGTCCAGAAGCTGTCAGGGTAGAAAAAAAAAATCTATATAAAAAGGAGATTTAATAAGGTGTAGGAAAGAAAGAAAAAATGAAGGGAGAGAAAAATTTAAAATGAATAAATAATCTTCCTGGATATCATTACATTGCATTGCATGTATTTAAATCAGTGTTCAGACTCAGAGCCTTAACATGCTGGCCTCAACATTCTGAGTCAAACTACTAATCCTCAAATATTTTGCCTTAGACTGACACCAAAAATCCCTCATTGGAGAGTATGGTTTCTTTCCTATCACCAATATAGCTAGCCAGTTTTTCGGGTTGGAATATGGAAAAGAAACTCCTTTTTGTTTGAAGGCTCAAGAACTCCCAGAGGTGGTCCACATGGGGTGACCTCAGCGCACAGGCACTCTGCTTTGGGACCTGGCTCCTGCAGAGGCAAGTACAGTGAGTGCCTCCAGATTGCTCCAAATGCATACTCTCCATGATTAACACTCAGAAGTACATGTCACTTTATTCATGCACTTCCCAAATTCCCAAAGCACATGAATAAAGATGATTTGCTGGATTACATGAGATCAAGTTCACCAGATTACATTTAGCTCCCGGACAATCCGCAACTTTTGTAAGACTGAAATGATTGACTCTGTGAGAGTAAGGAAGCCCCATTGGCAGGGTAGAGGAGAATTTTAGTAAGAATGAAGGACCTTTGGATTTTATGGTCAACAGAGTATAATAAAAGGATATGTTACTCATGCATTCTAAAAATCTTTTTCCACAAAAATGTCTAATATATAAATCATAAAATTATACCTGACACATACAAAAATGTGAGTCATTTTTGAGAGAAAAATGTACTTTCCATGAATTTTCCTCATTTTTTTTCTCCCCTGCTTAGGAGCTAAAAAATGTCCATAGTGAGTCCTTCTTATCATCAAGGAAGACTATTATAATAAACTCATATCTACTAAGATATTAAGGTGTTTCCCATCCTGTAAGTATCTATTTTTTTTTTTGAAAAGCCAAAGAGAGAAAAATTCTTTAATCTAAATATCAATTATCCTTGAACATGGAAAAATAGTTTGGTCTTTTCTTAGGCCCTGAAAAATTATAACTTGCAGTACACTTGAGTCTTCTATAGAAGCTGATCCTGTTGAGGATCAACTATTTCTTCCAAATCTGAGATTTTACAATGTCCTTGGCATATTAAATAGGCAAATATTCAATGGATATATTTACAAAAGTGAACTGATGGCTGTGGTTGACATTATTGTGGGAAAGAAAATGACTACTCAAGTCAACTACTGAGAGGTTGAAAGAGGCTCTAATGTCATAATCTATTTGAGGGCCAGAAACAGAGGCCAATGTTAATGACTACATTCAGGGAATTCTTGTCTCAAAAATGTAATTCTATTTTATAATGCTTGATTTACTTTAAAGAAACAGCCTGTTTTTCTTAAAATTAATTGGGAATAATTATGCTAAAGGTAGGATAAAAAGCATCTCATCTATTTAGTATTTACTTCATTCTAGTACGATGATAGATAAAGCTTTATTCTTGTCACTAGTGATAGTTGCCAGCTTTTTTTCCCTCTTATAATTAGTTTCAAGCCTAGATTTGTTGTTTTTAATTAAAAATTAATCACACTATGATTTTACACCTCTTTTTGAATGATAACAGTTTCTGTTCACCGTAAGGATGATTTTGATTCTGTTTTCTTTCAAAGGAACATTAAAATATATGCATCTCCATTTCTTAGTCATAAGCTCAAACTCTGTCCTCTGAATCAGGGCTGTGTTTTTGTTTGTCTGTCTTTTGTAGTACAGAGTAAAAGCCTTTGTATGAGTGATAGAATTTAAATTCTAGGCTAAACATGGTAGAAAATGCAAAAGAAATCCCTGTTCTTTATTTATTTATAAAATGACACATGCATACAATTACATGGTAATGCAGAAAGGAAATGATGAGAATCTTCAAACATCACCCTTAGAAATGTGTAATGAACTGCTTCAACAACCATGTCCTATGGCGCTTGGTCCTAGATCTCTCTGTCTTTTCCTCTCCTTTCCTCCCTCCATCCCTCCCTCCCCCCCCCACCTCTCTCTCTCTCTCTCTCTCTCTCTCTCTCTCTCTCTCTCTCTCTCTCTCTCGACCAAACCAGGCACTCTATGCAAGTGCCCTACTTTTGATCTACTTCCCTAGCCCCTGAATGTAGGCTATTCTGCTGTCAGGAAGGACTTAAGCCAGCATCCAGTCCAAGGTTTTCCTTGTTGCCAGGCAACAAAGGGCACCCACTGGCAAAGCCAAGGCCAGCAATCAGGTCTGCCTCTCAGCTGAGCTTCATGTTCTTTCTAGCACTGGTTATTATCTCCCTTTTATGGGTTTTCAGAACTCCAGTTGCTGACAGAGCAGATTTTTGTCTCAATCCTCCATCAGAATTATGTATTATTTAAAATTATTGTTTATTCTGTCTTTTGCCTTCTCCAGGCAAAATAAACCTTACTGCAATTGTTATCAGGTTTGTATTGGATCTCCTCCAAAGTCCCCAAGTCTGCTTTTGTTCTTTTTTTTTTTTTTTTTTTTTTTACATAAAGCCTATTATGAGATTAGTGTGTACCAAATCAAAGATCATGTCTTCAAGGAATATTTTAAGGGTCTTAGGAAAATAAAGAAAGTGACTAAATTTAAAATAGTAGAGTAAACTATATCCAAAAGCATGTCCCCTAAAAGGTCACATAATTGATGATGTTGTTGTTCTCTTAAAATCCAGACAGATTAGATGAAATTCTAAACTTTGAAGGCATACACACCCTTTCCAATTCTGGCATCTTAAATTAAAAATCCAAAACATTTCAATTCTTGAAAAGAGAAACAAGTAATATTTTATTTTCTGAAGAACATTTTGGCAAAAATATGTTTGCTGGAAATTTTCTTCCAGCTGGTGGATCTGGAGTCTGTATTTTAGCACGTTGAAATCAGAGCCACTAACCTTGAACCCCTGTCTGCACACCTCCCTCTAACCTTGAACCCCTGTCTGCACACCTCCCTCTAACCTTGAACCCCTGTCTGCACACTTCCCTCACAGGCAGGGAACCTGGCTCTATCCGAGCTGACAGCATCAGGTAGCCTTCTATCAGCTAAGGTGATCAGTATCCTAGTTCAAAACACAAGCTAGTCCTCCTTCCAGAAACTACGGAGTTTAAGTCAGACTGGGGTGGTAGGTGAGCTGAAAGAGTATACAGTTAACTCAGGTCCAGTTAACCCAGGTCACTATGATCATTTGAAGCAGAATTTATGAGAGTAATCAACAGAATGAAGAAAAAAATGGCTCTACTGAGCAGGAAGGAACCATGAGACTTTCCAGTGGCCCCCCGTACAGCCTACCATGTGCTCTGCTGGATAGATACTCATATATGTAACCATGCCTAGGTATATGAATTTTATCATATCTCCTCATATTTGCAGAATAATAATTTGTTGAACTAGTCCAGGCACATCTCTTTTCTTATAATCAAAAGAACACTAACGGAAACAAAACATCAGCCTGTCTATCCCTTATATTAAAATAGGAGAAAATATGGATCATTTTAGACCATCCTGATTACGTAAATAAAATATTGACATTGGTTCAAAATTGAGAGACTAGAGCAACTCCATTACCCTAAAAGTGTTGCTAAGAGAAAGTTTGCGAATAGGAAATATTTCCCATCCAAAAAAAAAAAAAAAAAAGCATATAAGAAACATGGCCTCTGAGTCAAAGCATAGTTAAAACTAGAAAAGCTACATTTGAAACTTCTATACACATTATTTCTATATTTGAATATGCAAAACACAAGAAATTTTCCCTTGTTTTTCACACATTGGGGTCTCAATATCTATGAAATCTATCTGTTTCTCATTTACTTACACTTAACTCATCGAAATGCTGTTTGCTAAAAATTACTTGTTGTCCCAAACCTTTGAGTTTTCTTTATGAGCATATTTAGCCTTTCTTAGAAACAGGTTCATTGGCCAAGAGCAAGTGAACTCATACAACAAAACATTCAAATTTGGATGGAAACAGAAAATAAAAGATCATGATAGTTTCTTTGGGAAAAAAGGCATTGCACATAACTTTCAGACACTAATCTTGATAAATTGTACTGGATGAATCTTTTTATGTTTCCTCAGTCTCCCTGGAGAGAAGATCATTTGGTTAAAGATGAAAGAGTTTATCAAGTTATTTGAAATAAAGATTCGTTTATCAAAATTGCAAAGAAAAATAAAAGCCCATGTTCTTCAATTAGAATAACTTGTATATTTTGTCCAACAACCTTCTTGGTAAAAACACATGCTAATGAAATAACATGCTTCACATAGACTTTGCCTGCCCTTAGTCCCAGTAAGCACTTGGGGAAATTACCTGGTAGTGTAAAAAAAGAAATTTAAATAGTTCAGTCAATACCTTCATTTAGTACAATTTTACTGAGCACCTACTATGCATCATTCTATATAGAAATATCAACAGGCAAAAACATACAAAACTCCTTGCCCTCAGGGAAGACAAACAATCAACATAATAAACAAGTAAATTCTATAGTAGGTTAAAAGGTGCTAAAGGTTGAGAATAAAAATGAGAGCACAGTAAGGGAATTTGGAAGTGCTAGCAGATGGAGATGTAATCTTAAATTCAGGTCTCATGTTGTATTGGTCTCATAAAGAGAAATAAAGACAGGATAAAAGGGAATGAGCATATAGATATGTGGGGAATGGTTTTCAAGAAAAAAAGAACAGGCAATGTTAAGGCATTGAGTCAAGAATGGGCCTATTATGTTCAAGAACCACCATGGAGGGCTGGGGATGTGGCTCAAGCGGTAGCGCGCTCGCCTGGCATGCGTGCGGCCCGGGTTCGATCCTCAGCACCACATACCAACAAAGATGTTGTGTCCACCAAGAACTAGAAAATAAATATTAAAAATTCTCTCTCTCTCTCTCTCTCTCTCTCTCTCTCTCTCTCTCTCTCTCTCTCTCTCTCTCCCCCCCCTCACTCTCTCTTTAAAAAAAAAAAAAAAAAAGAACCACCATGGATAGAGTAGAAAAATTGAAAATATTAGTATATGAGCTAAAGGAGAGAGTTTCACAGGCTAGAACTTTTCAAACTTTAAAGAACCTTGTGAGTCACCTGGGGATCTTTTTGAAATGCAGATTCGGCTTCAGCAGGTCTGGGAGGAGCCTTGAGACTCTGCATTTCAGATGCTGCGGAGGCTGCCAACCACAGACCAGTATTTTCACTGAAGGCTTGTAGATGTTGTTGTTGTTGTTGTTGTTTGTTTGTTTGTTTGTTTGTTAAAGACATCAGCCTTTATTGTGGGAAGAATGGGGAGACACTGGAGAGTTAGAGGAATAACATGAACTGATCTAGTATAATAAATAAAACTTTGTTTGCAGATTCCTTTTGTACCCCATCAGCCTGGGGCTGCTTGGTTGGAACACATTCATTCTGTGTTCAACATGCCTGGACTAATATGTACTATATAGATTCAATACTTAACACCAGTTTGCTCTATGGAAGCTTATTTATAACCTTTATTTCCATTGTAGAGCACATGACTTAATCTTTAAACAGATAAACTCCAATCCCCCCACAGAAATAAATATGAGAAAATAGAAAAAAATATTTAAAAAAACTGTGCACCATATAGCTAAATGGAGTAAAATAAGAATAAATGTAGGCAATGGATTGTGAATTCCATTGAAGTAATGGAATGTGTTAGCATACAAACCAGATCCTTTGCAGTTCTCTGGTTGCTTTGAAGAGACAAATCACCCAGAAGCCAGCTTGAAGGCAGCTGAAGACCCTGCTGTATTCAGCTACCTACTCCCTCCCCAGGTTTAGTTCCTTCTGCTCAGTCCACCAGCATATTGTACAGACTGTCATATAAAGCTCTGATTTCTCCTGGATAATCTGATGTACACATATAAAAGACTGATTTCTTTTTTTCAGAACTAGGTACGTGTCATATAATGAACTCTTACATTTGATAACAGTACTCCTTCCTTCCTATTCCCATCTACCCCAGAGAGGGATAGTCTTCGATTGTTAAGGTATTACATATCAAAAGTCCCAACAAATTTAACCATTAAATCCGTTTTCAAGGAGTAAGAAACTATGTATGCAGAGGACAGAGAATGAAAGGGAAGGGGGTTAAAATGGAGAAAATCATACTATATGCATTTATGTGTCAGAATGAACCCCACTACTATGTATAACTACAATACACTAAAAATGAAAAGTAAAAATAATATATTTTTATAATTAAAAAAAAAGAAATGTCCCAGCGGCTCAGGAGGCAGGAGGACCTCGAGTTCAAAGCCAGCTTCAGCAAAAGCGAGGCACTAAGCAACTCAGTGAGACCCTGTCTCTAACTAAAATACAAAATAGGGCTGGGGATGTGGCTCAGTGGTTGAGTGTCCCTGAGTTCAATCCCTAGTGAAGAAGAAGAAAAATAAGAAGAGGAGGAGGAGGAGGAGGAGGAGGAGGAGGAGGAAGAGGAATAATTATTGATGTATGCATCAGAATAAAATGTATGCTAACAACCTCCAAATCTCAGCAGTTTAGATCAATAAATTAATTTTTATACATGTTACATACTAATTAGCGTGGATCTTTGTTCTACACAGTATTCACTCTAGGGCCTAAATTAACAGAGGCTCCCTTTTGATACATGCTTCTGTGATTGCAGAAGCCAGGAAAATTAAACATGAAAACACACTCAATGATTTTGTCCAGACTTATCAGTTGTCACTTCCATTTCATTGGTCAAAGCAAGTCACATGGCCAACTTAGTGCAGAATATGAACGTTTACATACAAAGGAACACAAAATGTTTTAAACAGGAAATAGCCTTCCATGCTGACAATCCAGTGCATGGACAATCTGCAAGAGGATGGATTTTAACATCTAGTAAGAGATGACCAATGGCCTAAGTTGATTTAGTACTTGATATCTACTATTAGTTGGTATCTTTAGTAGCTTGCAATAAATGGAACCCTGTTCCCCATATGTGTTCTGATTCCACTGAGAAATAAGGCAAGGGAGTTGGCAACTGAAACCAAAATGTTACCATTACTCTGAATGAAGGCTGGAAAGAAGACATAGCTCATGGGCTTGCTACCTTCCTATCTTCCAGTCAAACTTTGAAACAGCCACCCAAAGTTTGAGTTCATGCTTTATTCCACATACTGAGGCCTCTGCTTCCCACTAAACCATTAAGAACAGAATGGCCGGGGCTGGGGATGTGGCTCAAGCGGTAGCGCGCTCGCCTGGCATGCGTGCGGCCCGGGTTCGATCCTCAGCACCACATACCAACAAAGATGTTGTGTCCGCCGATAACTAAAAAAAATAAATATTAAAAATTCCCTCTCTCTCTCTCTCTCTCTCTCTCTCTCACTCTCTCTTTAAAAAAAAAAAATATCAAGCAATAGAGAAAATTACAAATGATTAAAAAAAAAAAAAAAAAAGGAACAGAATGGCCATACTCCATCCTCAAGTCCTAAGGTATTTTCATTCCAGCTAATTAAGATATGTGAATCAATGACAAATGCCTACCAGCAAAGGAACTCATTCTGCCTCCTGAACATGAAGGCTCCTGGCCAGAAATATTAAGATACTTTCCTATGAAAGAAAAAAAAAAAAAACACAGGAGTTGAAAGAAATGATTCTTTCAGCACCAGGTACTAATTTGAACAATTAAATGTTGGTTTTTGCTTTCTTTTCCATTAAATTATAAACATTTCTTTATTCCCCTTTACCAGGGATTGAATCCAGGAGTGCTTAACTACTGAGCAACATTCCCAGCCCTTGTTTTTGTTTTTGATTTTTAATTTTGAGACAGGTCTCACTAAGTTTTTTATGGCCTCACTGAGTTGATGAAGCTGACCTTGAACTTGTGATTCTCCTGACTCAAACTTCCAAGTTGCAGGGATTACAAGTTTGTGTCACTCCACTCAACAAAATTATAAACTCTCTATATAAATGGCATCTTGAATTGTTACGTGATTCTTTGATTAAAGAAGTCATAAATATGTTTATCAAATTGTTCGTTCTTTTATGATAAACCAAATGAACCAAAACATTCACTTCAAAATCATGAATGATATTGGCCAATTTATACTGTCATCTTGTGAGCATATGTGAATATGTAACAATGGATCCCCTCATTACATACAACTCTAATGCACCAATAAAAATATGAAGAAAACATATATTCAGATCATGTAATGGTAGCTATCTTTATCACAGAATTCCATACAGATGTCTCTAACCATTGTCTGTTGAACATACCCCATTCACCTTGTAATTTAGTGGAACTCTGTCTTTAGAAAATGAATAATGTTTTTTAAAGAAACAGAAGCTTTTTTCACAATATTATAAATATCATTAAAACAATTAGTTCCCAACAGCTCTGGTGGCCTTCTATAACAGAAATGAAAGTATACTAAAAAAAAAAGAGCAAAGAAAGAATTTATTACTAAGTCACTCCAAACATAAGAAGTAGAGAAAACACACAATTTCCAAGTCTATTAACCAGAAAAGAAACAAAAGCATTTTTATCCAAGATATGAGGGATGACAACACAGAATGCAATAAAATAGATTTATGATGAGACACATTAAAATGGCAGCATTTGAATTATCGAACTGAAACCAACAGACTTTCATATTTCACTTTATGAAAAGGAAAGTATTTCAGTACAATAAAACTGGGGTTATATATTCCAAATCTGTGCTGGTGGCTGACCAGGATGAGAGCTCAAATAAAATGTTCCTTCATTTTGTTTTTCATAGAGAATCTTTTTTAATCTCATTCTAGTCCACAGCTTAACACTTCACTAATACCTGCCAGAATGACTAAAATTAAAATGACTGAGAATACTATTGATGAGGATATGGAACTGCTGGAACTCTCCTGCACCTCCATGGAATTAAAGTAATGCAGCCGCTGCAGGAAACAGGCAGGCCTCACTTTACTTGCCACACCTTTTTTGTCTGTCTACAACCCAGGAATTCCACTCCTGGGTTTTCATCCCAGTGAGATAAATTTTAAAAAAGGCCCATAAACATTTGTATGAGAATATGCACAGCAGCATTATTCAAGATAACTGAAAACTGGGAATACAGCCACTAACAGTCCATCAAAGGACGACTGAACCAGCAGGATGTGGTTTAGCTATACTATTGAAAGAATAGCCACCGATAAATGTGATCTACTGATGCACTCATGAATAAACTGCAAAATATCATGCTAAGTGAAAAAGTCAAACATAAAAGATTACATACCATATAATTTCTTCTGTATGAAATTCTAAAAAAAGACAAACCCTCGTGAGGAAGAATTGAACTAAAAGAAGTAATGAAATGTGCTGGATTTTCTATATCTTGATCATGGTCGTGGTCATGTAACTATATACAATTGTAAAGATTCATGAGCCTGTACGCATAGTTGGAAAATCTTATTGTGTAAAAATTATACCTCAATAAATCTGAGGGGAGACTTCATTAATATAATCAAATATAAAATGATATGATCTCTTGAAAAAATATTTTTAAATGACAAAATAATAAAATTAATTGCTAACTTAGAGTATTATATCATACCAAAATTTAAATCATACCAAAAACTTAAATTATGTTAATAAATACACACACTCCTTTAGTAGAAATGATAAAAGCAAGGATAATGAAGAGTACAGACAAATATTGATGAGTCTCTGGACACTTATATAGAGGTAGAGTTCTTTGATAAAATATGCAAAGCACTAAATAAACATAGCAGAACTCTCAACCAACTTAAAAATTACCCTCTTTGATATTAGAACATGCACATCTCTAAACTCTCAACTTCATCCCCCAAACCACTCATAGGAAATGTACTTAATGGCAATTCCACATTGGCTTAGGGAAAAGTGAGAAATTTTGACTTATATTCTGTATTTTTATTATATTGTATAAATAAAAATATTTTTAATTAATTATAGAATGAAAATATTTTGAAAACCAGCTGCATAAAATTTTTGATATAATCAGAGTGCCTAAGAATAATAAGGTTTACATAAGTATATGTGAATATACACATATTTGTGTGTGTGTATTTTTTTTCACATTTATGTTGGGAAGACTATGATTAAGATTTTTTTCCTTGAGGGTTTGTACTGATAGGCTTTATTTTTTTAAAAAAATGTTTTTAATTGCTATTTCATTTAATTATTAAATTCCATACCAAAATATCAGAACTATTTTTAAAAATATTTTTGAATACCATTAAATCAGATACAAAAATATGCAATTTCATACCAAGGAAGTGACAAGGGAAAAAATGTACTCATAAGTGTCATTTCCATAAAATACTCCAGACCACATATTCTATAAATTGGTTCGACAAATCTTGGAATATGCATAAGATTCTCCCCCCACACATACAACTAAAATCATTATTAATCATATTATTAGCATCATCTTTTAAATTACCAAAAAGAAAGATAAGTCACAAACATTAGTGTATTTTCCCACATCTTCTATTGTGGCTTCTTTTTTTAAAATTTTTCTCCTTTGCCTCCTCACTCTATCTCCTACTTAAACAAGTACCCCACATTCTTCTCTGTGCTGTGCAATTTCAGGAATTCAAATTTCACTGACATGGAATTCTGCTGGATTTTCTTTCTTTCCTGTGTCTAATGAAAAGTTGAATATTCATGAACAATAAGCAACAGAAAGAACCTTCTATTGGCATATACTGATTATTTTCCTCTTATTATTTTTGAACATGGAGATATAATTTATTAAAAATGCCAAGTCATCATTGTAGCATTCCTCAGTTTATCCAATCCAGTGAAATGTAACAAAACAAGGAGCAAATAACACAGCAAATGTTTTATGTTCTCAACTCTCTTGTTGGGTCTATATAATCTTCAACTTCAGTTTATCAGTTCTAAATAATATGTTCTTAGGAAGAAATGCTTAATCCCTTGGTCAGTAAATGTTGAAAAATTTACAAAAGAAGTATTTTTCAGAAACATATACACCTTGATTTTCCATTTTGTATTGTTTAACTACCAAGACAAAACTAATTTGCAATGCCTTGCATTTTCCAATAATTGTTCATTTGAACCTCAACTACCTGATAAATAGGAAAGCCATATTATCATCTCTGTTTAACACATAACTGGAATTAAAAGAGGTTAAGTGACTGAATCAGAGTCATATGCTGAAGGGAAAAAAAAAAAAAACAGAGCTTTGCCTAGATGCTGGGTGTTTTGATCCTTCAGTCCTGAAATCTCTCTGTAACACCACAATACCTCTTAGCTAAAATACAATGTGCACATGTCTATATGCAAAAGAGATGGAGAGAGGGGCTATATTATGCACAAATGCTTAAGACTAGCAGATTCCTTCAAGCACCATTTTGAATGAAGATCCATGAATAAGATTTAAGTGAACTTGGATGCCTTCTGGACATAGAAGAACAAAATATCTGGGTATTGACCCAATAACTAGTAGGATTCTGAGACTGGGCACAATTAATTTCTATAATTTGATTATGACCTATTTATTATTTATATTTATTATCGAAAGTAGTATTTGTATCTCTTGTGTCCGGAAATCTACAGAACATCTTTTTGGTTCTACCACAAATTAGCATGTCCTAACCAAACTCATCATCTTCTTGCAATTACCACCCTGTATTTGCTATTAGTATCACCATTCACTCAGTTGCCCAAACTAGAAAACTCAGCATCATTCCCAACATACTATCCCCCTTAGTACTACACTCAAACTCCAATGTAGATTGTATCTGTTAAAACTCTTTCTCTACTTCCTTTCAAGTGGAAGACGGCCAGCATCTCATTGGAGGGTTCTTCTGCCCAGAGGAATTTGAGCCACCCTAAATAGCCACTTTAAATCTTAATGTTACAAGTAATTAAGCCACCCTAAATCTTAATATCTCAAATAATTAATAATAAAACACAAACACTCAGAAATATATTGACAAAAGCGAAGTACCTGATAGATCTAATCCACATGAGTTCTTGAACTAGACAAAGACAAAATGGCTCTGGTGGTTTATTTAAGGGGATACATAAAAGGCAGGGGTAAGGTTTCAAGGGTGAAGTCTTTTTTTGTGGTATCTTGCAGTCAGGTTGATTGACATCTTGGCAGATCACACCCATCTCAGGTGCTGTATGAGATCTTAAGCAGAGCTCAAAGGGGAGGTTCACCAGCATCAGGTGATCAGTCCGTGACAGGGAGTTCCCAATGCCAGACCTATCCCCTCAGGAGGCTACTATGCACAAGTCCACATAAAGCCCATGGACGGCTTGTGACAACTTCCATATTCAGATCCTATCCCTCCTTCACCAGTCCACTCTTCATATTGTAGCTATAGTAATCACATGTAGATTTAAATGTACTTTCTCCAGGAGGACATTCCTAAGTCTCAATTTCTGTACCCTCTTCTATGCACCTGTGGCATCCTCTGTGCTTCCTCTCATGGTACTAATCATGCTTGTTTTATGAGTTGCTTACTTATTTGTGACCCCACTATGACTGTGAGTCATATAGAAGCAAAGACTCTGCTGCTCTTAGTAACTTTTGTATCCCCAGTGATTAGCACAAAACTTTGCAAATGGTAGATAGATACATATTAAATAAATACTCAGTGACTGAATGAGCAAATGTATGAATAACTTTCCAAAAGAGATCACTGATACATAAACAGAACAGGAGACAATAAAACTAGGATCTATCCCACAAGCACCAAAGGTTTATGATATGCAACACAGGATGAACAGACAAATCAGGTGGAGAGAGCAGAATACTACATGGCTCAGTACCATAGATTAATTTGAGAGAGACATACTGCCCTGACATCAAATAGTAGCAGTGAGTCTTATCATTGGAACACAGCCTTCTGGATAACTCTGCCACCATTTGGTCTTTAAGTGGCAAGACTGTCATCTCTGCTACAGTTCACAAATGACAGCAGTGGAGGGTCCTGGAGTGACATCTAGGTGAGATTAAGTCTCACTAGGAAGGATTCAATCCCCTACGAATTCAGTGATACTTCCTTGCCTGCAATTCACTTTCTTATTTAGCAGTTATCTTTCTCTCCAAATCTAGAACTGATGTTAACTATACTGTGATCTCTTGAGTAGGCATCCAACTAAATTTTTCAACTCACAGTGTGGTTTCTCTTTATTTAGATAAGCAATGTAAAAATGTTCTATAAAATGCAAGTCGAGACACTATAGGAAAACACTTTTCATAAGTAACTCTTCAGGCTAACCAATTCTAATTTGTTATTTTTACATAGAGGGCATCCAAAATGAAGGCCTAGACTCAAGAGATTTTTTTGAAAGTGCTTCTATATTTCACAAGAAGAAAAAAAAAAGTCTCTGTTCCTTGAACAAAGAAAACAGTGCAATGTAATATATGACGGGTAAAGTGGAGGAAAGGGAGACCAAGGATAAATGTTATGTCAGATTATGAGCTTCTCCTAGACCTCATTATCTCGTCATTATCTCAGCTTATGCTTAATTTACTAGGGTCGTATTCAATAAAGACAGATGCTTAGACTAACATGATATTTCTTTCTCTAGTTTATGAAGGAAACATCTTGGTATTAAAGTCATTTAGTAAATTGACAGGCTTAAAGGAAAGGTTAAAAGGTTACCCCATGAAAGGACTCCTGGGAACCCTGGCTAATAAAAGTCACATGTTTCCTTACCCATCTTCTTTTCAATCTGTCTCCTGGAGACTCTGGAGTTGCTCATTCTTTCAAGTGGTTTTAGGTCTTAAAGGATTTTTTTTTTAATCTCACTGAAATTCAAATCGCTAGGTGCATGTTAAAAGGCCCAAGAAACTGCATTTAATACCTTCCCTAGGGAGAATTATGGAACTCTGAATCCATGATCCAAGACAGATAGAGTAATAATGATGATTGCTGAATGCACAAGAAGAGTTCTTCCTTAGAGGGTCACCAGGTTGGGAGTGAGAAGATTGTTGAATCTTCCTACCTGTGGACACTTTAAAAAAATTTTTTTTAAGTCAGCTTAAAGCACTTCTATTGCAATAATAAAATTTGAAGCTCATATGTGGTACACAGTGAGTGTGGGTGGTTGGGGGACAAAGCAACAATTCCTCTCACCAAATTCAGGAAACTGATATCAGCAGTGAGAACCAAGCATCACAAAACAGGTGATGCTGAAACTGGTTGTTTTTTTTTTTTTTTTTTTTGAGAACACTCAAGAATTTGTCATGATGGCCACCCTTCATTTGAACTTTCAAGTAAAGTTCCTAACATTTAGGAGGTGAAACTTGTATAGTTATGCTATCACAAAAATCCATAAAATCCTTAGAAAAAGCAGAGAATGGAAGAGAAAGGAGGCAGTGGGAAGCCAGGTCATGAAAA
This sequence comes from Spermophilus citellus, assembly GCF_964194105.1. NCBI lineage: Eukaryota > Metazoa > Chordata > Mammalia > Rodentia > Sciuridae > Spermophilus > Spermophilus citellus. The sequence goes on along the minus strand of NC_138194.1, from coordinate 46,402,696 downwards.
AGATTTTGTACTTTTTTTTTTTCAATTGCATTTGGGGTACAAATGCTACCTTTACCCAAAGTGCAATGAGAAGAATTATAGAGTAATGAGAACCATGTTATTTGGTGCAGACTGAAACCCTAGGCTGCTTCATCTGTAACCATTCCAGAAAAACACACAGAAGGATAGGAGTTTTTAAGAAGCCCATTATCTGGTTGATTGAAAAAGATTCACAGGTAAACTTGAAAGGCCAGGTGGCTACTTCTTGGAGTTGCTCTCTCAAAGATTGCATTTAATTGCAATTTTCTGACAGCTAGCAAATAGAGAAAACATTCACTGGTATGTCCTTAAAATTCATTACATCATTAAAATCATTAACGGCAATCTTAAACTGGGACTGATGAGTGTGCCCTCATCAGTGGTATTGGGAAGCTTCTATTTGGTCTCATTTTTTTCTTCATAACAACAATAATGCCTGGCAGTTAGCTGGTGCTCATTTAATAATTTTTTCAGTGACCAAAATCCCATGAATTCCCCAATAGATTAATTACACATATAAATCAAGCTTCTCATAATCTTCCTGACGTTTCTAAAGACTTAAAAAAGACTTGGGCATAATTCCATCTTCTGGATGTATCCCAGTCCTTGAGAACACCACACGTTAACCATTGTGATCTGAACTTAGCAAATTTGAACTTTGGAAGTTGGAAAAATAGTGGACAACCCCCGCCAGCTGCCACTTACCGCTTTGTGATCCTGAACAAGTTTTATGAGCTTCAGAGTCAATAAAAGAGATAATAAAACCTGTGTTGCATTATAAATGGAAGGATTAATTAATAAAATATTTGGAAAGTTCTTCACACTTACTGTACACCAGTAACCCTGACCTCCACTACTGCTGCTTGCCCTGACCCTGTCTGGCCTTGCTAGTTCCCCACCCTGCCCACTTCGGCATCTCCACCAGGCCCTTTGCTTCTTTCTTTCTCTAGAATTTTCTCTGAGTCAGTGTATCAGGTCAATGAGCACAGAGAAGAATTTCCTGAGTATTTTCACCCTCGAAAAACATTACTAACTTACCTTTGATGAAAAAATTTACATAATTGGATAGAAACTACAAGCATCTTATCTTTCTATTGCAATCCGTTTTGAAAAGAATAAGAATGAATAGACTCATGTATATATATATTCATGTAGAATTCTTCATGAACTAATGCTGTATTACATTTTCTTGTCTTTTGCTTACCAAACAAAAACATGAAATATTTCCTCAATTTTTATAATTCAATGTTATAGTGAAAAGAGAGTTGAGTCATATCTTTTTTTTTCTTTTTTTTTCTTTTTTTTTTTTTTTTTTGCTACTAGGAATTGAAGGGGCACTCAACCACTGAGCCACATCCCCAGCCCTATTTTGTATTTTATTTAGAGACAGGGTCTCACTGAGTTGCTTAATGCCTTGCTTTTGCTGAGGCTGGCTTTGAACTCATGATCCTTCTGCCTCAGCCTCTGAGCTGCTGGGGTTACAGGCATGTGCCACCTTGCCCGGCTGAATCATAATCTTTTCTTTTGTTCTTTCTAATCAGTCATGATACAGGAACCAAATATATGAATACAGTTTCCTCTTTTAGCTCTTTTTATCTTGTTATAGGAATTATTTTCTTTCTTTAACCAAAGCCAAAGAAAGAGTTACTGGACACTTTAGTTCAGAGTGATCAAACAATGATGCCTTAAAAGTGACTTTGCTTTTATGGCCTGAACAGTTTCCCCTGACAGCCTTGAATTATGTAATTATACAACTCATCACATCTATTTGGTTATGTAGACATGGCCACAAATGCACAGAGGATAAATGTGAAGGCTTTTTTTTTTTTTTAGGAGTCAATAAAGAATGAAATCTGTAAAGAAATAGCATTTGGAATATAACGTTCTTTCAACTTACAGGATAATAGGGAAACTATTTATTTTCAATACCTCATGAGTATGAAGGTATCAGCAATCTCCTGCATAGGCTGTCTTCATCATGAATACAACTTTCTAATTTTGCATACATCACACTTTGCATCTTGTTTATATTTAACACCCCTAAGAAGACCCATGCTGTTGGCCACTGAAAAGTCTGTGACCTAAGCAATATCAGAGATCACTCCAAGAACAGGATGGCTCTGCTCTAAATCTTTTGGAAAAAGCCAGGATTTTAATGACCTTAAGCCAGCAGAGCAGGCAGAGACATTGCCTGAGAACTCCAGAGCTTTTGCACAGTTTATTCTTGTTGAAGTAAGCTAAGGCAAAAGCTTTGGCAGCAATCTGAACATGGGGGCAAAGGGTTTGAAGTGGTTATTTTTCTGCAAGTAACTCTTTATGGCTGGGTTAAAAAGGAGGGTGTTTATAGAAAGCTTTGCCTGGGAGACTGTCAGATCTCTTTCCCTGGATGTGGTACAAAGGAAGGCGTCCTCAGCTGGCATTTGCTTTTCCTAATCTGTACCTAAGTCCTTATAAGAACATGAAGAGCAAGTGGATGCCTGTTGGGGGTAGGGCAAAACCTCTTTTGGAAAGCTGATGATCCTTCTTTTTCTCTTTGGATTGCTTTCAGAGGTTAGAAACAAGGCCAGGGAGAACATTGCTCTCTACCCCGAACCTCCATTAAGAGGCCCACATTCAAAGAAGAATAATTTGGGTATTTTTTGGTTTTCAAGCTGTGAATCAAAAAGCAAAAGTAAGAAAGTGCTTAAGTGATCTGAACATCCATAAGCTAAAGTCACTAAAAGAGCTGCTGATGGCATCCAAAACCACGATGAGGGCCTCACTCTCATTTCTTACATTTTCCTTCTCATATGCTAGGGTGCAGCAATATTGAATTTCCACCAGTTACTTGAATGCACTACACTTTCTCACTAGCCTACGATGGATGCTCCACTATGTATATCCTGTTCTCTCTCCAAACCTCCTCCATGCAGCGAGCAAAACTCAGATAAGTACAAAGACCAACTGTGGCTCAAATGGCTCCCACTCAGTGTTCCCAGAAAGAGGGATTTTGCGGGCACATAACACTCCCCAGTCCCTTTTCTCCTGTGGACCAGCATGACACAGACACATGCTCAGAAGAGCTCTTTAATTTCTCAAGGGTAAACCTGGTGACAAATTTATTTCAAGTGGTAAAGATAAAGAAATAATGTTAAGATAACTCAACCTAGAACTCTTCAGAAATATAGAATCTTTTAATAGGAACATAATTGAAATCATTTTTCAACAGAGAAAAATTAAAATTTGAATGAAAACAGACAACATTTTAATAGGTGTTTTTTACATATCATCAGCTAAACATCAAAGAAAAAACAATTAACAGAAATGAAATGTATTTCCAACTTTTCCAGAAACCCCAGACTCTATCATCAGGTTGGCTGTGTTAAAATCCTCAAAATCAATAAAAACTCTGTGGCTAGTTGTGTGGTATTTGAATTAACATCTTCCCATTCTAGACAAATTTCTGACCCCAAGGAACTTTCCAGATTATTAGAGGATATATATCAAGTGCTACAAAGAAAAGGTAGCCTGTTACAAAGACTACATGAGGTGTTAATTGACAGATAAGCATAAAAGTGAAACCATCTCCAATGGGAAAGATAAAAAAAAATTTACAAAGCATATTCTACTTTAACTGGGTCTTAGAAAAAATATATGGAATTCTGCAGAAGAACACAGAATACAGCATAAGCAAGGGCGGGAAAGCAGGAGAAATAAATTGTTTAAATACTGACCATGATCACCCATCACAAAGGTAGCCCTTGGGAGAACAGACATTTTTCAGTTATGTATCTCAGACCCACTGAGCATGTTTATGTTCATTAGCACCAAGTACAAAGCATTATGCAACTGGCCCCTGCCTAGCTCTTGGTTCTCACCATTCTTTCTCTTGTCCCCTAAAGTTAAACAACATTGAATTTCCAGTGGTTTCTACACTTTCCTGCTAGCCTGTTGTAAGGCACCAAAGATAGCAGGAAACAGTTTTATTTGGCTGCAGCCAGGTTCAGAGGGCACAGCTTTTGCTGTAATCAGTCAGTCCCCTGAACCCCCAATTCAGGTAGTTTCTGAACTCTATACCCAGCATGTAAGGGGAGGGGCTCAGAAGTTCACAGTCTGTAGAAGTTAACAAAAAAGCAGTTTTTCATTTTATTATTCTGGACAAGTTAACCCTTCAAGGACAACACCTGAGAAGGGGAGAGCTTCTTCTCCCCTTTCTTTCCTCCCCCTGCCAGCTGTTACCATGGAGCCCAATTGGTCACTTCTCTTATCTTAGAAATGTAGACATCTCTGTGAAGCCCAGCTCAAGGCCAGAGGCCTTGTTTACACATTTCTATAAACTACTATATTGGATACATGTTTGTGAAAAACTAGTAAGGGGTGTCCAGCACCTGGAGTGCTGACTTCTACCAGGCCAGTGGCCAAGTAAGATAGGGCAACACGAAAATAGGAAGTTTATCTACATTGAACTCTTTTGTAGAAGCTCTTTTGCTGACAGTCCTAAAATCGGCCATGATGATGCAGATTTCTGGAGAAGCCCAGTTAAGACTTTTGTGGAGAAAGGGGGTGCCACTACAAGCCTATAATGCTCCACTTGCTGTTCTCTATCTCTCCCCTTGACTTCCATCAAACACCCTCTGATTTGCTCCCTTTTATTTCTTCAAGTCTGAGCTCAAACATTACTTATTGAGGAATGTCAATGCTTAATCTCACTATAAGTAAGATCCCTATAATTTTACATTATTTCATAGTACTCCATCATAATTTATTGGATCTACTTGTAAATATCTATCGACCCCAGGAGATAAATTCTTTTAAGGCAAGTTCAGATTCTACTTTGTTTAAAACTATATCCTCAGAGCCCCACACATATTCCATTATATAGTAGGTATTTCATGCATTTAGTTTTTAATATATAAAGGATAAATATCCCTGGTAGATGGTAAGGAAGACATTGGAAAAATACAGTTAAACTAGAAAAATAAATTGGAACCAAATCATGAAGGACCAGTAAAGCCATAGGTAAAAAGGCAGACTATATCTAAAAACACAGAGATCCATCTACAAAGCAACCAGTTTCTAAAAAGGCAGAAAAATATGGCTAATTTGAAGCAGCCTTAAGTGAAAAATCTCAAAAAGCTTATGTATGTTTCTCAGATTGAAACAAAAGTTTTTCAAAGTGTGCTATTTATATTTCCTTTAAAGACTCCAAGTTATAAAGTTAAAACATGGCTTAAAGACAAAAATTCACTGTTAAAATTGACTATTTTTCTGAAGATAAAATTGATTTGTGAGCAAGCAAAATGGCAATTTTGACCAGGAACCTGTGTGTGTGTGTGTGTGTGTGTGTGTGTGTGTGTGTGTTTAATTTTATCCTCATCTGCTACAAAATGTCTGCATATATTTGTATATGTGTACTGGAAAATCTAAAGTAAGTTAGTTCCCTTTTCTGTCCTATCTCCATTCTCTTTTCAATGTATACCCAAAGTCCCAGCCACATGGGTCTAGGGAGTCCTTGAATTCTGGTATATATTCCCTCCATCTGGAATGCCCTCCATGCCTTCTAAATATCTTCATACCTTCCAAAGCTCAGGTTAATTAAAAGTTTTCTCATCTATAATGCCTTCCTGAATTCCTCCTACACTCCACAAAAATGAATCCCTCCTTCTTCTTTCTTCTTAATAAAATGTGTAAATCACTAAATTCAGATGACCTTTTAGTTGCTTTTTTTTTCCCCCAGTACTGGTTGCCTATTGCTCCCATTGCCTTGTGAGTTACCTTAATAAAAATGATCTCAAAGAGCTTTGCTACCCAAAGAATGGTCCTCTTACCAGCATACTCCAATTATTGTTAGGAATGCTGATATCCAGGCCCTAACCCAGACCTCAGAATCCATATCTTAATACACCCTCAGTTTATTTTGATCACAGTAAAGTTTCAAGAGTGTCACAAGATACCAACACATAAGAGACGTTCAGTGTGTGCTTGGTCAGGGGGATGGATAAGAAACAGAAAATCAGGAAAGGTTGTAATGCATGGCCATCAGGGTACCAATGTGGCTTGGGATTTTATCTGTAGGTATTCAGTAGGTAACCTGGACAACGTATTAAATTTATGGACCGCTCAGCACCACTAAAAGCCATAAAATGGTGAAAGACACTGATGCATACTTGGAGTTTTTGGCAGAGACTATTGTAAAGTATTCTACGAATTGAAGATCGTTTTAAAAAAATCACTACAACGTGACATATTTGGGATTAGAGCTATTTCACTGCATTCAAATATTTGTTTTCATTCCCACATATTTTCTTCTCCCTCTCTTTCCTGCATAAATTTATATATGGAACTTAACTAACTCAAACTGTCAGCTGGTAAAATGGTCTTCAGAGAAAAAATGCAAAAGCATCCTAAATTCAAAGACAAGAATTTTCAGGATTGGTGGATTACTAGAGCACCACACGGTCAGAAATGCACTCAGAGCCATGACTCTGGCAGAACTTGGAACAAAGTTAGAACTGCAAAAAGGTAAAAGAATAGAGGTCAATTTTGGAACCTTCCAGTTTCTTCCTTTAGAAGAAATAAAATGAAATAATTCCAATTATTTTCAGCCAAGGAGGCCAAAAGTGTCTTACTGAATTCCAAAATGGTATCTCACCCCTTGTGGAAATCAAGAAGCACTGAAATAGAGGCAATTGAGGTCATCTCAAAGGACAAGACATGAGCAAAGCAAGGGGACCTGACACAGAAACAGAGATAAGAAAAGAAATGATGACTTTGTTTTCTGTTTCTGTGAAAGTTTTAATTCCCACATTTCCATGACTTCATGTGTCATTATTTTCCTTTCCAGCATTTGGCAGACAAGAGCACTCTACCATTTATTTTAAAATTTGTAGTCAAACACACAATATATCAGATTTTTATATTGCCTCAAGGAAAACTCTCAAAAGAATCAAATCTAAAGCTTTACTATAAATTCCCCTGGGGAAGATGATCCTAAAATCCTTAGACGTTGATATATGCTCCTGACTAACAGTTTAATTTCAGAGGTTATGATGACATAGATTGACAAAAACTAGCCACATATTCCAGCTACAACCTGTGTGTTAATGCTGATGTGTAACACTTTTCAGTGCCGATTAAATAAAGGCCAAACTCCCAAACCTGGCATTAAGAATCCTTTATTATGTGGCCCCAGTTTGAATTTCTTATTCTGCCATTTTGCTATGCTCTAGCCAAGTAGAATACATTGTGTTCTTTTATTTGTTTTTGTGGTTTTTGCTGATATCTCTTTTCACTTGTAACTCTCTTTATTTCCATATCTATTGATCTAGAAACTATTCTGTGATTAAGAGCCAGCATAAATGACATCTCTGCTGAGCCACCAAAGATCGCATCACCTGAAAAAGCACTCTTTCAAGTATCTCATAGAGATCCTAAAGCTCCATCTCATATTTATAGTGAATACAACTCACTAGACAGAAATTTTCTTGATAGTGGGAATTATCCATCTTTGTGCTTTTTTGTGCCTGATAGGGTATTTTACATGTAGTAGATACCTATAAATATTATGTCATTCTTCAATTCTGGAATGATTGTAAGTATTAAGTGAGATCATAATCATAAGACAATTAAATTATATCATTTGTCAGTCATTCTCTCTTATTCCCACATTTTCATGTTTTCCTCCCAAATTTCTCTACAATCCAAATGTTATCTAACTAGTAGCTAATAATTTATCACTGTAACTAGTCTGGCTCCTTGTGGATTTCTTAGATAACAACTGAGATAATACATAATACAACTGCCTTCATTTGAATAAAAGTAGACGATATTACTGGCACAACAGTACCTGAACCCTAGTTGGCATTCAATACATATTTGAAGAATGAATGACTCAATCAATCATCCTGCCAGAACATCAATAAATCTAGGATAAAGTGGTGGAGTCACCCAGATTTCTTTAGCCATCTCTGTCCTGTGACACCTATGAAGTATTCAAAATGGTACCAAATGGCCTTATATAAAAACAATATAGATAACATGATTATGCTCCCTTAAAAATCATGTCTATACCTATTCATGATGACTGTAGTGAGCCACCTAAGTCCCCAAAAGTACTTAGTGAAAAAGTACTAAAAAATTATTTTTGCAAAAATTCCAGATTACTTTTGATAGACTATAAGCAAGAAGACATGTTATAAACCATTAAATACTACCAGATGTTAGCAATCAGTTTCTTTTATCTTTGGCCCAAATATTTTTTGTGCATACGTTGTGATATCTAAACTTTTGCCTTGCTAATATATGCAAAATTAATATCTTATTAATGAAATTCATGAACTGGGCCTTATAATTCTGGGAATTAGCAATAATTATAATCCCTGCTTCCACTTAGAACTCAAATCTCTTTCTTGAATGCCAGTTCCAAGTATTACTAATTCCTGAGTTATCCAATAGTATACCCTTCCTACCTTTCAGGGAACCTAAATCCAAAGAGGAAGTATATCTTCCACAAGTATTAGAATACATACATAGCATAATATAAATGAAGATTATCACCTTACTGAAATGATTTACATGAATGCCTCTCCCTTTAGACTTCTAGATACTTGAAGAAATGAATTGTCTATAAATTCTTCTTTAGTTTCCCCTTTTAATAGAGGCTTAGTACACTAACACACTCAATGATTATTTAATGAATTAATGAATGAAACTGTTAATTAGTTTACAAATGCACAAGCCATTCACTAATTTACAGAGTATCATATCTCCTTTATAATATGGAGTATCAAAAGTATCAAAGGCTCATCTTCACATCTCTGTGTAATTGCTTTACAGCCAGTCTATTGCATACTACTAGAGCTATCAGGACCATTAATAATACAAGCTTAGAACAAAGCTACTATACTGGTGAGTGCAGCCCTAGTGGGCAGTACCCATGCAAGCAGAAATACAAACAAATGCAATGGAACTAGCATACTTTGGACACAGGAAACACCATGATAATGTGACTTAATTAATGCAAGTGACATGGCCATGATAGAAACTAATCTCCACTGTTGTTTACCAAGGCAAATGCATTCTGAGGAGGAGTCGCAAGACTACAAGATGGGACTAAATCATAACCAAAGGAGCTTATGTTGCAGAATCATATGTACACTCAGAAAAATGAGAAATTATATCCCATCTGTGTATGATATATCAAAGTGTATAAATGCATTCTCCTGTCACCTGTCACGTATAACTAACTAAAACAAATTAAAATGGCAAAAAAATAGCTTATGCATACTGATACCAGAACACTAAATTTTTTTTTTTTTGTATCTGATAAACCATGCCTAAGTACTATCATGAGGGTGTCACAATGAAGAGTCACATATGTGAGAAGGACGTGAGTAGAACTTGGGATGTGACGTGGGAAGCTGGAAGATCATATAGCCATGAAGAGGAATTATCCAAATTGAGCTCTGAAGGTCAGAATGGACAGGTAAGGAAGAAGTGGGGAATAAGTTGACATCCAGACAACAGTCATAGACAGCTTGGAAGACATTGACTCTCTCATAAAATGCTCTTAGAAAAAATAATGAGACAGAAGTCTGATCATCTTTAGGATACCAAGGTAAGGAAATTTGACTTCAGAGAAAAGCAAACATGAGTAAGATCTCTTCCGGTTCCCATCAGGAAGAGAACATGGAAGAACCTAAACATTCAGAATTTTACACAAAATTGTGGCAAAGAATAGCACTAAAGTCAAACCAAATACAGTGACATTTAGATATTGTGTACATTTGCTTTAAAATATTCAGCAAAGTAGAATTTTGAGAACTGGAGTTTCAAATGCTTCGATTTCAAGAATTAATATAATTTCCTCTCCCAGAGTAAATTATTTATCCCTAGGAAGGATAATAGCAGTTCCCTGCTCCTCTGAGAAGATCTGGGAAATAAATGAACCAAGAAGAGATAAGCTGTTGCTTTTGCTATCAGACCTTCAGGGAGAAGCACAGATGCAGAATGGTTTCTCTGTCCCCTGGAAGATAGGAACTTTAGGAAAAATTTACAGGATTATAAACCCAAATCACAAAAGCAGACTGGAAGCCATTGTAATCCAGACTGCTGCTGACATCCTGAGACCAAACCTGATTCTCTGGATCTCCCAGGCATGAGAACTGTAGAAACATGTGCAGCCAAAGCGTGGTCCAGAAACCACAGGCCACTAGCCACACACAGAGGCATCAGCCAGTCTTCTGAGGGACAGTCATGCCTAAAACATAAGGATAGGCTGTTAAGGAAACATGGACAGGAAAATAGCCTCCTAGGGGTATTGCAACAGTTAATGTATAGAACTATCATCCTCCTATGTATCTCTTGTTGAATATGCTCAATATATTCCTAAGAGAATAGGAAAGGTGCCATGGTATAAATGCTTGTATCCCTCCAAAATTCATAAATTGAAACTTAATCCCCAATGCAATAGTATTAAGAGGTGGAGCCTTTGGAAAACATCTAAGAATGGAATTAATGCCCTTATAAAAGAAGATGAAGGAAACACCAGATGCTGAATCTGCTAGTGCCTTGATCTTTGACTTCTCAGCCTACAAAAACATAGGAAATACTTTCTCTTGTTAATAAGTTACCAAGCCTAATATGCTTTATTATAGCAACCCGAACCAACTAAGACAGGGAGATTTTTGAAAAGCTATTTCTAATGGCCTAAATTCTTTCCACTAATTCACAGGGTCTATTCTTATCAACAGCTATCGAAGCACTTTAACAGAAAAATATGTAATTAAATGATGAGATTATGATGTGTTGAATCTTCCACAAAGAAAAGGCATAAGAATTTTAAATATTCAAAGGTCAAAAGAAGAAGTGGAACTGTCTTCCTATTTTATGTCAAAAGACTACAAAACAAACCCAGCAACACTCAAAACTTTCAGCAAATACAATGGAAGTAACTACTCAAATATATCAAACATGTATTTTTCCATCAGAAACCATTGTTGCTATCACTAACAATATTCTCCCAGGATTTGCTGCAGGAAAACAAGGAGCAGAAGCATATCTGATTCTCTTCCTACTTCATGGATGACTAAATAGGGAAGCTGCCTGTAAGCTGGGACTAACTACCACCAGGCACCAGAAGCCAGTGTCTATTTTTACAGAGTCCTGAATAAGATGGGTGCAGACCCCAAGCAGTGTACCCTATGATCACTGCACTGTCCTCAAATTACTTGAAGAAAGAACATGTCTCTGAATAACCACACGGACATGGGAAAGTTATTGACTCTGAGCCCTGGCCTCCCCATCCTTACAAGAAGATAACAAGATGATCTGAAGGTCACCTGGCATGAAGTGAGGGAGGCACTAAATTGTAATTCCTTAACACTCTCCTCTCTTTGTATTTGTGAACTGGTAATATAGAACACAATAAAACAGTTACTAAGAAGAATCAGGCACCCTAACATGTCGTCTTTGCTCACTGCCAGGAATTCCCAGCCAGCATTTCTCCCTTCAATTTCCAAAAGGCTTGTTTCTGAAAGTTCAGTCCTATGTCTTCTCTAGCTATCTATCCCTAGAGAATTTCTTATCATTAAAGATTTTAAGCTGGAGTGTCCTTTTCCATTTTTTTCAGAGAAATCTTTTTGCACTTTTTTCTGATCTGTAAAGATTCCTTCCTGTTTCTTGAGGGAAAGGCTTACCCAGGTCTCCCTCTAAACCATGTCCCTCTTGGCTCTCCCCTTCTCTGTGCTTAGCCAGTGAGATGCACATTTGCAGATGTTGGGACACCTCTCACTACTTAGCCCAACTTGTTTCCTAGCTGCACATTCAGAGAAAGAAGCATTCTACTGCCTGGGGGGGGGGGGGGGGAGAGAATTTCATTTTCAGCCATTGGTTAAATGTATCAGATTTTCTCTCTTGGAAACAAAATGGGTAGGAAGGAGAAGACTCTTGGAAGTCTATTTTGACCTGGTAAAATACTTGGTTTTGCTTTAAATTTAAAAGACTAATGTCTTGTGATTTAGACAAGGAAATTAGTATGGAATCAAAAATAATGCTAATAATGCATGATAATGCATTGTTGTCCCATACAACCAGTACAGTTTTACCTGTTTGTCATCCTGCACAGATCTGAATTTCCACTATGATATAAATTTATCTTCCTAGCTTTTGAACTTGTCTTTGAACTAGTCTTTCCTTGGCCTATAACATATTTTCTCCTTCAGGAGAAAATTCCTGGTATATTTATTCAATCAACCAACAACAATTTGAGGTAGGCTGATTTGATGTATGGATATGAGAGGCATGAGTACATCAGAAGGTGGTGATGAGTTTACTGCAGAAGAGTAGCAGGCATTGCCTAGAAAGAGATGTCAACTGTGAAAATAGGGCTAGGCATGTTTTCTGGAAAATGTCCATATTCACGCTTCTTGAAAGAGGGATAAGCATTGGATATCTTTTATCTCAGCCTTATCTCCCAATCACTCTTGTGGTTGACTGAGGTTGTTTTGTCACATGGCCCAGATCTCTTCCACCCAGCCAGTGCACCATCCCTCAGTTCCTGTGAATGCTGGGGACTAAAGGCTCATAGCTGCTCCCCTTCTCCAAAGAATTGCTCTCAGTGGAGAGGCATTGCCTCACTCTTGGAGGTTACCCCTGCACCCACAGGCCCTGAATGACACTACACCACAGTGCACAAAGGCTGCCCTCCTTTCTGTTCCATCTCCTCATACCTTCTGTTTACTCTTCCACCCTCCTAGACCACTTTCAATACTACCCCACCTCAAGCATCACCTACCATAAAAAAACCTGACTCAAATATGATCTTTCCCAACCAGCCTAAGAATCTACCTTTGTTTGCTGCATCACCTTAGGATTGCTAATGTCCAGAATACTTCTCAGCTCCTAACATTTGTTCAATAAATATTTGCTGAGTCAAGGAATGAAGTAATGAATAAACTGCTGCTAAAGTCTGCATCAGTGTCTAACAGTTTACCTTGGCCCAAAGGCACAGAGTCTCTGTCATCAGATAAGTGGCTTGCAAGCAAGTTTACTTTGTTGAAAATATTTATGTGATGTTTAAATGAAAGCATGCTGGGACAATAAATTAGTTCAATGGCAGAATGCATATGAAAGTAACCAACATATTGGCTGACATCAGCAGAACTCCACAAAGTGTTCCTTCAATAAATCAGTGAACTAGGGAGGTTCTCTTTAAGTATTCTTTACAGATTAAAAAAAAATGTCCCCCACACAGACATATTGCAGCACATTGAGTACCTTCCTATCTTATCAAATAAAAATCACTTTTTTTTCCTTCTATACCAGTGCTTACTTTCTGGGTCACCACCATTCCGTACTTGATTGAGGCTTTTTCAGAGAATAATAATCACCTGAGATTAGACTCACATGATATCACCTTCATTTGAATTATGACTTCCAATATTTTTCTAACTAGAACTCGATTAAGTACCTTCTTACTCACTGCTCAGAAGTAAATTTTAATTCTCACATAGTTGATAATACTCGGTTATCAGTCAAGACTCAAAAACACCTAAGCAGTTTGGGGGTCTGCATTGGGGTGATCCAGACGAATGAGGAGTCTCTCTCAAAATACCCCATCTTCTCATTTGCCAATACCACTACCTTTCACATTAAAATATATACAAAAAGTGGAAACTAACGAACACAGGCATTTCCAACAGCACTACTTTGACTAAATCCTCTGAACCCAGAGCTAGGTTGACAAGAGGAATCCCACCACCATATCACCCTTCCACATACACAAGCTTCTGGGGAAATAAAATGTTCTTTTCAACTTCAACTTTCATCTGAGCCACATAAGCATATTTTTATATCTTAACCTTGCCTCAGAAATTATCATACTTTTTCTTCCCCTCATTTCTCAAGGTAGTTATTTTTTATTACTTTGGACCCACCAAGCCCTGAAACAAATGTTTAGTTTCCGCTTTTATACAAAGGCCTTTGTCCAAAGAGTTCCTGGTTTCTCCAGATACTTTATTTCCTTTGGTTTTATGCTTGCTCATCTCTTCATCTCTCTCCAATGCCCCAAGGCCAAATATTTTGTAATAAATATCCGTTCTAATTTTTGACTTGTCTTTAGTTCAAACATGAGTTACCCTTTCTTCCTGTGACTGTGTTAACAATGAGAAAATACAGAACAAGGCAACTAGAAAGTATCTGTCCTTTATTGGGAAATAAAGGCAAAATCTTTATTTCCAGTTCCAGCGGAAGGAGGGCAAACAGCTCAGCCTCTCAGCCAAATTACATGACTATTAAGCATAACATATTTAACTAAAAGGCTCTCCGGGTCCTTTAAATCCCTGATGGGGGATTAATCATGTAACCATGTTAACATGTAAACAGATCACTAAGAAAATTGGGCTGGAGTTGTGGCTCATGGTAGAGCACTCACCTAGCACTTGCGAGGCCCTGGGTTTGATCCTCGGCACCACATTAAAAAAAATAAAAATAAATGAATGAATAAAGGTATTGTGTCCAACTACAACTAAAGAAATAAATATTTTTTTAAAAGAAAGAAAATGGAGCTCTTGCAGTTTTATTAAATTTTTTTTAAAGAGAGAGTGAGAGAGGAGAGAGAGAGAGAGAGAGAGAGAGAGAGAGAGAATTTTTGTTAATATTTATTTATTTTTATTTTTTAGTTCTCGGTGGACACAACATCTTTGTTGGTATGTGGTGCTGAGGATCGAACCCGGGCCGCACGCATGCCAGGCGAGCGCGCTACCGCTTGAGCCACATCCCCAGCCCTTAAATTTTTTAATTTTAAAATGCTTGTTCCATACTTTAATTGCATGCATAAGCCATGGAGGATCCCAATGCATTCAGACATGTTTAAAACAGCAAATATATAGTCACATAGACACCTATAATATTAAATGGATAACCAACACAATTATTCAGATAAGAAAGAATGGAATGTGTTAAGTTTAAGAAAAAGCTAAAACACAAAGGCTTTTGGGTCATATGAGGATTTCTGTTCTTTTTCCTAAGAAAAATATTGAGACATTAGAGGTTTCAGGCAGGCTGAGTTATCATTCAACTGAATTTGCAAAAGATCTGTCTGGCTGCAATGTAGAGAACATGAGTGGGGGTATGTAAATAGGAACTGGGAGTATCTGGATATAAAATGATGGTAACTTTGACTTTGGCCTTATTAGTAACACCTAAAAATACTAGATGACTAAAAAAAATGAAAGGGGATGTAAACAGATGGTGACGAGATTTTTTTGTCAGTAATGGAAAATAGTAGCATTAGTAATGTGTTACAGGATGATGAACTCTGTCACTTAGAGTCCTGATAAACTTATATGCTAGAACTTTTGAACCCGATCTAACTCCAATTTTCCATTCCATATCCTAAGAAAATTCTCAGTGCCCTTAAAGGAATTGGTAAAAGTTTGAAGGTACTTTGTCTAGAAACCCTCTTACTTCTATCCACAGAAAAGGTCCTACTAATTATAGTGCAGAATGGCCTGATCTTTGTACTTTTGCACACTGGTGTGCCATGAATGAATCACAAGTTTCTGCCAGGAAGTGATTCATTCAGCCCTTAGTGCCCAAGCCAAGACCTAGAGGTTTGGGAAATAAAGGCAAAATCTTTTTACCATCCACAGCCTCATCTGAGGATTCTAGGAAGGTGCCCTTAAGGGAATGGCTTTAACAGGAATCTAGTGATAACATGTGATAGCACAGTGGGAGCAAAACCCAGAGTTTGCTGCTTGCCTCTGAGTGAACCAGGCAGGTGCTGTTCCATCCAAACACCCACCTCAACAACCAGCTGACCCCTGCAAACAAGGGGTCACAGAGCTGCTGGAGAAAAGAACTTTCAAAATTCAACAATAATGACAGCATTTTAAATGGGCAAAATATTTGAACAAGCTTTTCATCAGAAAAGATATACTGATGGCAAATAAGCACATAAAAATAAGAAATATCAAATATTAAGAAGGAAAATGCAAAATAAAACACTCTTGGAGATGCATACCTACTACAAATGTCTAATTAAAAACACTGAACATCCCAAACATTGGAAGGGATGTGGAGTAAGTGGAACTTTCATGTACTGTGGATAACAACATAAGGGGACATCTATTTTAGAAGAGATTTGGACAGTTTTTTAAGAAATTAAGCATGACTATTTCATAGGACATAGTCATACCAATACATACATACTGCACACACACACACACACACACACACATCACAACTTATCAAATTCTATACTTTAAACATGTACAGTTTTTAAATTATACCTCAATGAATGTGTATCTTTAAAAAAAAAAAAAGCTGTTCTTGTTAGAATATTGGTGAGCTCACGTGTGATCCAATGCAGGAATGTTCAGAGGTGAAATGACTACACTATGAGAGCTGTAACATAATCAGTGGATTAAGCCATTTGATGGATTAATAATTTAAAAGGACTATTTACCACATAGTAACTCTAGACAGGTAGGGTGTGGTAGGTCACTGAGGGCATGCCCTTGGGGTTTATATTTTGTCCCTGGCATCTCACTTTCTCTGCTTCTCAGCTCCCAGGAGCTGAGCAGCTTTCTTCCACCAAGCTCTTCTGCCATGAAGTTCTGCTTCATGTTGGGCCCAGAGCTATGGAGCTGGCCAACCATTGACTGGATTTCTGAAGCTGTGAGCCAAAATAAGCTTTTCCTCTCCTAAATTGTTCTTTTCAGGTATTTTGTTTACAGAAATATAAAAACAAGGACTAACACAAAGCCTTCCCAGTAGTTGTAATGCTAAAATTTGAGCCTAAAACTAGTTCACTAGTCTTAAGTTCTTCAACTCAAAAAAAAAATCAAAATTACTACTCATATTCTAATATTCTGATTTAATGCTATAATTAATTAAACTTTTTTTGTACTAGGGTTTGAACTCTAGGGTGCTTAACCAATGAGCCACATCTCCAGCCCTTAAGGGTTTTTTTCTGTTTGTGTGTGTGTGTGTGTGTGTGTGTGTGTTTTAGAGACAGCACCTTTCTACATTGCTTAGGAGCCTCTGGAATTATAGGCGTGTGCCATTACTCTCAATTTAACTAATTTTTAATTCTCATCATTGAGTTACACATAATAATTGATCTAGTGAATTAAAACTTATCATCAAAAGTTAGGGAGTGGTTGGTTTGACTTTTAACTGCTTTGGAAAGTTGATAGAGTAAGTTGCAAAGCATGTTTACAATGCATATAAAGCAGACTTACTACTTAAACATAGGCAGTAAGGGATGCTGATGGAAACCCAGGGTTTAGGGTGAGATTGTCTCCCAAGGTTAAGGAAAGCTGCCTGATGGTGGAGGCCTCACGGACAGAGTCTTGCCTTTGAGTGCTCCGTTTGCATCACAGCTGAAGGACCTCAGAAAGAAGCCTGACCTAGGTTTTATACACTGGAGTCAACATGACACATTGGACTGAGATGCTAAAGGACATTGTGTTTCTAGGGCAAAAAAAAAAAAAAAAAAAAAAAAACATATCCTGGGCTGTCCTAGTCAGTTCCTCCTGTCTCAGGATGTTGTACCCCTGGCACATCTAGATTAATTTTAGAGAACTACAAGTGAGAATCGGGTTGGTTCAAAGTCACCAGGAGAACCCTCCTGTAGAAATATTTTGAGGTGTTTATTTCTCATTATATTTTAGTGTCTGTAGCTGCACTATTTCTAATCTTGCTCTGAGGTGAGGGAGCCAGGATTTGAATGGAGCATTGAAATACTTTACCTTGGGTCGGCATAACAACTATAGTTGGGCAACAAAGTGCTCTCCCCTGGTTGCCTTCTGCTGGAACACAGGCCATGCTCACTCCTAGATAATTTAGACATACATTCTGATGAACCAGATGCAGTTGTAAGCATGAATTATGCTCTGGCTCACCAAAGAAGAAAAGAGGAGGACTTCTCATTGTCCTGCCCTTTATAAAGTTTGGGAAAACAAGCCATTTGTCTAAATGACATAATTACTAGTTCTACTTAAGTCTAAAAGTCATCTTATGGTGTAAAAATAGATTTCTTTTAATACACACATATTAGTTTTTTATGTTAATAACAAAAAGGCATGAAAATAAGCTAAGATGTATCTTTGACAAACAACACATCCCTCTGCAGTTCTTGTAAGATCATGGTCCAGAGACACAGGTGTGGATTTTGAAGCAAATAGAGAGCCAACAGAAGGATTCAGAGCTGGGGCAGAAGGTTCGAAAGATCTTGCAGTGCAGCTGTACTGTGTGGGAAGACATGTCTCATAATGGACAAACAGCTGTTTGAATCGGATAGTTGAAACCTTGCCAAAGGGAGCACAGAGAGATCATTTTTGATCAGAGGCCATGGTTACAGTATTGTTGATAGAGACTCAGTCCAGAGGGCTGTAGATCCTTCAGTAGAAATCTTCAGGTTGAAGTTCTAAGAATTGGACTGGAAACTGCAAATACTGCAACTGTGTTTCTTCTGGTTCTCCTAATACCTTAGTATCTTTCAAAGTGACTGGTACTGTATGAATATCACACAATAATGTAGTCAGCCATTAATCTCAGTTTGGTATTCAAGAATGGTGAGGTATAAAATCATTAATAGTTACCAAAGTTTTGACAGTCATGATTTTGAATTCAAAATATCAATGCTATTTGTAAAGACAAATGTGTTTTAGGCTAGGGATAATGACAGGAGATAAGGAATAGTTTAAGAGACTTGGTGGCAGGGAGTTTATTTTAAAACCATATATCAGATTTGTTATTCTAGTTTGGAAACTGGTTTATTTAGTGGTCAGCTCCAGTCAGAAGCTACTGGCTATGAAATGTATATTGGTTATGCATTGAATTTTAGATAATCATATGAATTTAATTGATGGGAATGGTAGTTTTAAATAATTATCCTCTGGACTTTTTTTCAAACTTATTTATATTAAATTCACATATAAACTTGTCTGCATGTGTCATGCACAAATGATGTTTGTATACACACACACATACATACATTGTGGAATGCTCAGTCTTTTGAGTCTTCACTAGGAAATTTTTTCCCAAATTTGAAAAATCCTGATAAATAATTTCATGTCTTCCTTTAAGTCAAATGAAAACTTGAAATAGTTACTCAGATAACTTAAGCTTTGTACTGTTACTGAATTAACTAAAGTCACTACCCATGACTAAATCAGTCAGGGTCACTCCAGGTGAACTGATCTGGCTACTAAATCATCACACAGACACAGAAAGTAACTTTTTCTTGGAGTTCAGTGATGGCTTCTCAGCCCCAGCTCCCACAAGGGAAGCAAGAGAGGCAGACAAAAGAGAACACACCGGAAACCATTCTGTTTTGGGGAGGGGCTGTTCCATAGAACATTCCATCCAAAGAAGGTCAGGAGTAGCATTACAAAGGAATAAGAAGGCAGCCCACTCCATTGGGTAAAGCCCACTCCCAAAGCCTCACTCCCCTGCTGAGTGGAGAGGGGGATCCACCTGCTTCCTCCACATTTCCATCGCTCAAAGCTAGGGGTCACTCAGCTCCTATATGGCAGCTCCAGACAAACTAGCATTTTAAATAATTTTCATTGTTTCTTCTCCTTTGCCTGTAAAATAGTGAAACTATGTTGTTGAATTCTTTCTCTGATCATGTTATCTTCCTCTAATCCAGCTACAGGGCTCTGTATTTTGAAAACACCATACATACATACATTGTGGAATGTTGGCTTTTCATATTAATCATCACCTCTCTAATTTTGATCTTCTTTGATCTTCTGTCTTTTTTTTCCTTTGCATTCATGGTTATGATTGTATACCAGTTCTCCAAGAGTGTAATTTGATTTTTGACAGGTTGCTATCCTCATCATTATTTCTACCATTCATTTATTTAATCTACAATGGTACTTTTAAAAAAAATTTGCCATCAATTGGGAGTTCATAACCCACTTCAATCTAATGTATGAAATATGATATGTCAAGAGCTTTGTAATGTTGTGAACAACCAATAAAAAAAAATATTAGAGAGAAAAAAAAGAAATTATTCAAATTAAAAAAAAAATTTTGCCATCATCTGCTTAAAAAAAATGTGTTTAGTTTTAGCTTTTATTGTCTTTGTATTTTCTTTAAGTCTTTTTGTAGTTTGAATTTCTGTAGGGAAAGTTGTCTTCTATTACTTGGATAATTTCTTTTTTGGATTGGGTTCTTTCTATAGCATTTTCCTCTGTGTTTCTTCACTCTCATTCTGATTTCCTACTTCTTTCCTTTCCTTTTCTCTGTTTGAAAAATATGGTACACACCACCATCTCTAGGAGTGTGGGCTGAAGGGGATGAGTCAATCAGTTCTGTACAGGTCCCTTTTCTGCTCATTCATTGCTGAGGGCTATTGCCAAGTAGGAATGACGCATCGATATTTCCTTGCCAGCGTACCCCATGTTAAATGGACTTGCCTTGGAAATTCGCTGTGACATTGCATGTGTGTTTGAGAAAGGTGACCCTGCTCAAGGACCAGGGTGGATCCAGGTTTAGGGTGTATCCTGCAGGTTTTAGGAAGTATCCCGCTCCTTGGGTTTAGGGTGTTCCTGGTTTAAGACAAGTTTAAGGCGTTCCCGGTTTAAGACTATCTGGGTTTAGGGAAGTTCCAGGTTTAAGGTTATTGCTGCTGGGAATAGGGCGTATCCTGCTGCTTGAGTTCCCGTTGAGTTCTCGTGAGATTGAGAAAGTATTGGAGAAGAAAGCCTCGTGGAGTAGGTGAATTGGGCGGCAGGAGAACTTGGATTTCCCCAGAACATGTGTAGAGGCCGGTGTGAGTTCGGGAATAAAGAGTTGCTGTTTGAATCTACAAGGTGTGTGGTGGCTCGTGATTCTGTGCCCAGCCAAGACTGCGGCAATTCATGACACTTTTACATATCTTATATTCAAGACCACTGCATCTTGGCAGGGTATAACCCATTCCCCTTAGCTCTGACAAGTTCTCTCAGCTTACTATAGTGTCTTGGAAAATAAAATCTTTCACTGCTAAGATTACATATTGGCTTATAGTGTTTCCATGCTCCTGGTGGTTTACAAATATTTCCCGCCTACACTTCTGTTGCTACTCAATCCATTATTTGGCTTTCTTTCAAATTGGCGGGTATTAGTAAAAAGTCTGAACTCACCTGCTTTCCTCAATATTCTATTTCCATTTTAAAAACATTTATCAAGGGTCTACTTAAAGTTCCAAATCTTTATTTTTGGGGAATGAAGCTTATAGCCTATTAATCTTTTTATTCTCAGAAGCTGTTTAGAGCTTAATATATGCTCTAAAAATTATTGCTGAATACAGAAATAAGTTGAGGTGAATTGGAATCTTTCATTGTTCTCCTTTATACTGTTTGTGAACTATTGCTTTTCATAAAGAGTTTGTCTCTATGGCCTTTCTTTAGCCCTTTTTCTGTGTATTTTAATTTTTGAATTTTTGTTATCACAATATTACAATATTTTTATGATCATATGCTATTGTACTTTTGTAATAAAAAATATGATACGAGGTCAGGATCTTGTGTTTTCATCTTGAACACTGATCTCAGTGCAAGTGTTTCTAGTACATATGGAGGTGACACGTTGAGAGTGAGTCTGTTCTATTCTCTATGATAGGACCTCTCAAGGGCCTTTCATACAGCAAGTACATACTACTTGTTTTTTGTTGGTGGTGGTTGGTTGTTTTGGGGCTTTTTTGTCTAAAAAAGAAAGTACATGTATAAAGGCATGAATTGGTGTGAACATACTCTATATACAATGATATGAAAAATTGTACTCTATGTGTGTAATAATTGTAATGCATTCTGCTGCGGTGTTTTTAAAAAAATAAAATCAATAAAACTAAAAAAAAAAGAGTGTGAGAGAGAATCGACAGCATGATGTGGACCCAAAGAAGCTTTCTATTTATTTTTATTTTTAGTAGTTTTGCCATCTCTGAATGTGGAACATTAAAACTCAAGTCATATATGGAAAAAAATATACCATCTTATTGAAAAAATATTTTAATGAATAATGAGAAGATAATTCCATCTATTGAATGGTGATGATTATCCATAAGCTGATTATGTAGTTACTTTAGGTACATAAACATAATTTCTAATTGTACAAGTGAGTGGGAGAACAGGAAACCCCCAGGCAAAACCTGAAGGTGTGTGTACCCATGTACAGAACTGGCTAGTGATAAGAATTCCTGGAAAGGTTGATAAGAATTCCTCGAAAGGTTGCTAGAGTCAACAAAATTAGAAGGGCAAAATTTGTAATCATGAAATTGGAAAGGCACTTCCTTTTACCCATCTCAGAAGCATTGGAGCCAGATGCTGCATGTTCTGGTTATACTTCCCATTACATATGATATCCTGGTTATAGTCCCTTTCCAAAAACTCTATACAGTGCTCTCAAAAAGAGCCAGCTTGTGACAAATTAGTAATGTTTTTGAAGCATGCATGTGCATACACACATGTATTTTAGCTTTGGCAAAGACACATGGGCATTTTGGTCCAACTGATTTCAATTGTGTTCTGGGTATAATTAGCCTCACACCAGCATAGCTCCTAGGGCAGTACTCAAAGCCAACTTGTTCTCCTTGAATTGTAGGCATCTTTCATCTTTTTAGTCCTTTAAATTTTCTAGACACAAATTCTTTGTCAGATATATGATTTTCAAATACCTTCTCCTGGTCCATAACTTGTCTTTTTTATTTTCATAATGGTGTCTTTCTAAGACCAGTTTTTCTTCACTTCAATAAAGTTCAGTACATCAGTGCTTTCCTACATGGATTATGTTTTTTGGTGTTATATCTGAGAAATCTTTACATAACCCATTACCTCCTATGTTTTCTTCTAAAAATCCCATAATTTTAATCTTCATACTTTGGCCTACAATCCATTTTGATTTAATTTTTGCTCATGATCTAAGGTATTTTTGCTTGTTTACATAGGGATATCCAATTTTTCCAGCAAATTTATGAAACAGACTATCTGTTCTCTTGAATTAATTTAGAATCTTTGACAAAAAAAATCAATTAACCATGCCTATGTGAGTATATTAACTATATTTCTTGGCTTGTTATTTTTTGTCTTGATATTAATATTAGGTTGCTTTAATTGCTGTAGCTTTATAAAAATTCTTAATGTCAGACAGCATAAGTTTTCCAACCCCCCTCATTCTTCTTCTTCAAAGCTGTTTTGGCTGTTCTAGGTTGTTTACATTTCTATATGAATTTTAGAATGCACATGCCTATTTCTATTAAAAAGAAAAGGCCTGCTGAGGAATGTATAAGTCATATTAGAGAGACTTGTCATCTTATTAATATTGAGACTTCATGAACATGATATATCTCTCCTTTTGAAGGTTTTTAAAATTTTTCTCAGCTATATTTTACAGTTTTCAGGATATAGGTCTCTTGTCTTTTGAACATTATTCTCTTTCTGAACTGTAAGGATATTCTTGTGGTTGGTCTTGAATTTTAACTTTAATTTACAATCATTGATTCTCATTTTATAGAAATTAATTAATTTATTTATATTAATCTTTAATATCATTACTTTGACATTTTTAATATTTTTGTCATTTTCAAAAACATTATCTTCATTCTTTTGGGGTGCATAACAGGGATTGAACTCAGGGGCACTCAACCACTGAGCCACATCCCCAGCCTTATTTGTATTTTATTTAGCAATAGGGTCTCACTGAGTTGCTTAATGCCTCGCTGTTGTTAAGGCTGGCTTTTAACTCGAGGTCCTCCTGTCTCAGCCTCCTGAGCCATTGGGATTACAGCATGCACACCATGCCCGGAAAGGAAGATAAGTAATAAATTATTTTCATATGGGCCTTTGTTGTTCCAATTCCCAGTGCTCTTAATTTAATCATGGGAGTCCAGTTTTTGATTCTTCAAACCCAAATCCCTTGACTATCAAAAACAATTTTATTCTTTGTTGGAACTTTTTCAATACAATAAATTATTTACACAGAGCTAAAATTTTCCTTTGAGGTCATTTTATAGCTATTTTCCTCTTCATGGCTCCCCAAAACAAAGATATTATTTATGAAGTGTCTTCTTTTCCAACAATTTTTCTTCTCAACTAACCCTAATTTAGAATTCCTTATAAAATTTGTGATGAAACTCATAACACTGGAGGGGGATTCTTAAATAAGAAACCCACAGGTCTATTTCCAGTTCCTTCCTAAATGTCACAAGACCACCATGGATTGTTAATGATTCACTGTGAAATTCCCTAAGAAATAGAAACAGTGAGCTCTGGTGAGATATGTCCCCCTGCTTAGCTCCAAGTTGATTTCCATCTTTCTTCTGGTTCTGAACTTCACCTCTGGTTTTGAACTGAAGCTTTTGTCAGACAACAAGATCCTTCCCTGAGAAGAATTTGTTATGTCGGTGTTGTATCATAACTAATTAATATTTAAGTTGCTTATCTGTTATCTCATTATGTCAAAAAAAAAACAAGGAATGCAATTGATGGTCACCTAAACTACAGATTATGCTAGTTTGGAGGGAAGCCAGAAGGACCCTAAGAATTACAAAAGGAAGAGCTCTCTTCTACAGCAATCAAATTGGGGTACAGCAAGGGGCTCTTGTGTCTGATAATCATGATAGAAAATGGTTATTATAATAGTGACAAAAATAATCAAATAGTAGTTTCAAATGGGGAAACTAATTAAAATTTACTAGAACAGAAGTTCTAAAATATAGGCATTGCTTTGCAATTAATCTGCTTTTCACGTGGACAGCTGAGTATGCTTCTAGGGGAAAAGACTCTGGGATTTAATTCATTTAAATGTGAATAATATACTTGTAAATAATGCAAAAGAACTAGTTGAAGTCTAGTAAGAGTATGTACATCCAGTTAATGCCAGCCCACTATCAATCAGATATTTATTAAATGTGTACTTTGGTGGGTATTTTGCAGTATCCTAAGTGATAAAAAAAATTAGTAGTATCAAGTTCTTATCCTAAAATATTCATTATTTAAGTAGAGAAAACAAGAAAGTTTTATATTCATAGTAGAAATTAAACAGCTTTCAAAAGTATTAATCAATTTCAAGGTAACATAGAGTTTCATGAATATTATATCACAAAATCCATGGGAGAAAAGGAACTGCAGAAGACTTATTCAAATTAAAAGTACTGTACAAGCTGCACAGTGGTGCATGCCTATAATTCCAGTGGCTCAGAAGGCTGAGGCAGGAGGATCCAGTTCAAAGCCAACCTTAGCAATTTAGCAAGGCCCTAAGCAAGTTAGTGAGACACTGTTTAAATAGAATATAAAAAGAGTCGGGGATGGAATGTTGCTCAGTGGTTAAGTGCCCCTGAGCTCAGTCCCAGGTACCCAAAGGAAAAAAAAAGGTATTGAAATGGATATTGATTTCAACATGTACAGATGAGATTAGAGCAGACTCTATAGGAAAGAGGGAAATATCTGCCCTTCACACCCTACCAGTATGTGGGAAACAACTTGCTCACACACAACAGCATGAACCAAGAATCCAAGCCAGAAGAGAAGGAGCAGCTTCCAGGAATGAAACTCCCATTCAGAATGCTTTGAGACGTAAGAAAGTTGATAAAATGCGAACGATGGATTGCAATGGACTATGAATTTGAAGTTAAGAAATTTAGCACCTACATTAGAAAAAAATTGTAGAAGAATAAATTGAAAAAAGAAAACAAATTAACTGAGTTCTTAATTAACATCATTGCGTTAAATTTTTCAAGAGTTGCCTGGTGATAATTCCCTTATTTCTATAAATCCTGTATTATAATCAAAGGACAAGTATTTAAGGACTGATGTCCAAATGCCATTCTGGCTTTTGGAAAATAAGCAAGACTATTATGGAAAGAACATAGATTTAGGGTCAATTGGACCTATGTCCCAGATTTCATTCTACCACCCACCTGTACTTCATGGAATTACAAGAATTAAGAAAAAAATAATTAGATAAAGAAATCGTCTATGACACAGTCATTCAGTAAGCTTTATTGTCTATTCACCATCCAATTTTTTCCTATTAATCCTCCACTCTTTCTTTCTTATGTCCTGTCAGTACCTCATAAATAACATGTTAAAACTTCAATGATCAGAAATGTGTTGGTTAGTCATCTTTATTTTCAGTTTTCTATACTCCCACTTCTATCCAAGATAAAGCAACAGGAATCAGATTTATTTTCCCACCTGAAACAATCAAAAACAACAAATATGATGTATAAACAGTGGTTTCCAAGACACTGGACACCAGGCAATGAATGACAGTGATCTGTGAGGAACAAAAATTTAGAAAGATGAACTGTAGGATTGCCCCAACTCACTGCCTTGAGGGAGTTTCCAGATTAAAGGACAGAATGGGGAAGCCCCTGGTAAAGACCAACAGACTCCTGAGTTGAGGAGACAGAACTGAGCATGTATCAGACTAGCCAGCATTCATAGGATTGATTACTGCAGAGGAGAGTTTCATAGAGAAAGGACCTTGCAGATCTGCAAGCTCCCCTTGAGTATTTAGCAGAGTGCTGAACAGCACATATGTGTGCAGGAGGTATACATGACTCAGGGGAGGAAGCATTGGAAAGTATTAGAGGAAATCCTGGAAATGTTGACCTGAGGCTGGGGATGGCCCTTGTTCCTTCCAGTCAGACAAGAAAAACAACCCAAAATTCATGACACGTTCAACAGAGTCCTCAGAAGATTCTGGCCTTCACAGGGAAGAACAACTAGCCCAACACTAGATAATTCTTTTACTCTTGCTAACAGATCTTAAAAACAAGACCCAAAGGACCAAAGTGTTCTCAAGTAGCTTAACTACATCCTAGAACAAAGAAATTTTTGGACAAACATACTAGAGCAATCAATGATCTCATAAGGAAAAGGAGAGATGAGAATTGCTAAATAATAACTGTTATCAATTCCAGGAAAAGTTAAGATTTTAGAACAATTTGAGGAAGTCAGTCTGAAATAAAATTTTATGTGAATGGCATTAACAAATCTTTTTAAATACATAGTTTTTTTATTCAAAACTTTTTAAATACATAGTTTTTTTCTGTATGAGAATCTGTTAATTTGATTAACTGATTGTGGTTATTGTCTTAATATTACATATGTATGAAATGACAACCTGGCTTTTAAAAAAAAGAAATAAAGGAACCACCATTTGACCCCATTGTCCCTCTCCTCTGTATATATCCAAAGGATTTTAAATCAGCATACTACAGATCAGTGTTTCTAGCACACAATTCATAATAGCTAAGTTATTAAGCCAACCTAGATGCCCTTCCACAAATGAATGGATCAAGAAATATGGTGTATACACACAATGGAATATTATTCAGCCATAAAGAAGAATGACTTTATGACACTTGCCAGTAAATGGATGGATCTGGAGACTATCATGCTAAGTGTAAAAAGTCAATACCAAAAAAACAAAGGTCAAATGTTTTCACTGACACATGGAAGCTAACACACAACAAGGTAGGGGAGGGGAAGCATAGAAGTTAACTGGATTAGACAAAGGGGAACGTAAGAAAGGAAGGAGGGATAGGAATAGGAAAGACAGTAAAATGAATCTAATGTAATTTTCCTATGTACATATATTGAAAATACCCGTGAATCCCACCATCATGTACACCCACAAGAATGGGGTCCTAATTAGAATAAGATATACTCAATGTGTGTATAGTTTTATCAAAATGGATTCTACTATTATGTGTATCTAAAAAGAACCAATGAAGAAAGTAATTCAGATTCCATCTTTGATGTAACAAGGAGAAAGTAAGAGAGGGAAGGCTTCCAAATGTGGTGGCAGACATAGGAGTGTGGGAGTAAAGGAAGACCCCAAAGCAATAAGACCCTTCCCAATAACAGCTGTCTTGTTATTGCATGTGAATCAACATACATCTCAAAATGAATTTTAGGAATCAGGCAGCAGGGGAGGGGGGGCGTGGCTGGGGTTGTAGCTCAGTGGCAAAGCACTTGCTTAGCATGTGTGAGTCACTGGGTTTGCTCATTAGCACCACATAATAATAAATAAAGGCATGCTGTCCATCTACAACTACAAAAAAAATTAAATAAAAAAGAATAAGACAGCATTACAAATACTGATAGAGTAACATTTGAAATATTTTATTGATGATTAAAAAATTAATGTGTAAGATAATGTGTATAGGATATAAGTGTTGCACAAAAACACTGTTTTGATCTTTTTTATGCTCAGATTCTACTTCGGGAGGGACATATAAAATAATTGGTAAAGCAGTTGTCTCTGGACAGGTTGACTAGTTGGTAACTATTGAATATTGTACAATTTTATACCATTGTATATGTATTGTATATTCAAAACAATAAACTATTTAATAATAAAAAAAGGAATTAAGAACCTTAGAAGGCAGGCAATACTATGCACAGGAATAATTTCATTAAAACTTCATTTTAATAGGATACCCATTATTTCTCTAGTTGAATGAAGTTTTCAAGAAATAGTTTCTGTCTTACTGTCTTACTGACCTCCTAAGGCCACTTGTCATTACTTAGTTATCTAACTGAAGGAGAGGTACATTAGAAGGAATGATAGTCTCATGTCTGGGCACAAGGGTTCAGATTCCAGCTTTGCCCAACTCAAATTCTGTTGTTAAGGAGTTAACCCAACATAGTGGCTTCCAAACTGGGATGCATATTAGAATTCCCTCAGGAATATTTTTATAGCATTCAGATAATTGGGCTCCACTCCAGACTCATTGAGTCAGATTTTTTAAGGAAATATGGCCTATCACATTTTTTAAATCTCCAAAGTGATTTGCAGCCCAGGCTAAAAGAACCACTAACCCCTAACTTTCCTAGTTCACAGTGCAGGACAATAAGAATGTCAATACTTTAGTCACTTACTTCCTAGGCTGTTTTGCAAACATCCAAAATGAAACTATATATGCCTTAAAAGATTTGAAAGATTTTCTCATATCTAGTCCTTAAAAAATAGCTTTGGGGAATAAATCAATCCTCTTCTTGGTAAAAAAGATATGAATCTTCCCCTTATTTCCTGAGCATACTCATGTGTATCTAGGAATGAACTAACAAATAATTCTTAACTTTTGGGAGGTGGTAGGAAGGATGGCTGATTGGGTGGGCAAGATGCTGGGCAGAGACCTCACTGAGAATCTGACACAAACCTATGCAACCTCTTTCAGTGAAAATATACAAATACACACAGTAGAGGTGAGGCCCTGGCCTATTCTTCCAAGTATCCACATATTCCCTGAAGCCCAACTTTCTTGATGATCAAGAATCTCCACCTTGGCTTCCAGAAAGGAGACAGCAATTCTTGTTTTATTCATCTTGATTCCTGAGAGCCTAAAGCCACTTCTTAAACCTTAAGAGAATTTTTTTTTTCTTGCTTATTTGATGGCTACTGGAATGTCACTCAAATTGAGCTATTCTTAGAATGCCTCCCTCTCTGGCAAACAAACTCACTCCTGATGAAAACAATTAACATAGCGTTCCTTCTCTTGGAGGAACAGGAAATGGTCTATGGAATGTACCCTTTACTTCTAGGGGTTTCTTCAAACTCCTGGTCTATGAGATCTAAGCTCTCCTGTGGTGGAGCACTAATCAGAGGAGAGAAAGCAATCTCAGGGAAGTTACCCAGGTGCCCCTTCTCCAGTCTCAAGGTTAATAAGAGCACCATGCAGGACAGTTTTTTTTTTCAGTCATTATTAGGAAGGAACAGCTAACAGTAGCTCATTCTCTCTTTCCCCAGACTAAAGTGATGGGAACCATCTGTTGGCAGAGTTAAGGGCTTTTAGGACCAGCTCTTCACTGACTACAGTAACTATTGTTCTTTGCTCATGGATGAAATTTATCATACACACACGTCACTTAGTTAGTCTTCGCTCATGTCAATCTAATCTCTTCTCCTTTTCCACCCCACAGAATTATTTAATTCAATAGAAGATATTTTTATGGCTTTCATCTCCCTAGCAAAATGCCTCTATTTCTGGCAAATTCAGTATACTTGACTCTTGCTGATGCTTAATTAATGATAACTTTTCTAAAGTTGGTTCCCCAAAATAGTAAAACATCTGTCAAAACCCCATCGTATTAATTTTATTAGAATGTGGCATTCCAGGCTCTTTGTCACATGGACATCATGGTCCTTTGGTAAATGTTTAGCTGCTAGCTTTTCAGACACCACAAAAATAATAAAAATAAAATATAAAAATGCAGTCCATGTATTTGTGGCATTTGCCAGTTTACATGGTGTAAATATCAACACTCTGGCTAATGTCGAACTATTAAAATGATGTCAAATATCTAACAAAATTCCTGAAAATTAAAAAGCTTTACAAGGCAATACCAGCCAATTTTAGCATTCTATTACATTGCTTGAATCATACTTCCCACCTTATCTTCCCGTATTTTCTCTCATTCTACTTTGTGCTTCAAGAACTTTCCCTTGCGGAATCACACCTCTTTGTTCATCTTACTTATCTGAAAATCTCTTGCCTTACACCACACCATCCACCATCATCCTCAATACTCTTCAAAGATGAACTTGTGGGAGAACCTGCCATCAGCACTTTTTATGCTTCCATGTGAACTAAAATCCTTCCTGCTCTGATAATCACCTAACATATTTACACCACATTTTAGTACCTACTTAGTGTTAATTCATTTATGCATGTCTTCATTTCCCTAAGATATTGTGTACATTTTGAGGGTAGGAACTGTGTTTAATTCATCTTTATAGGTCTTAATGTACATATAAAATGAATCATACATAATAGATGCAATGTGAATATTTGTTAAAACTATCACCAAGCAAGATGGCGGACTTTGCAAGCTGTTCCATGGTGTGAGACCAGGAAAGCAGACAAATAGCTTCTCTTTGAGGTAGGTGAAAAGAGAAAACTTACTGGACTTTAACACCAGACTCTTAGAACAACATAGGGACCCAGGAGTTTAGATAGAAAAAAATAAACTTTTTAAGAAAAAAAAAAAACCTACCAGCAATGATGGCCATCAATGTAGATCCACCACAGGAAAACTGAGAAGTGGACTAAGAAAACCCGCATTTCAGGTGGCACCTTGGCATGTCTTAAAATGGAGAGATCAATGATCAAGGACATTGTTTCTAAAATTCATGATGAAAAAGGAAATATCACCACAGACACCACTGAATACAGAGGATAATCAGAAACTATTTTGAAGACTTATACCTCAATAAAATAGAAAATCTTGAAGACATCCACAAAGTTCTATAGATATATGAACCCACCCAAAATAAACCAGGAGGACATAGAAAATTTAAACAGATCAATTTCAAGCAATGAAATAGAAGATGCCATCAAAAGCCTACCAACAAAGAACAGCCCAAGATGGGATGGATTCTCAGCCGAGTTCTATCAGACCTTCAAGGAAATAACATCAATCCTCCTCAAATTATTCCATGAAATAAAAAAGAAGGGAACCCTATCAAACTTGTTCTATGATGCTGATATTACCCTAATCCCCAAACCAGAAAAAGACACATCAAGGAAAGAAAACTTCACACCCATATGAACATGGATGGAAAATTTCTTAATAAAATACTGGAAAATTGCCTACAAAAACATATTTAAAAATAATGCACCAGGATGAAGTGGGATTCATTCCAGGGATGCAAGATTAGTTCAACAAACAGAAATCAATAAATGTCATTCACCACATCAGTAGATTTAAAGGCAAGAGCCACATGATTATCAATAGATACTAAAAAGCATTTGACAAAATATAGCATCCATTCATGTTCAAAACACTAGAAAAACTAGGGATCATAGGAACATACTTCAACATTATAAAAGTTACAAATGTTAAACTAAAGCATGACATCATTCTAAATGGAAAAAAACTGAAAGAATTGCCTCTAAAAACTGGAACAAGGCAGGGATGCCATCTTACACCATTGCTATTCAACACAGTTCTTGAAACCTTAGCCAAAGCAATTAGGCACAAGAAAGAAATTAAAGAAATATGAATAGGAAAAGAATAGCTCAAACTATCCCTATTTGCTGATGACAAAATTCTATGTGTAGAAGACCTAAAAGCTCCACCAGAAAACTTCCAGAACTCATAAATGAATTCTGCAAAGTAGCAGGATATAAAATTAAAACAAAAAAATTAATTGCATTCCTATACACCAATGATAAATCAACTGAAAGAGAAATTAGGAAAATTATCCTATTCACAATAGTCTCAAAAAAAAAACTATGCCTGAGAATCAATCTAACAAAAGCGGTAAAAGACCTCTACAAAGAAAACTGCAGAGCACTAAAGGAAGAAATTGAAGAAGACCTTAGAAGATGGAAAGATCTCTCAAGTTCTTGGGTAGACAGATAATATTTTCTAACTGGCCATACTACCCAATGACATTCTTCATAGAAATAGAAAAAAGCAATCATAAAATTGATTTGGAAAAATAAGAGGCCCAGAATAGCCAAAGCAATCCTTAATGAGAATACCGAAGCAGGAGGCATCACAATACTAGAGCTTAAATTATACTATAGTATAATTTAAGTATATAGCATGGTATTGGCACAAAAACAGACATGAAGACCAATGGTACAGAATACAAGACACAGAGACAAACCCATATAAATAAAGTTATCTCATACTAGAGAAAAGCACAATAAATATACCTTGGAGTAAAGATAGCCTCTTCAACAGTGGTGCTGGGGAAGCTGAAAATCCCATGTGTAACAGAATGAAACTGCACCCCTATTTTTCACCCTGCACAAAACTCAACTCAAAGAGGATCAAAGACCTAAGCCTTAGACCAGAAACCTTCACCTACCAGAAGAAAATGTAGGTCCAACACTACATCATGTCAGCTTAGGAACTGATTTCCTCACCAGGACTCTTAAAGCGCAAGAAGTAAAATCAAGAGCCAATAAATGGGATGATATCAAACTAAAAAGCTTCTTCATAGCAAAGGAAACAATCAAGAACATGAAGAGAGAGCCTACAGAATGGGAGAAAATCTTTGCCACCTGCATTCCAGATAGAGCACAAATCCAGGATATATAGAAATCTCAAAAAACTTAATGCTGAAAAAAACCCAAATAACCCAATCAATAAATGGACAACTGAATAGACACTTCACTGAAGAAGAAATACAAATGGTCAACAAATATATGAAAAACTGGGAATGGAACCACCGTTTGACCCAGCTATCCCACTCCTGTGTTGATACCCAAAGGATTGAGATTTCATCTCACTCCAGGCAGTGTGAAAACAATCAAGAATACAAGTAAAAACAAATGTTGGTGAGGATATGGGGGAAAGGGTATAATCATACATCGCTGATGGGATTGAAACCCCTCTGAAAAGCAGTATGGAGAATCCAGAGACTCCTCAGAAAACTTGGAATGGAGCCAACCTTTTAGCCCAGTTATCCCACTCCTCAGTATATACCCAAAGGACTTAAAATCATCATACTACAGTGATGCAGTTGCATTAATGTTTACAGCAGCTCAATTCACAATGGCTAAGTTGTGGAGTCAACCCAGGAGCCCTTCAACTGATGGATAAAGAAAATGTGGTATATATACACAGTGGAATATTACTCATTCATAACAAAGAATGACTGTATGACTTTCCCAGTAAATGAATAGATCTGGAGAATATTATGCTAAGTGAAAAAAGTCAATCCCAAAAAACCCAAAGGCCAAATGTTCTCTCTGATATGTGGACAATAATTTCACCATAAGAGGTGAGCATTAGGGGAAGAATAGAAGTACTTTGGGTTAGAAATATAAGGAGGGGGGATCATGGGAGGAATAGATAGATTCTAGATAGGGAAGAGGGGTGGGAGGGAAAGGGAGGGGGCAGAGGATTAGCAAGGAAGGTGGAATGTGATGGACATCATTATCCAAAGTACATGTATGAAGGCATGAATTGGTGTGAACATACTTTATATACAAACAGACATATGAAAAATCGTCCTATATTTGTAATAAGAATTGTGATACATTCCGCTGTCATGTATTTAAAAAATAAAACCAATTTTTAAAAGAGGGGGAATGAAGGAAAGAGAGGTGGAAGAGAATAGGAAAGATAATAGAATGAATCAGACATTACTATCCTATTAATCCCAGTTTCACACAAGATTCTCAGAGCCAAGAGGCAGAGCTCAGTGTCCCAGAAATGAGTCAAGTATGAACACAGGACAACCAAGTTCTCTTTTTGATACACAGGCAGTTCTGATGTGGTAAACTCTCACCCACACTAACAAGGTATCTGCATTCTGGGAGGGGTGTGGTGAGATCCTACTTAAATGACAGTGATGAAGAACCAAAGTTTTATATACTAACAAGCCAAGTTTGATTGTAATTTGTTGGTGTATAATCATCCTTCTAACACATAGTTATACACAATGGCTAGTGAATTAGGAACAAACAAGAAACGGACATGAGACAAACTTTCCAGGTTTAAAGAGGCAGCCTCTGAAACACAGGAGTTCCTGTCCCACACCATTTGGAAGTCACTGGAAAAAATAAGCAGCATTCATATTTGATGCGCCCCCCCCCACAGACCAGCAGGCCACAATGTCAGTAAAATATCAAATTTCCAACAAAATTTGATGTTACTACTAAAATTTGAAGTGTGCAATTATTTTAATTTTATACATTTCTTTTTTTAAAAAATATTCTGACATGGAATTGTCTTATTCTAATTAGGATCCCAGTCTTGAGGTTGTTGTGTGAGATTCACTGTAGAGTGTGAATACTGAATATATGTACAAAGGAAAGTTATGTCAGATTCATTCCACTGTTTTTCCAATTCTTCTCCTCCTCCCTTCCCTTCATTCCCTTATGTCTAATTCAATTAACTTCTGTGCTGCTCCTCCCCCATCTTCTTGTGTGTTCCCTTCCACATAGCAGAGAGAACATTCAAACTTTTGTTTGTGGGGATTGGCTTATTTGCCATACTGTGGGGCATATCACATTCTCAGGCAGCCAACATTCTACAAAAGTAAACAAGTAATCCTCATCTAAAGCAGACTTCCTTTGAAATCTGCTGGATGAAATGCACTTATTTTAATTGGGGCATTATGGAAATTTCTTAACCTTGCTCACTGCCATTCCTCCACCTGTGAAATCAGAATACTAATATTCTCATTGGAAAAATAAAAATAACTTTACATTTTGAAAAAAACTATACACAAGTACACACAATTTTAATTGCTGTGATGTATGTAAAAGTATACAGTGATGCCAATTTTAAACTTCAAATGGAAGTAAAAAAGTTGAAACTGATTACACAGGGTGAATTCATTGAGTGTGATTTAGGCTAAATGAATTCAGAATAACATGAGAAGCATTTTGTTAATTTTTATAATTATATTATTATACTGTCTAACTATGAATATATAAAATAAAGGTAACTTAAATCATTTAACAAAACAAAACATTGAAATAAAGGAACAATACATGTTGGCAAGGATGTCAGGGGAAAGGTACACTCATACATTGCTGGTGGGACTGCAAATTGGTGCAACCACTATGGAAAGCAGCATGGAGATTCCTCAGAAAACTGGGAATGGAACCACCGTTTGACCCAGCTATCCCACTCCTGGGTTGATACCCAAAGGACTTAAAATCAGCATACTACATTAATGCAGCCACGACAATGTTTACAGCAGCTCAATTCACAATAGCTAAACTATGGAACCAACCAAGGCGTCCTTCAATAGATGAATGGATAAAGAAAATGTGGTATATATATTCAATGGAATATTACTCAGCTTTAAAGTGAGATTAAGGCATCTTCCAGTAAATGGATGGAGTTGGAGAATATCATGCTAAGTGAAATAAGCCAATCTCACAAACCAAAGGCCAAATGTTTTCTCTAATAAGCAGATGATACTTCACAATAAGGGGTCGGGGGGGGGGCACTAGGGAAGAATAGCATTACCTTAAATTAGGTAGAGGGAAATAATGGGAGGATAGGGGAGGGGATGTGGGGATAGGAAAGATAATAGCATGAAACAGACATTATTACTTTATATGTGACTGCATAACCAATATGATTCTGCAACAGGTACACTCAGAAAAGTGAAAAATTATATCCCACCTATGTATAAGATACCAAACTGCATAAATGCATTCTACTGTCATGTATAACTAATTAAAACAAATAAAAAAATTAACTAAAAAAAGAATATTACCAATATAAAAACAGGAAAACTAAGATGAAAGTAGTCAACATACACAAAATCAAATAAAATTAGATAAAATAGTGGGAACTCTTAAAGAATAGATCTTTTCAATTTGTTTTTGTTACATAAAAATAGTACTTGAAATAAGTAATACATGAATATTGGTATAAGTCACATATTTCCTTAAAAAAACTGCTTCAACAATTAAAATCTCAGATTTAATTGCATTTGGTGAAGAATATCTACAATTTGCTAAAAATTTTACATCAAAACAGCCAAATATTAGAAAATCAACTTTTAGTGAAAACTCTTGTTTTTAGGAATGGTTTGTTAGTACACAAATTAATGTTTTCTTGCTTTGGCTCTTTATTTCTTCTGTTCTACCTTTGCCAATTTATTTTTTACCATAGTAATTATAAGAGGTAATTAGAAGCTGCTTTGCCAAAGGCACTGATTCTTCCCTTCGGCCTGCAGATACCAAATGGGCAACTACAAAGTTTCTGTCAGTTTTTGGAGACAGATCTTTGGTCACTGAACCCCTACTTCTGTTCTTACCAGCATGGCATCTCCATCTTCGTTCTGCATTAGTCTCCTTCATTACCTTCAACTTTGGGTCAGTCCGTGCTCAGTTCTCCATATAAGCTGCCTTAATGTAATACAAGGTTTCTATTGCCAGGTTTTCTTAACCTATCTCACCTCCTTCAATACTGAAACACTGAGATAAGAGTAGCTGAGATATTTTCACACTGGCAGATACACTCAACTGACAGACCCCTGCAATGGCACCCAGTCATTGACAGTCACCTTGGACTTCAGGAACATTGGAGCCTCTCAGATCTCCCGGATAAGAAAAGCCCCCTAAATGGGAGCAATTACCCCGTGACAACAACT
Organism: Spermophilus citellus; assembly: GCF_964194105.1. NCBI lineage: Eukaryota > Metazoa > Chordata > Mammalia > Rodentia > Sciuridae > Spermophilus > Spermophilus citellus. The sequence continues at coordinate 46,365,619 of NC_138194.1, read as the reverse complement.
GAGGCTGACCCCCTAAGCAGAAGCAATCACTTTGTGGGAACCAAATTGTCCACTCAAGCAAAAAGGACATCTCTTGAGCCACCTCCCAAAATCAGTCCTGAGATAATGATCACCCAGACCATGGTCTGAATAGGATGACTTATTCTACCAGTTATATAAACTCCCCAGCCATGCAAGTCCCCAACCGCTACATTTTCCATAAAACCCCAAAGTTCTTATCAGTTCTTTGGAGACAGATCTTTGGTCACTGAACCCCTAATTCTGTTCTTCCCAGCATGCCAAAATAATTAAAGTTTTTTTACTCCCTTTCACCACTTTTTCTCTGTTTGATTTGTCAGGTGACTGAGCCAGGTTTGGGGACCTCTGGAGCCCATATCTTCACCCAAAGACTCTGGAAACAGTATACTATACTTGCTAAGATAAAAGCAAAATTTGTCATCAAATCAAGTCAAACTAATTTTGCTTTTTTTGTGCTGACATCCACTGAGAACAGGAGATTAGATTAACAGTCCTGACGAAAATGGAAAACAATTTACTCCCATAACAAGCACCAATATTTTATTGAGGATGAAAAACAAAGTAAATTTACAAAGAAACAAATATTTTCAGCTAGAAACAATGTTTGTTTGGCCAATGGTGAAAACTTCTTGAACTTAGACAAGTGGCAATTGAGTTTCACGATGTTGCCATGATAAAAAAAAAAAACAAAAAACAAAACAAGACTCAATTCTAAGTTATAATTAGTTAGTTATAAAAGTGCAGTTCTTCTGTTAATAGTTGAAGTTTTGCAGTATGAATTATTTTACAATGTCTTATATATCTATGAAAAATATTTTATGTATATTTTTGGCATTTTCAAGGATCTTCTTTTATGGTTTATTTCAAAAACAATTTCAGTAGTCTAGTAGATAATTAGGTATCATAATGATTTTTTGGTATGCATTTATCTGATGAAATATTTTAAATGATTGAATGGTTCATTAAGAACTGATAAAATGGGCTGGGGAATATAGCTCAGTTGGTAGAGTGCTTGCTCACATGCACAAGGCCCTGGGTTCAATTCCAGAACCACACACACAGGCACACACACGCAAAAAGAAACTGATAAAATATCAGCATTTTAAGAGAACTCTACTCTCATTAAACTAAATTAGTGTCTCAAATCAGCTCATAACAGTTTGAGAGTGTGTCATTTTCATAAATGTATAATTTGTCCAATATTATTACCACCTCCTATATAAGAAGATTTCCAGACTATTTTCAATTATGCCCTCACTTGTAAAATTTTCCCTTCCTATCCTAAATTCTAAAATATCTACAAATATCACTCTTGGAATGAGTTCCCAAGCACTACATTCAGCTTCTGTTGTACCCCTCTGGCATAAGAAATCATAAAGGACTAGAGCAGACATTTTCTGCTATATGCACAGAAAGAGAATTCTAGTCTGAAGGAAGAGAGTAAACTGAGGCAAGGAAGGAAGGAAGGAAGGAAGGAAGGAAGGAAGGAAGGAAGGAAGGAAGGAAGGAAGGAAGGAAGGGTGAGCAAGCAGAGAAAAGCAGCCACAAAGAACCATGCCACACCAAGAGAAAATAACTTTGATTCCCAACATCCTCCAATCCCAGATTTAGGGACTTGTGAGATTCAGGTGATCTTTCTTGAGTTTGAAGAGATAACCCCTCATGTATATATCTTTTTTTTTTTAAGAGAGAGAGAGAGATTGAGAGAGAGAATTTTTTAATATTTATTTTTTAGTTTTCGGCGGACACAACATCTTTGTTTGTATGTGGTGCTGAGGATCGAACCCGGGCCACACACATGCCAGGCGAGCGCGCTACTGCTTGAGCCACATCCCCAGCCCCTCAGGTATATATCTTGACTTTATCCCTGAATTAATTTTTAAAATCTTAAGCTAATTTGCACAAATTTGTGTGATTTACCAATAAAGAAGTTCAATGTGGCAAAATATCAAAATGGCATGATATTTATATGTAGATAAAATATTCCACAAAACTATTTGGTTAATTTAGAAAAGAGAGTAGAAGTTGAACAATAAAAACATTAGAAGAACTGTAAAAAAAAAAAATCCTCACTTTCGAGATTGTTCCTCTTCCCAGCTATATTCTCAAAGGCTAATTTTTATAGATTAATTTTCTTATTTTTAAGAAAAACTGAATCTGAAGAACTTTAAAATGTTAGTGGAGAGCTTGACCTTACCAGCTGAGAAAATAACACTCTTCTTTTTATTAATCTTTCCAGTGACAGTTCTTTTCAATATGATATTTAAGGAAAGGAAGTAGCTTGGTGACTCAGCAGCAAGTAACCAAGTTCCAAGTTAGATGAACAGTGGACACATGGCACAGTGACCCGAACAAGTAAGGAGCCGTGGGAAAGTCCAGGGAGGCTGAGGGGAAAGGACTAGCAGTCACAGAATGGAAGGATAAATAGGTGGGTGTGCCGTCACAAGGAGAAGATGGAGAACTCTTGGAGAATTTTGAAGACTCTGGGGACAAATTAAATGAAAATTGTTCCTGGAAAAGAAGATCAGACACACAGATGGTAGACAATATGGTTTTGCTTCTTTCAGAACTGCACTATGGTTTAATAGAATCCCCTGCAACCTGGGGAAAAAATTATTAGAATAGGAAATGTAATAGTCAACACAGGAAGGGATTGCAAGTAAAAATGTCTGCCACCTGTTAGACAAGGGTGGCAGTGAAACAAGATTCCCTAAACCATTTCTTCAGAGACCAAATAAAGACAACCTATTGAGACTATCATGGGTGTAGCCATGAACAGCTGCACAAGAAGAGAAAAATCTTCATTATAATAATTCAAATTTATTTCTTGGTGAATCGAGTATTTTTTTCTGAAAAAGACAAAATTCTTCTATTATACTCACATTTATATTTGTGCAAATGAAGGCCTCCAAAAATCACTTTAAATTGTTTAAAAATGCGTGTTCTCTCTCATTCGTACATAACATGTGATGTCTTTTATACACTATAGCATTCTTAAGAGACAACCCAAACCCATAACTTCTTACCACACCATGAAATCTATTTCAAATCCATTCTTTGCACTATTAGTTGCTGTTCATAATACATCCAGGAAAAGCTATTAAAAATTATATTCTTGGTACTCTCCTAGAGAATTCATCATCCCATGGTTTTATTAGTATTTGACTTAATATCATCACTGTATCTATTAATGCATTTGAATCAAATTATTTAAGAACAGAAAAATGCACACGTGCATTTTCATAGTTCTAATGAGCCATGATATTTTATGCATTTACACCTTTGTTATTATTGGCCTCTGCCTGAAAGAACTCCTACCCACCCGATTCTCATTCCCTCTGTCAAGAAACACCTTACTCAGTTCATCTGTAGAAATCCTTTTCTAACTCCTTCAGCTGAACACATCACTTAAAACCTTTACTGTGTCTTTTTCCACAGACATGTGCAATGGGTTATATTTGTTTAGGTACAGGTCACCCCACACACACACACACACACACACACACACACACACACACACAGTGGCCATATAAGATTATAAATCCTTACAGGGCAGATAATACACTATTTATCTTTGTTTACACTGAGCCTATTAATCTTAATGTAGTGATTAATATATGTTCTATAAATGTTAAAGGGTGAGTGAGCATATAAAACTTCATAGTTTATTAACACTTCATCACATTCTAATCTTTTTACATCACAAGTACCTAGGGAAGCTGTCATTCATCCTGTTGATACTAAAGGAATGAAGGCTGGAAGTGTCTCCTATCCTACAGTTAACATGGAGCAGATTTTATTTAAAAAAAACTGCTTCTCCTGTTCTAAACCATCTCTCACTGAACTGCTAAATATGTTTTTGAAATTGTATTTTTAAAAATCTGCAAATGGTTTTGGCACAGCTAACTATATATTATCTGCTACACATATTTGGATCTGGAAATGTATTTTTAATTCCATATTTAAAATAAGCCTTGCCAGATCCAACCAGTTGCATAAACCTGAGCTAACATCAACATAGCACATTACCTTATTTTACATGTAGGATGGCTAGGCACTCCAACCCAAAATGCTTCAGCTAGTCTGTTTTGACTTTTGGATTGTTTCGAATTTTCAACAGATGGTTTAAGGCTCCTTTTTCCCAACCTAGTTTGAACTTCGTATACCATGTAAGAGGAAGGTGATCTCAAGTTGGGGAGGCCAAGTCTACTGACAGACACAACACAAACCAACAAAGGGGGTCACATTCCTGAGTTAGAACTTAAACTTTGACCAAAAGCCTTGTCTTAAAATAAGTTATACTCCAGAAAAGAAATATATCCACAAAAGAAAGCCATTTTGTTCTAGAGAGAGAAGTAAACCCATGTTTCAGTCAAGCAAACTCCTGTCTTAGTGATGGAAGGAGTTCAGAATATACTACCCCAAAATAGGTACCTGTACATTGACCATCTTGAGTTAAGGCACCTGAAATATGGCAGATGTAAGAAGAGCATGCTGACCTTCCTGTCTTTTCTTAAGTCAGTAGGTATCCTTTTGTGTCAGTAGGAAAGTATTGTTTTTTGTTATTGTTGTTGTTGTTGTTGTTGTTATGGTTTTTGGTTTTGGTTTTTTGTTTGTTTATTTATTTGTTTATTTGGGTACTGGGTACTGAACCCAGGGGCATGTAAGCCACATTCCTGGCCCTTTTTTATTTTGAGGTAGATTCTCATTAAGTTGCTTAGGGTCTCTCTAAGATGCTGAGGCTGGCTTTGAACAAGCAATCCTCCAGCATTGGGATTATAGATGTGCAACATCACACCCAGCAGAAAGTTATCATTTTTAAGCATCAAAGACAAGAAGTCAAGGACAAGGGTAATATGTTCAAACAAACCTTGCTAAACTAACTGAGATCTTCCCAGTTGCTTCCCCATGATCGACAACCTTAGCACAAACCCCGTTGTCTCATCACATTTTCAGAGTTTATTGCTCTGTGTAGAACTTGTATATAGTATAAGTATTATTTTTAATTTTTATTTGCTCTTTTTAACTATACATGACAGTAGAATGTATTTTGACATATCACACCTCCATGGAGTATAACTTCCCATTTTTGTGGTTGTACATGATGTGGATTTACACTTGTTGTATATTCATATATGAACATGGGAAAGTTATAAGTATTTGACACTAACTGCTTCTTTGGGTCTTCATTGCCCTTCTTAGGCTCCCATGTACATGTAAACATCTGTATGCTTTTCTCCTATTCATCTGTAATATGTCCATTTAATTCTCTAGCCTAGTCATAGAACCTAAGTGAGTAGAGGTCAAGTTCTGCCTCTTTCATTGATTGTGCCAGGCATAGAAGTAAGAAAGCCATTAACAATAGTTCTCTAAAACTCTTCTTTCCTTGGAACTGATATTTGTTTATCCCTTGAGAATGAACCAACACAGAAGGACAAATACCACATATCTTCTCTCAAATATGGAGGCTAAAAAGTCAATCTGAGTATTTAATAGTAATTATTAGAGGCTAGAAAGGGCAGGAGGATGGAGAATAGGAGGCTGAATAAGGGGTACAAAACACAGAAGTGATATGTTCCGGTGTTTTACAGCACAGTGGGGTGATTATAGTTCCCAATAACCCATTATGTATTTTTTTTTAAAGAGAGAGTGAGAGAGGGGAGAGAGAGAGAGAGAGAGAGAGAGAGAGAGAGAATTTTTTTTAATATTTATTTTTTTTTTTAGTTCTCGGCGGACACAACATCTTTATTGGTACGTGGTGCTGAGGATCGAACCCGGGCCGCACGCATGCCAGGCGAGCGCGCTACCGCTTGAGCCACATCCCCAGCCCCCCATTATGTATTTTATTAGTAATTAGAAAGTGGGAGCTCAAAGGCTTCAAATGCAAAGTAATGATAAGGAGATGGAAATGTCAATTGCCCCCTAATAATCAGTGCCTAGTTAAATCCAATGCACATCTCTGTTACCACGTGATAATAAAAGTTTGAAATAACTTTTCTGACTTGTGGTTCCAGGAATATCTCTGCCTTCTTTTCTCTGGTATCAAGCCTAAAAGCATACATCCAATTTTAAAAAATGAAATTACTTGACTGAAGATGTGGTTCAAGTTCTTTTCTCAACACTTAGGTATGCCACTGTGATACAGGCAGTGAGGTAAGTGCCTTTTCTTCTGGCCTTTACCGGGTGGAGCACCCGTACTTGTCTGTATTGCCAAGAGGACAGAGCACACACCCTGTGCACAGCCAGCTGCACACCTCGAGTGAGCACTTTGCTCAAGAAACATAGGCAAGTGAGACCATTATTGGTTAAAAAAAAGGAATATTAAAGGCACACAAACCTAAATCATCAAACAATAAAAGTAAATCAGTATGGGCATTCATTCAAAGCCTCAGATGCCCACTGTGTGCATAACCATACTTTGCCCAGTGAATTCGGAGAGTAGTAATGCTTTCAAAGATAATAGACTCTAAATGGCCATTTGACTCTAAGAAGATGCCAGTTCCATAGAAAACAGCTCTGAGGCTGGGGATGTGGCTCAAGTGGTAGCGCGCTCGCCTGGCATGCGTGCGGCCCTGGTTCGATCCTCAGCACCACATACCAACAAGGATGTTGTGTCTGCCGAGAACTAAAAAATAAATATTAAAAAAAAAATTCTCTCTCTCTCTCACTCTCTCTCCTCTCTCACTCTCTTTAAAAAAAAAGAAAGAAAACAGCTCTGAATACATGCAAGCCAAGAATGTGGATAATCTGTCCTCAAATACAAAATTTTAACATTTGAGTTCTTTTTCCATATACTCACCTAGATAATTTTGAAGTATAAGTTTTGTTTTGTTTTGTTTTGTTAATAGTGGGAAACAGTCTGTAATCTCAGCAGCTCAGGAAGCTGAGGCAGAAGATCATGAATTCAAAGCCAGCCTCAGCAACCTAGTGAGACCCTAAGCAACTTAGCAAGACCCTGTCTCAAAATAAAATATAAAAGGACTGCAGATGTGGTTCAGTGGTTAGGCACCCCTAGGTTCAAACCCTGATACCCCCCAAAAAAAGGGAAGGGGGGAGAGAATTACCATAAAAGTAAATATATAAAACAAGTTAAAATATGGTGATGGAAATTCTTTATCTTAATGTTTAGAAACAATGCATTCTCCTTGTTGTTATAGAAATGAAATAATGGATCCTATTCCTGGGTCTATTGTTTGTCAGTCCCACGACCCTATCAATAAAATAGTCTTCATCTATTAACTGAAGGTGATGAGAATGAGGTCATGGAAGTGAGAATACTTTCTTCTCTGTGAAATGCTTTTTCAAATATGCAGCTACAGCCAAAGTGCACAGGTGGTCACAGAGTTTCCCTCTGTTGATGAGAGCTCACTACATCCCAAGGCCAATGTCTATCTGCCAAGGCACTGCAAAGCCTCCAAGCTAAGGATGAGGTCATTAACTTTATTCTGTTTCCCTTATGAGATAAACCACATCAAGCTTTCCTGATCCACCCTTTTGGCCCACGCTTGTAAGTTACAGCCATGCTTCCCACTGCCAAAGGTGTTGGTGTCAGACACTGGCTGGGGAAGAGTAGATCCTGTACACTTGCCTCATTAGTAGGCTCTGAGGAACGACCCCAGGGAGCTAGATGAGTACCTGCTGCTAGCTTGTTTTTCACAGTTGTTGACCTAAGAACATCCAGAATCTCAGCCTCAGCTCTAAAGTAACTTGTACTCTGTGCTGTTCATTCTAGGAAAAGCAGAGGACAGTGTAGGTGCTTCTCCCTGCCCACTCCCAAGTGATAGCAAATGCCATAAATTCAGAGGTCTTGTCATCAGAAGCTGAACTCATCTGTTTTACTGAAATGAAGGATATCTTATTTTGATTTATAGTACAAGTTACTGTTTCAAACAATACTATCTAGTATAATGAATCATTTTTACATTTCCTTCCTTGTTACCCAGGCTTAGGTTCTTTACTGTAAGTGTTGTTGGGGTCACACTCTTCCTCTGCATTGGTTGAATGAGTGTGTTCTCCCAGACTCACCTTGACCTGATGTGCTAAGTTCATAACACAGAGCTTGAAAACTCTAAGGTGCTTAAGCTGTTTAATGGGTTCTTGCATCTCCAAACTGACAGTCCATAATCCCTCCACAGATTACATGTTGCCTCAGATGTTGCTATTTATTAAGCTGTTTCCTTGAAAATAAGCCTCCTTATGGTCAGAGCTTTATTCTCAGGAAAGCAGATTATATTAAATAAGATAAATTCCCTTCTTATATTCTGGATTAGAACAATTCATTTAGATGGATGGAAACCTAAAAGTATTCTAGGTTAGTTAACGTACCATAATTAAGCCTGCAATGTTTGCCAGTTAGAAGAGAATAACAAGGGCCCCTCCACACACCTGAACTCCCTTGTAAATGTATATAAAGGGTCCAGAACTCCTTTGCATATTAGCTAGTGTATATTCAATGTTAATCATGCGATACACACTTTTCTACATGTTTTACTTGTATCACCTTCTTTAATCCACACTAAAATCTCTTAAGGTAGGATAATAACTCCAATGGGTAAGTACTATCAGTGAACCATTTTAGAGATGGGCAAACTGATGCACAAAGGGAATAGAAAAGAGACCAAGTCACATACCTCACAACTAGGAAATAGAATTTTAATTATAAGCAGGATGGGTCTAACACCAACCCACTTCACTAAGCTGCAACTTTGCTCATAGCATCAACTTTCACATTATTTGCTTTGCTAACAGCCAGGACACCGAGAACATAAAGACAAAGGTAACTTGACAAAGGTAACCCAATGTATTCAGAATCGGGGGTAATAGTGAGAAGACAGATCGTGTCCAAACTCCAATCAATGATTGCTGTGGGTCCCAAATGAGGAGGAAGAACCAGTAGCTATTGTTTTATTTTTAGCAAACTTGTGGTGTTTATCACAGCACCTGTTCACGATGGCTAGTCTCTGAACATGACAGGTCTCTAACATGACAAACATATATGACCTTTTTCATGTTACCCCCACAATAGTTAAACATCATAATCTCTATAACAAAATTGCAACTTTCAGGTTCAAAAATATTTCTTATTTCTATTTTACTTATCAGGAGTAAGATGACCAGATATGGTTGGATGGGGGGGCTGGGTATGCTTCTCACATCTGCCCACAGGGGAACAGTGAGCAGGATCCTCCATCAGGAACCTCCCCAAGACTATCAAGTGCTACTGATTTCCTTCAGGGCGTATCCTGAGTCCCTCTTGGAGTTGCCCTTCCTAAGCAAAAGGATGTCTCCCAGGAATGGTGGGGGAAGCAGACCCTAAGCAATCTCCCTCTCTCACCTGCTTTGTGAGATCACTCACAGGATTTTGTGAGGAAGAAGGTAGAGCGAGGTGCTCCATGTAGATGAAAGTGTAGAGTTTGATTTTGCATGAACTCTAAGAACAGAACAGCTCTAGAAAAAAAAATTGACATATGATACAAACATTGGAAGCTCTAAAGTAAAATACAATCCTGTTGTTTAAGGAAACGCTACATTATATTTTCACAGGGGAAGGATGTCATATGTCTATACCTTGGAAATCTTAAAACCAAAGTTTTAAAAAGTGCAGGGCACCAATACGAAGTATCATGTGATAACTTGCAGAGGAAGCCACAAGCTCTAATAGGATTTGGAAATAAATCTAAAAGTCCAAACACACAAATGGAGGAAAATATTTAGTACACTATTTTCTTCACCACTAAAATAGGATTGAAATAACAGAAACCTCAAGAAGTAGTTTAGGTAGTACCCCATTCCTATGTTTTCCTAACCCCCTGCACTTGGCCTGTCCTACACCTTCACTATTTCTTGTCTACTAAACTCTTCAGCAGGGGACCTTGCTCATCACTGAGCATTAAGTTCTAGCACAGTGCTGAGCCTCTAAAGAGTGCTCAGTGACCAAGTTTCTATGGCCTGAATGTTTGTCATATGTTGAAATCCTAACCTCCAATGTGACAGCATGAGGAGGTAAGGCTTTGGGAAGTGAATGAGTTTAGATGAAGTCGTAAGAGTAGGGTCTTCACAATGAAATTAGTGCCCCTCCAAGAAGAGACCAGATCTCTCTTTTCTCTCTCTCCCTCCCTCTCTTTTCTTCCCCTTCCCACCAACCTTATAAGGACTCAGCAAGAAGGCAGCCACCTGAAAGTGAGAAAGCTGTGCCTCTCCAGGAACCAAATGGGCCAGCACCTTGACTTTGAGCTTTCTGGCCTCCAGAACTATGAAAAATAAATAAATGTTTATTGTTTAAGCAATTCCATTAATGTTCCTGTATTTACAGCAGCTTAAGAAGACTAATACATACATATTCATTGACTGGCAATGAACAAATAAGCAAAGCTGGATATCAAATCACAAGTGAAAAAAAAAACTACACTATTTCCAAACAGTGGGAAAGAATGCTTCAGCTGAACCCTTCACAATAAAGAATTGTAGTGAAGGAAGGCTTCAATTGGACTTTAAAAAAAAAACTGGTTTTTCATCAAAATAGTCATTCATACGAACAACAAAAAATAGGGGTGGGTATGTAGGACAAGATGCCATGTAATGACAGTGACACTTATCTTCAGGTTTCCTTTAACAGAAAGGATTTTGTTGACTATACATTTTAAATAGCATTTGACAAGTTACTTGGAGCGTGCTGATACGCTCAGTCTGTTTCTCATGACACAGTCTAGTAATTGTTGCACTTAGAGATCTATTAACAAGAATGATGCATCTAATGGTCAGGGAATAAGCAAATTGTTCTGCTCTTTATTGCTGATGACAAGCAGGTTTTGTTTACTTTGACTAATCTGTATATTAAAGCTCTCTACGGAGTCATCCAATACTGTCATGTCCAATGTACATACAGTGAACAAAAAGTATCTTTGCAACTTTGCATCGTCTGCCATGAAGCCTATATGCAGAAGTTTATTGCTACAAACATTTTTTTCCCCTGAAGTTAACTGAAAACAGCTTGGAAAGAAGAACTCTACAGCAACTTTCTGGCTCATCAGCACAAGGACAGCCTAGGACCTACTGACTGAAATGTCAGAAGAAGTTTATATTCATTCTTCTGCAGTTTGGATCAATTAAGTAGAACAACACAGGGGCCTTTTTCAATTACAGTAGAATGCAATCTACTGGCAATCTGTTGGGTGGAGAGTTTTAGGTCTCATGTTTATCATGTTTGAAAAAGAATAATTTCCTTTCGGCGTAGAAAAGGATGCAAACAATGTGATGTTTAAGCAATTCCATTAATGTGAAGAAGAAAAAGTCCTCTTTCACTGTTGTACCCTTTCCTGTCCTACAAGAATGCAACTTGCTTGGAAAATAAATAAATGAATGAAAAACAGACCTGAAGCCAGCAATTTCTGGGGGCCATTGGTAATGAAGCATCTCTACCTCATTCTTAAATCAACCAAAGAAAACAGCCCAAAGGAAGTCTGTGAAATGGAGGGGGATGAGCAGGCAGTGTAGGTGTTGGCACAGAAAGGGGAAAACAGGGAAGACATGCTGTCCCTTCCATCAGAATTTCTGCCTTTATCACCCTTGGTCATATATTTTTACTTGTTCTCATAACTCTGGGAAAGAATTTTCACCCCATTAAAATTTTTACTCCACCCTGTGCTTCAGGAAGTGTTCAAACTAAGCTAGATAAATTTTTGGTGATATGTTGCTTATCTCTATTATCATGTAACAATGAAAAATCTCATGGAAAAGTGGGAAATAAAATGTCTATAAACAGGTTTAAATACATATGATGCAGCTGTTCAGTAAGTTTATTATTTAATTTTTAACTGTCTAGAAGAAGCAAGCTGAGAGACTAGAGCCATAAGCAGACTGCAAAAGACCCAGGTCATGAACTAAACTCATAAAAAAAATGAAGCAAAAAAAAGAATTCTGTTGACCCACACAAAGTAGGATATAGATTTATGTTTTCATAATAGCAGGATCTTAATTGTGGTGAAAGGTTGTCTGACATTTTGCAAAACCAGAGATGAGCCATTTAGGTCCACGTTGTCTCTTACGTTGTATCTAGGTCCTGAAGGATTCACTATATTGTCTTGAATTCTTTAGGGACAAATACTCTTTCTTATGAATCTCCTCAGTTCCTTGCAGAATGCCTGCCATTTAGTAAGAGCTCACTGATAGAAATTTTTTTTTTTTCATTTATTGGCCTTCAAACATATTCCAAGTGTCAGAACATGTGTGTCACCTAAAGCTCTCATGCCCTATTGAGGTAGGTAGAACCACTCTCACTCTCAAGTGAGCAAACTGGGACTTTGGAAAGTTAAATCAATTTGCTCATTACAGCAGAGCTAAACGGTGGTGAACCAGTGTTAGAACCCAGGCCTGACACTGAAGGCCTTGTCCTCAAGCCCCATACCATACTGCCTCAAACCATAATAAATGTAAATTGAATTAATGAATAAATAAATCTCTACTTGTAGAAATCTACACTCAATTCCAAGTATCACAACCTGTATGAATCCTCTAAGAATGCCTAAAACCATTTAACAAAGGGAAAAGTGACAAAATATAAATACAGAGCTGAGAATGTCTCAGAGAGTGTAGATAATGACCAGAGCTAAGAGGAAATGGAAGAAATGATGGAAGATTAGAATAAAGAGATGCTTATACTCTGGCCATGAGGGCTATGAGAAATGTCAGACTAAGGAAGGAGGGAGTAAAGCAAAAGAGAGAGCAGATGCAGATAATAGTTTTGTCATGATCAAGGAAATAGGAAATAAGAATTAAGAAAGCAAGGCATTGAGAATAAAGAATAAGGCTTCAGCAAGGAAGGTGTAGAGAAGTGAAATCAGAAAATGCAGCTGCTGGTTGGATGTGAGAAAGAAAGGAGAACAAAATCATAGTAAGGGTCAGAGCCTGAACATCAGACAGAATGTTGGGGCCATGAACCAACATGACCAAGAGGAGAAAAGGAATCAAAAGGAAGGTGATGGTTTCAATTTTGAAAAATTTTTAATTGAAAAACATCCAAGTGGATTACAGAAGATGAAATTGTTTACTACTGCACCATCACTTATTGACCAAATCACAAATATTTATTTAATGCCTACTCTGTGTTAATCCTCTGCCAAGTATTTACAGTCTGGTAGAAAGACTGACATTTGAAACAAGAATTTATGATAATTGCTAAAGGAAAGAGCATTAAGTGATTCCCATCCTCCTTGGTATCACCATAAGGATATCTAAAGAACAAAAGCACTAGAGAGTGGAGAAGGGCTCAGTGTTCCTAGATGCTTCCATCATCTCCTAGCATCAGAGGACCCTCCCTTTATTTTCCTCATTTAGCTTGTTCTTGATGCATAGGGTAAAAACACAAATCCTGGTTTCTCCAATTTGTAACTATTCCTTAGTCTGTCGGGTGAGCAGGTGCAAAATCAAAATTCAAAATTCTCTTAAGCAACTAGAATAAAGGGAGCCTAAGAGATAAATGATTGGAAATTTGATTTGATAATATTTTATATGAAAAAATATCTGATATTTCATTGAACCCCAAAGTCAATAAAAGCCAAAGTGTAAACATGATTTATATTAATAAAAGTTAAATTTCAGGGGAAAACAATCCATCATATTCTTTTACTGATAAGGATAGCATCTGAGTAGTCTGCTGAATTTCATATATTAGTTTTTACTTGAAATCTTACAAACTTTAGCAACATAGAGAGAATAGCAAGAAAGATGAAGAATGTGACATATTATATGACATTTCAAAAAGGAACTAGAGAGCTGAGGAGATGTAACCCAGAAAGCACTCAAAGGCATAAGGGATATAATATTACCTTACATTATTTAAAGCATAGTAATGTGGAAGAAGAAGTAATTTTCACCTAAATTGGTCCACAGAGATAGCAGGCATTAGAGGTACTATTCACTCTGTTTAAGGAAGAACTTCCTAAAAACCATAGCTACTTAATAATAAAATAGATATAAGTCAAATTAACTTGACAGAAATTGTCAAGTATGTGTCACTGTTGTGGAAGGAAAGTTGGAATTGGATGAAAGGTTTGTTTTTATAAGCATATCTCTAATATTTGATGACCCTTCACTATCTAAAAGATCACAGGAAAAAATCAGAGGGCTGTATTGAATCAGTAAAATATATTGGACAAGTTAGAATTTAGAGCACAGCATCTTGTATTTGAATCTTGATTCTGCAATTTTAAGTTGTGTCATTTAACCAAAACTTGGTTTCCTCATGTAAGAATGGTAACAATAATGCCTGCCTATATTATCATTATGAGAAAATGTATAAAACAAAACAATGTATGTGATACACTTTATATTTAAAAATGCTATTTTTGGTGTATTTTATTTGTTCATTTTAGGTATACATGAGAGCAGAGTGTATTTTGACATATTGTCATACATGAAGTATGGTATATTCACATGAAGTATAACTTACTGTAATTAGGATCTCAGTCTTGTGGTTGTACATGATGTAAAGTTTCACTGTGGTGTATTCATATATGAATATAGGAATGTTATGTCCAATGGAGACTGTCATTCTAAGTGAAATAAGCCAATCCCCAAACAACAAAGGTCAAATGTTCTAGTAAGTGGATGCTAACACACAATAAGGAGCAGGGGCGGGGGTAGAATTTCAGTGGATTAGACAAAAGAGAATGAAGAGAAGGGAGGAGGGATAGGAATCAGAGAGATAGTAAAATGAATTGAAAAATGCTAGTATTTTATTTTATTTATAATTAACATAGACTTTTGTATTGGGCACAATGTGATGTTTCAACATGTGTATATATTCTATAATTATCAAATCAAGGTAATTAACCATATGTTATCACCACAAAGAAATATTTATTATTTCTTTGTGGTGATAACATTCAAGATCCTCTTTTCTACCTATTTTGAAATATAGAATACATTATTACCATCTATATTCACCCTACTGTGTTCAGAACCAGGACACCAATACCTTAGTGGGTATTAATAGAAAGAACTTATTCATCCTAACTGTAATTTTGTACCCTTTGGCCAACCTCTCCCCATCTTTCCTTCCTCCCTACTTCCCCCAGCCTCTGGTAATCACTATTCTACTCTCTACTTGTACAAGACTAGCATTTTTAGATTCCACATATGAGTGATGTCATGTAGTATGTGTTTTTGTGTCTAGCTTATTTCACTTAGCAGAATGTTCTCCAGGTTCATCCATGTTGTCATAAACGACAGGATTTCATTTTGTATAGCTGAATCCTATTTCATTGTGTACATATACCATATTTTCTTTATTCATTCATCAATTCATACATATTAAGATTGATTTCAGGGCTGGGGATGTGGCTCAAGTGATAGCACGCTCATCTGGCATGCATGCGGCCTGGGTTCGATCCTCAGCACCACATACAAACAAAGATGTTGTGTCCGCCAAAAACTAAAATATATATATATATATATATATATATATTAAAAAATTCTCTCTCTCTCTCTCTCTCTCTCTCTCTCTCTTAAAAAAAAGATTGATTTCAATCTCTTGGCTATTATGAATAGTGCTGCAATAAGAATAGAAGTATGGATAACTCTTTGACATATAGATAATATTTCCCTTGGATATATACACAGTAGTGGGATTGCTTGGTCATATTCAGTTTTTAATTTTTTGAAAAAACATCCCTACTATTCTCCACAATGAATATATTAATTTACATTTGTATCAATAGCATTATAAGAATTCCCCTTTCTCCACATCCTTATCAACAGTTTTTGGTTGTTGATGTCTTTTTTTATAATACCCATTTACACTGGGGTGAGATAATATCTCATTGTGATTTTGATGTGCATTTCCCTAACAATTAGTAAAGCTGAGCATTTTTCATAGACCTGATGGCCATTTATGTCTTCTTCTGAGATATGCCTATTCAGGTCTTTTGCCCATTTTTCCACTCATTTTACTTGTATACTATTGAGTTGCCATACTTTTATTAGATAAAATAGACTCTAAGTCAAATATGGTAAGAAAAAATTATAAGAATGTCATTATAAAATGATAATAGGGTCTCTATATCAAGAGGATATGACAATTATAAATATATGTGTACCAGCACCAGGGCACCTAAATATATAATGCAAATATTAGTAGTCCTAAAGAGAGATATTAACTTCAACCTGACAATAGTAGAAAACTTTAACACCCCACTTTCAGCATGACCACATCATCAAGACTGAAAACCAACAAAGAAACTTTGGAGGTAGACTGCATTCTAGACCAAATGGACCTAACAGACATTTACAGAATGTCCCATATAACAGGAGAAACACATTTTTCTCACACTCACATGAAACATTCCTCAGAATAGAGCATATGTTAGGCCACAAAACAAGTCTTAACAAATTTTTAAAAATCAAAATCATATCAAGTATTA
Source organism: Spermophilus citellus (assembly GCF_964194105.1). Lineage (NCBI taxonomy): Eukaryota > Metazoa > Chordata > Mammalia > Rodentia > Sciuridae > Spermophilus > Spermophilus citellus. The sequence goes on along the minus strand of NC_138194.1, from coordinate 46,349,183 downwards.
TTTCTGACAAAAAGATAATAAAATTCAAAATTTATATAACAGGTTCTGCAGAGGTGGGCTGCCATCCTGTCCTCAAGTTTGCTTTAATTCATCTTCCCAGAGTCAGCATCATTTTCTAATTTGTTCAAAGGTGCCACAAAAACAAACTGGAAAAAAAAAGGAAAGAAAGAAACAGAAAAAAAAAATACAAAAAAAAATTTTCTTTAACTCAAAAGAAGATTAACGAAGTGAGAGACTTAAAAGTCAAGTTGTAGATGAACACAGTACTCAATTCAGTGGATTGGACAAACAGCTGTGACTCAGCATTAATCCATCCGGCTGAAACAACTGGTCAGCCCTTCTCATCCTACAGAGCAAAGGGAATCGAACTGTCGCCATTTGTAAGAGACACCACTATGGCAGAGAACTGACGTCATCAGACTGCAGGGGAGGAGATAACTTCATTGAAAACTGCGGCTACAGGTGTGTAATCCCCTAGCCTTCCCTCTCCACACATCGGGGAAACCTTAAGGGCCCCTCCCAGCTCTCCCGTAAGGGCCCCTCCCAGCTCTCCCGTGAGTGCAACAGCCAACCCGAGGGAATCAGAGGTGGCGCGGGACCCGCGGCGCGGAACTACCGCTCCCACCAGGGCCGACTGCTGAGGTCTCTTGCACCAGCTATCAGGGGAGTGGCTACCGGAGGGCAAGTAAAATTCGCTGAGGATTCTCAGCCCCAAGCTCTACAAACTTAGGGTCTGAGGGAATGGCAAACAGGGAGAGTGTGCCCAGTTGTTCATGAAAACAGGGCTCCCGGGAGCAGCAGACCTGGAGTGTAGCCAGTATTGTGATGAGTGGCACCATGAGAGGGGCCTGGCTAGAGGAAAAGTGGGAACTGACTAGACACAAGAGGAGGCCCTAGACACTCAGGATTGGAGACTCGCCCAGTCTGGGAGGAGCTGCTGCACAGTGATTGGTTCCCGCGTATTGACAGGAAAAACTTGACCTGGTGGGCACAGCGCCACCTACTGGAAGAGAAGTTAATCAAACTTTAAGACTGCATTTATTAGGTTTTTTTTTCCTTTTTTTTTTTCTTTTCTCTTTTTTTTTTGATTTGGGTTTTTCTTTCATTTTCATTTTTCTTTCTTGTTTTTTTAATTTTTTTTACAATTTTTTTTTAAATTTTTTTTCTTCTAATTTTAATTTTAATTTTTTTTATTATTATTATTTTTAAATTTTTTTTTCTTTTTTATTTCCTATTTTTTCTTCTTTTGTCTTTTCATTTTTCTTATCCCCCCTTCCTTGAATTCTACCTGCTTACTCTCATTCTCTTTAGTGACTTCTTCCCTTCCCTTCTAATACCTTTCCTCCCAAGCATCAAATAATTTATAGGAGTTAACAGTAACTCAGCAGTCTAACAGAACAAGAAGTAACATGAGCAGCTTCAAAAAGCAAGGAAGAAAAGGAGTACAAACAATGCAGGACAGCCTAAATATTCAGGAGGACCTAGAGTCATCAGAAAAATGGTCATATAAAGAACTCAAGGAACACCTTAGACAGATGGAATGGAACCTTAAAGAGGATACAAGACAGCAAATTCAAGCAGTGAAAGAACACATTGAGAATGAATCACATAAACAGATAAAAGAAGAAGTTAAGCATCTTTATCAGGTGATAGAGATTATAAAAAATAATCAAACAATAATTCTAGAAATGAAGGAAACGATAAACCAAATTAAAAACTCAATTGAGAGTATCACTAACAGAGTGGAGCAAGTAGAAGCCAGAACTTCAGATAATGAAGACAAAATATATCATCTTGAAAAGAGTCTAGCCAACTCAGAAAGGCTGGTAAAAAATCACGAGAAAAACATCCAAGAGTTATGGGATAACATAAAAAAACCAAACTTATGAGTCATCGGGATAAAAGAAGGTACAGAGATTCAAACCAAGGGAATGAGTAACCTGCTGAATGAAATAATTACAGAAAACTTTCCAGAAATAAAAAAGGAAACAGATATACAAATTGAAGATGCATACAGGACACCGAGCACACAAAATCACTGTAGACCAACGCCAAGACACATTGTTATGAAGATATCCAATACACAGAACAAAGAGAAAATATTAAAATCTACAAGAGAAAGGAGACAGATTACATTCAGGGGTAAACCAATAAGGTTAACAACGGATTTTTCATCACAGACACTGAAAGCAAGAAGGTCATGGAACAATGTATTTCAAACACTGAAAGACAATGGATGCCAACCAAGAATTCTGTATCCAGCAAAATTAAGCTTCAGGTATGACAACGAAATAAAAATCTTTCATGATAAACAAAAGTTAAAAGAATTTGCAGCCAGAAAACCAGCATTGCAAAGCATTTTGAGCAAAACACTATACGAGGAAGAAATGATAAACAATAACCAAAACCATCAGTGGGAAGTGCCTTGGTAAAGACAGAGAGTGAGGGGAAAGATAATCATGGAGAAACAAACTAAATTTTTTTAAAAAAGGATAAATAATCAAACATGGATGGAAGTACAAACCATATATCAATAGTAACTCTGAATGCTAATGGCTTAAACTCTCCAATAAAGCGACATAGGCTGGTATCATGGATTAAAAAAACAAATCCAACAATATGCTGCCTCCAGGAAACACATCTGATTGGAAAAGACATACACAGGCTGAAGGTGAAAGGATGGGAAAAAATATACCACGCACACGGTCCTCGTAAGCAAGCAGGGGTGGCCATTCTCATATCGAATAAAATAGACTTCAAGACTAAGTTAATCAGAAGGGATGAAGAAGGTCATTATATACTGTTAAAAGGAACAATTCACCAACAAGACATAACAATTATCAATATTTATGCACCAAATAATGGTGCTGCGACATTCATAAAACAAATTCTCCTCAAGTTCAAGAATCAAATAGACCACAACACAATAATTATGGGTGACTTCAACACACCTCTCTCACCATTGGACAGATCCTCCAAACAAAAGTTGAATAAAGAAACTATAGAACTCAATATCACAATCAATAACCTAGACTTAACTGACATATATAGAATATATCAACCATCATCAAATGGATATACTTTTTTCTCAGCAGCACATGGATCCTTCTCAAAAATAGACCATATATTATGCCATAGGGCAACGCTCAGTAAATATAAAGGGGTGGAGATAATACCATGCATTTTATCTGATCATAATGGAATGAAACTGGAAATCAATGACAAAAGAAGGAAAGAAAAATCCTACATCACATGGAAAATGAACAATATGTTACTGAATGATCAATGGGTTACAGAAGACATAAAGGAGGAAATCAAAAAATTCTTAGAGTTAAATGAAAACACAGACACAACATATCCGAATCTATGGGACACAATGAAAGCAGTTTTAAGAGGAAAATTCATTGCCTGATGGTCATTCCTCAAAAAAAGAAAAAACCAACAAATAAATGAGCTCACACTTCATCTCAAAGCCCTAGAAAAGGAAGAGCAAAACAATAGCAAATGTAGCAGAAGGCAAGAAATAATTAAAATCAGAGCGGAAATCAATGAAATTGAAACAAAAGAAACTATTGAAAAAATTAACAAAACTAAAAGTTGGTTCTTCGAAAAAATAAATAAGATTGACAGACCTTTAGCCATGCTAACGAAGAGAAGAAGAGAGAGAACTCAAATTACTAACATACGGGATGAAAAAGGCAATATCACAACAGATGCTACAGAAATACAGAAGACAATTAGAAATTATTTTGAAAACCTATATTCCAATAAAATAGAAGATAGTGAAGACATCGATAAATTTCTTAAGTCATATGATTTGCCCAGACTGAGTCAGGAGGATACACACAATTTGAACAGACCAATATCAATGGATGAAATTGAAGAAGCCATCAAAAGACTACCAACCAAGAAAAGCCCAGGACCGGATGGATACACAGCGGAGTTTTACAAAACCTTTAAAGAAGAATTAATACCAATACTTTTCAAGTTATTTCAGGAAATAGAAAAAGAGGGAGTTCTTCCAAATTCATTCTATGAGGCCAACATCACCCTGATTCCGAAACCAGACAAAGACACCTCAAAGAAAGAAAACTACAGACCAATATCTCTAATGAACCTAGATGCAAAAATCCTCAATAAAATTCTGGCGAATCGAATACAAAAACACATAAAAAAAATTGTGCACCATGTTCAAGTAGGATTCATCCCTGGGATGCAAGGATGGTTCAACATACGGAAATCAATAAATGTTATACACCACATCAATAGACTTAAAGATAAGAACCATATGATCATCTCGATTGATGCAGAGAAAGCATTCGACAAAGTACAGCATCCCTTTATGTTCAAAACATTAGAAAAACTAGGGATAACAGGAACTTATCTTGACATTGTAAAAGCTATCTATGCTAAGCCTCAGGCTAGCATCATTCTGAATGGACAAAAGTTGAAGGCATTCCCTCTAAAATCCGGAACAAGACAGGGATGCCCTCTATTACCACTTCTATTCAATATAGTTCTCGAAACACTGGCCAGAGCAATTAGACAGACAAAAGAAATTAAAGGCATAAAAATAGGAAAAGAAGATCTTAAATTATCACTATTTGCAGATGACATGATTCTATACCTAGAAGACCCAAAAGGGTCTACAAAGAAACTACTAGAACTAATAAATGAATTCAGCAAAGTGGCAGGATATAAAATCAACACACATAAATCAAAGGCATTTCTGTATATCAGCGACAAAACCTCTGAAACGGAAATGAGGAAAAACACTCCATTCACAATATCCTCAAAAAAAAATAAAATACTTGGGAATCAACCTAACAAAAGAGGTGAAAGATTTATACAATGAAAACTACAGAACCCTAAAGAGAGAAGTAGAAGAAGATCTTAGAAGATGGAAAAATATACCCTGTTCATGGATAGGCAGAACTAACATCATCAAAATGGCGATATTACCAAAAGTTCTCTATAGGTTTAATGCAATGCCAATCAAAATCCCAACGGCATTTCTTGTAGAAATAGATAAAGCAATCATGAAATTCATATGGAAAAATAAAAGACCCAGAATAGCAAAAGCAATTCTAAGCAGGAAGTGTGAATCTGGTGGTATAGCGATACCAGATTTCAAACTATATTACAGAGCAATAGTGACAAAAACAGCATGGTACTGGTACCAAAACAGGCAGGTGGACCAATGGTACAGAATAGAGGACACAGAGACTAATCCACAAAGTTACAACTATCTTATATTTGATAAAGGGGCTAAAATCATGCAATGGAGGAAGGATAGCATCTTCAACAAATGGTGTTGGGAAAACTGGAAATCCATATGCAACAAAATGAAACTGAATCCCTTTCTCTCACCATGCACAAAAGTTAACTCAAAATGGATCGAGGAGCTTGATATCAAATCAGAGACTCTGCGTCTGATAGAAGAAAAAGTTGGCTCCAATCTACATATTGTGGGGTCGGGCTCCAAATTCCTTAATAGGACACCCATAGCACAAGAGTTAATAACAAGAATCAACAAATGGGACTTACTTAAACTTAAAAGTTTTTTCTCAGCAAGAGAAACAATAAGAGAGGTAAATAGGGAGCCTACATCCTGGGAACAAATTTTTACTTCTCACACTTCAGATAGAGCCCTAATATCCAGAGTATACAAAGAACTCAAAAAATTAGACAATAAGATAACAAATAACCCAATCAACAAATGGGCCAAGGACCTGAACAGACACTTCTCAGAGGAGGACATACAATCAATCAACAAGTACATGAAAAAATGCTCACCATCTCTAGCAGTCAGAGAAATGCAAATCAAAACCACCCTAAGATACCATCTCACTCCAGTAAGATTGGCAGCCACTATGAAGTCAAACAACAACAAGTGCTGGCAAGGATGTGGAGAAAAGGGTACACCTGTACATTGCTGGTGGGACTGCAAATTGGTGCGGCCAATTTGGAAAGCAGTTTGGAGATTCCTGGGAAAGCTGGGAATGGAACCACCATTTGACCCTGCTATTGCCCTTCTCGGACTATTCCCTGAAGACCTTAAAAGAGCATGCTACAGGGATACTGCCACATCGATGTTCATAGCAGCACAATTCACAATAGCTAGACTGTGGAACCAACCCAGATGCCCTTCAAGAGATGAATGGATAAAAAAATGTGGCATCTATACACAATGGAGTACTATGCAGCAATAAAAAATGACAAAATCATAGAATTTGCAGGGAAATGGATGGCACTAGAGCAGATTATGCTTAGTGAAGCTAGCCAATCCCTAAAAAACAAATACCAAATGTCTTCTTTGATATAATGAGAGCAACTGTGAACAGAGCAGGGAGGAACATTAGGAAGAAAAGAGTAACATTAAACAGAGACATGAGATGGGAGGGAAAGGGAGAGAAAAGGGAAATTGCATGGAAATGAAGGGAGACCCTCATTGCTGTACAAAATTATATATAAGAGTTTGTGAGAGGAATGGGAAAATAAACAAGGAGAGAAATGAATTACAGTAGATGGGGTAGAGAGAGAAGATGGGAGGGGAGGGGAGGGGGGATAGTAGGGGATAGGAAAGGTAGCAGAATACAACAATTACTAATAGGGCATTATGTAAAATTGTGGATGTGTAACCGAAGTGATTCTGCAATCTGCATTTGGGGTAAAATTGGGGGTTCATAACCCACTTCAATCTAATGTATGAAATATGATATGTCAAGAGCTTTGTAATGTTGTGAACAACCAATAAAAAAAAATATTTTACACCAAAAAATAAAAATAAAAATAAAACAAAAAAACCCACAAAATTTATATAACACAAGGAACATAAGAAACTGTATAAATATTTGGAAATTAAACAACATGCTCTACACTATAAATGGGTCAATGAAAAAAAATTCTTTAATTCTGAAAATTCCTTGAGACAAAAAAAATAACACACAAAAAAAAAACAAATAATCAATAAATAGGCAAAGGAACTGAAAAGGCACTTCACAGAAGAAGAAATTTAATTGGTCAACATGATATGAAAAAATGTTCAACATGTCTAGCAATTACAGAAATGCAAATTGAAACTACACTGAGATTACATTTCACTCCAATCAGAATCGCCATCATCAAGAATACAAGTAATGATAAACAGTGGCAGGGGTGTTAGAGAAAAGGTACACTCATACATAGATGGTGTGAATATAAATTGGTAAAACCACTCTGTAAAGCAGTATGGAGATTCCTCAGAAAACTTGGAGTGGAACCACTATTTGACCCAGTTATTCCACTCCTCAGTACCCAAAGGACTTAAAATCAGAATACTATAGTGACACAGCCACATCAATATTTATAGAAGATTGACTCACAATAGCTAATCTATGAAATCAATCTAGGTGCCCGTCAACAAGTGAATAGTATTAAAAACTGGGTGTGTATATACACAATGGAATATTACTTAGCCATAAAGGAGAATAAAACAATAGCATTTGCTGGCAAATGGATGGAACTGGAGACTATTCTAAGTCAAATAAGCAAATCCCCAACAACCAAGAGTTGAATGTTCTCTCTGATGTGTGGATGCTAACACACAATGGGGGAGAGGATAGAAGTTCACTGGATTAGACAAAGGGCAATGATGAGAATCAAGGGAGGATGGGAATAGGAGAGACAGTAGAATGAATCAGACATAACTTTCCTATGTTCATAGATGGATACATGACCAGTGTAACTCCACATCATGTACAACCATAAGGAAGGGAAGTTATACTCCAAGTATGTACGATATATCAAAATATACTGTGGTGTATGTTCTAAAAAGAACAAATTTAAAAATGAAAAAAAAAGAGTAAGTCCTTGTGACAAATAAAACTGGAAAATACAACTTGCACAAACCTATCGGATACAGCAAAAGTAGTACTAAAAGGGAAATATATAGCAATAAATGCCTACATCAAAAATATAGAAAGCTCTTAGGTAAATAACCTCAACATTATGCCTGAAGGTGCTAGGAGCCACAAGCAAATATACGATGTATGGCACCTTTGGTTGTAAAGTGACGCCAGCTAGCCACTGAGATGATTATGTTAAGATTTACATTCATATGGAAATTGGACTCCCGCTGTTCACCTTGGCCTGCTACCGGACTCATGTTACGGGACTCATGGAGAGTTCCCATTGGTTGGGGAAGGATAGTAGGAGGGAATTCCGGGGGAGGTCCGGGGGACCCCCGGTTCCGGGGAACGCGCGGTTCCGGTGGAAGCCCGCGTGGGAGGACCGGGTTTGGCTTGCCAGCGCCTACAGAGTATTGGCGCTTTTTCAAAATAAAGTTTTGTTCCTGCTTGAGTGGCTCGTGATTCTGTGCCCAGCCAAGACTGCGGCATGAAGGAACTAGAAAAACAAGGAGAAACAAAATCCAAAGTTAGTAGAAGGAAAGAAATAATCAGGATAAGAGCATAAGTAACTCAATTAGAGGTTAAAAAAAATACAAAACATCAATGAAACAAGATGCTGGTTTTTTGAAAGATAAAATCAACAAACCTTAGCTAGACTAAGAACAAAACAGAGAAGATTTAAATAAATAAAATCAGAAATGAATAAGGAGACATTACAAATAATACCAAAGAAGTTAAAAGATTGGGAGAAACTAGTGTGAACAACTATAATCCAACTAATTGGAAAAAACTAGAAAAAAAAATAGGTAAATAGCTAAAAATATATAACCTACCAAGACTAAATCATGATGTAATAGAAAACCTGAACATGCCAATAATTTGTAAGAACATTAAAGAGGTAATTAAAAGTCTCTCATGAATAAAAGCCCAAGACCTAATCACTGTCCTGCTGAATTCTACCAAACATTTAAAGAATAACTAAAACCAATTCTACTCAAGGCCCTGATTCCAAAATCAGACAAGAACTCACCAAGTGAAAAAAAAAGATGAAGAAGGAAAATGAAAAAATTAAATAAAACTACAGGTCAATATCCCTGATGGATGAAAATAACCTCCATAAGATACTTGTAAACCAAATTCAACAGCACATTTAAAAAGATGGCTAACCCAATCAAGAAAGATTTATCCCATGAAGTCAAGTTCAACACATGTAAATCATTAAGAACACTACATCACATTAATAGAATCAAAGATAAAATTCATAAGATTACTTTAATAGATAGAAAAATCATTTTATAAAACTCAACATATCTTCATAATCAAAGTCAAAAAAATCAGGCACAGATGAAATCAACTTTAACAAAATAAAGGCCATGTATATGACAAACCCACAGCTAACATCACTCTGAGCAGGAAAACCTTGAAAATTTTTTCTCTAATATTTGGAATGAGATAGGATGCCCACTTTCAAGGTATTATTCAATGATCTACTAGAAATCCAATCCAGAAATATTAGGCAAGATAAAGAAAGAAATGGCATCCAAATTGCAAAGGAAGAAGTCTAATTTCCCTATTTGGATATAACATGATTACAAATATAGAAGACCCTAAAGACTACACAAAATACTGTTGCAACTAATAATAAATTCAGTAAGATTACAAAATACAAATCCAACATGTAAAAAGAAGTAAGGTTTATGTACACCAATAGCAAACTATCCAGAAAAGAAATTCCATTTGTAATACCTATCCAAAAAACTTTAAAACTGAGGAATTAATTTAATATTGAGGTAAAAAATGTCTACAATGAGAAATATAAAAATTTGTGAAATAAATTGAAGAGAACACAAATAAATTGGGAGAAAAAAAATCATGTTTATGAATTGGAAGAACAAATTTTATTAAAATTTCCAAACTTCCCAAAGCTGTCTACAAATTCAACACAATCCCTACTTTTAAAAAAAGACTTCCTTGACAGAAACAGGAAAAAAAAATCTTAAAATTTGTTAGAAATCACAAAAGAGACCAAATAACAAAAGCAATCTTAAGCAAAATGAATAAAGCTACAGATATCACTCCACTTGACTTCAAAATATACCACAAGAATATAATGTAATCAAAACAGCATGGTACTAGCATAAGCACACACAGAAACCAACAAAATAAAGTAGAGAACCTAGAAATAATCCATTGATTAACTGCCAACTCATTTTCAACAAAGTCTCCAACAACACACACTGGAGAAAGGACGGTTTCTTCAATAAGTGATAATGGAAAACTAGATATCCATAGGCAGAAGAGTAAAACTAGAACCAGTCTCTCACTATATACAAAAATCGACTTTAAATTGATCAAAGACTTAAACATATGAGCCCAAACTATGAAACTACTAGACAGTAGGAAAACATTTCATGACATGGGAGTGGACAAGGATTTTTTGGGACAAGACTTCAAATTCACAGGCAACAAGAGTATAAACTAGACAAATGGGATTGTATTAAACTAAAATTGTTATGCACAACAAATGAAATAATCATGAGTGAAGAGGCAATATACAGAATGGGAGAAAATATTTGAAAACTATGCATCTGAGAAGGGTGTAATAACTGGTAAAAGAAACTAAATTACTTGGGTTTTCTCCTTTTTTTTCACCATGAAAAGTTAGTCGTATACTCTTGATCAAGAAATTGGAACTCCTCTGTCCTCATTAAATGTATATTCCAGTGAAAAATTGTTTGTTTGTTTTTCAGTTTAGCCCATACCATGCATCTTAAAATATCAAGAAGTGTGATCTCAGGTAGTAACTAAAACCTTGTGTAAATGACCTTTTTATGTAAATTTTCAGGATCTGTTTCTTAATGTTGCCTATTGCTAAAATATTTTGTTTCACAGTAACATCAATTGCTACAAAAATAGAATTGTTTTTGAAAATCATTATGTGCATGTAAAGAATTTAAATTCTAGAATTTATTTTTGTTTAACAAGTAAGTGCCACATTTTTCCATTCTGTTTTAACTCTGATGTTTTATAATATGCTTATAAAGATCAGGTCTCAATCACAGTACTAACTTGAAATTATTCTGCTTTTCCCTTTTTCCCTTAGAATTATCTAGCTTCTGTAATTTTTTCCAGACTAAAATAGCTTTTCAGGAAAAGAAGAGAGAGCCCTGATACCAATTTACTCAAAGCAGAGCCCACACTGATGGGTTGTTGAGCCAGGACTGAGGTGCAATTTCTTTGCATACAGATTCTCCAGCAAATGCCAACTCTTTCTTTTTTTTTCCTGATGTTTCCACTGTCCAAACTACTTGTCAACCATTTCTAACTCTGATATAGAGACAGAGTTGTATTGGGATATCTGAGACTTTGACCCCCAAGGTTGAATTAATGTTGCGTTTATTTTCCCCCTTTTATTGGTACATTATAATTATACAGTGTGATTTGCTATGATATATTCATATATGCACACAATAAAACAGTATGATTTGACCAATTTCATTCCCCCAGTGATATCTCTTTCCTTACCCTCCCTCCCCCTGATCCCTTTCTTCTATTTTACTGGTCTCCATTGTATTTTTTTAATTTGTTCTAATTAGCTATACATGACAGAATAATGCATTTTGATACATTGTACACAAATGGAGCACAACTTCTCATTCCTCTGGCTGTACAAGATGTAATCACACCAGTAGTGTAATCATACATGTATATAGAGTAATAATATCTGTCTCATTCTACCATTGTTCCCATCCCCGCAGCCCAGCCCTCCCCTCACTTCTCTCTGTGCAATCCAAAGTTCCTTAATTCTGTCCTCCCCCTTCAGCCCCCCTCCCCCGCATTATGGATCAGTATCCTCTGATCAGAGAAAAACATTTGGCCTTTGGTTTTGGGGGATTGGCTTATTTCACTTAGCATGACATTCTCTAGTTCCATCCATTTACCTGCAAATGACATAATTTCATTTTTCTTTAAAGCTGAGTAATATTCCATTTTGTATGTGTACCACATTTTCTTTATCCATTCATCTATTGAATGGCATCTAGTTTGGTTCCATAGTTTAGCTATTGTGAATTGAGCTGCTATAAACATTGATATAGCTGTGTCACTATAGTATTCTGATTTTAAGTCCTTTGGGTTTAGACCAAGGAGTGGGATAGCTGGGTCAAATGGTGGTTCCATTCCAAGTTTTCTGAAGAATTTCCCTACTGGTTTCCATGGTTGTTGCACCAATTTGCAGTCCCACCAGCAATGTATGAGTGTACCATTTTCCCCACATCCTCGATAACACTTATTATTGCTTGTATTCTTGACAATTGCCATTCTGACTGAAGTAAGATGAAATCTTACAGTAGTATTAATTAGCAGTTCTTTAATTTATAGAGACGATGAATATTTTTCCATAGAAATACAATTAGCTCATACTAGATAAAGGTGCAAAAAAATGCATTGGAAAAAAGATAGCCTATCCAACAAGTGGTGCTGGGAAAACTGGAAATCCAAATGTAGCAAAATGAAATTAAACCTCTATCTCTCACCCTGCACAAAAGTCAACTCCAAGTGGATCCAAAACTTAGGCACTAGAACAGAGACCCTGTGCCTAACAGAAGAAAAAGTAAGCCCAAATCTTCACCATGTCAGCCTAGGACATGATTTCCTTAAGAAGACTTCAAAAGCACAGGAAGTAAAAAATCAATAAATGGGATGGATACAAACTAAAAGGTTTCTTCTCAGCAAAGGAAATTATCAATAACATGAAGAGAGAGCCTACAGAATGGGAAAAAATCTTTACACACACACATCAAATACAGCAGTAATCTTCAGGATATATAAAGAACTCAAAACACTTAACACCAAAAAAAAAAAAAAAACAAATAACCCAATCAATAAATGAGCTAAGGAACTGAACAGATACTTCACAGAAGAAGAAATATAATTGATCAATATTGCATTTCTTAGTTGAAAGGTACAGAATAAAATGCAATCTAGGAGAATATTTTGTGTCATTTTATCAACCAAATAACCAATTACATAATTATTTACCCTCTCGAGTATAAGGCATGAAACTTCAGATTTAGACTTAACCTAACAATTGGATATAGCAGGAGGCGTAAAACTGTATTTATGATACAAACTCAAAGCAAGGTTAGTACATAATCTCTTTATAATTAGTCAGGTTTTGTTTTTGTTATTGTTGGTTTGTAACAGGGTTTGAACCCAGGAGTGCACCTAACCACTGAGCCACATCCCCAGACCTTTTATGTTTTATTTTTGAGAAGGTTCTCTAAAAATTGCTTAGGTCCTCACTGCTAAGGCTGGCTTTGCACTTGTGCATCAGCCTCCCCAGTCACTGGAATTACAGACATGTACCAGCACACCTGACAATGAGCCAGTTTTTCAAAAATAATTCCATAGGCTTCATCATTCATCTTTTTTTTTAAGAGAGAGTAAGAGAGGAGAGAGAGAGAGAGAATTTTTAATATTTATTTTTTAGTTCTCGGCGGACACAACATCTTTATTGGTATGTGGCGCTGAGGATCGAACCCGGGCCGCACGCATGCCAGGTGAGCGCGCTACCGCTTGAGCCACATCCCCAGCCCCTCATCATTCATCTTGAAATAAGAAAGTGATACATATGGTACTATCTTTCCTTCCAAATATCCAGCAAATATGTAATTATTTTCCCATGTGAGATTTCAAGGTTTCTATACTTTTGGGGATTTATTGGGTTTAATGAAAAACTAAATTAAGATTCATATATGCCAGACCCACACTGGAGCTCAGGCCCCAGCCCAGGACCACCCCAGCAGTCCTGCACAGGAGCCCATGGGGGCCCAGACTAATCCTCCATCTTGGGACACTTCAGCCATCACTATAGCCCTCCCCGAGCAGTAGCCTCCACCATGTAACAACAGACAGGGTCTAGAAGCAGCTACATATTGGAACAGGCAGCCCAAAGTCATTGTAAGTCCCATCCTTTCAGCCCCATCTATGAAAGAGGTTGCACCCCGCCACTGCTATCTCGAATTACCTCCGTTATTGTCACCATCATCTTTGGTTGCAGTAGCATCCATTCTAGATCACCAGCAGAGTCTGGAAGCCCAACATCAAGGTAAAGTACAGGTAATCTGCATGGATACTATGAGATTATAGGGTAGAAACTGTAATACCTCAGATTCATACTACAAGAAAGGAACACACATAGACAACATTGAAAAAAAAAAGGAAAAAAAGTGCCCCAAACAAACCAGGATACTACAATAACAGAATCCACTGACAGCACAGTTGACATAATGTCAGAGAAGGAGTTCAGAATGTACATAATTAAAATGATCTGTGAATTAAAGAATGACCTAAATGAGCAAATACAAAAATTGATCACTCCAACAAAGAAAAATGAGAAATGATATCCTGTCTATGTACAATATATCAAAGTGCATAAATGCATTCTACTGTCATGTATAAATAATTAAAACAATAAAAAATTAATTTTAAAAAGAGATAAGAGAGCAAATACAGGCAACCATTGATCACACCAACAAAGAAATAAAATAGCAAATACAGATAGCAAAAGATTACATCAAGAAAGAGTTGGAGATTCTGAAAAAAAAATCAGAAATACTTCAAATGAAGGAAACAATAAACCAAATAAAAAACTCAACAGAAAGCATCACCAACAGACTAAATCAAGACTTAATAAATGGAATGGACTCAAACTAAAAGCTTCTTCTCAGCAAAAGAAACAAACAATGAGGTGAACAGAGAGCCTACATTTTGGGAGTAAATTTTTGCCACACACATGTCAGACAGAGCACTAATCTGCAGAATTATAAAGAACTCAAAACATTTAACATGAAAAAAATTAATAAACGGGCTAAGGATGAACAGACACTTCTCAGAAGAAGATACACATTTAATCAACAAATATATGAAAAAATGTTCATCATCTCTAGTAATTAGAGAAATACAAATCAAAACTACTCTAAGATTTCATTTCACACCAGTCAGAATGGCAATTATCAGGAATACAGACAAAAATAAATTTGGCAAGTATGTGGGGGGAAAGGTACACTCATACATTGCTGGTGGGACTGCAAGTTGGTGCAATCAATCTGGATAGCAATATGGAGATGCCTTAGAAAACTTGGAATGGAACCTCCATTTGACTCATCTATTCCACTCCTCGGTCTATACCCAATGGACTTAAAATCAGCGTACTGTAGTAACACTGCCCCATCAATGTTTATAACAGCTCCATTCACAATAACTAAACTGTGGAAGCAATCTAGATGCCCTTCAATAGATGAATAGATAAAGAAACTGTGGTTTATATATACAATGGAATATTACTCAGCGTTAAAAGAGAATAAAATTATGGCATTTGCAGGTAAATGGATGGAGTTGGAGAATATCATGCTAAGCAAAGTAAGCCAATCACAAAACACCAAAGGATGAATGTTTTGTCTGGTAAGTGGATGCTGATCCATAATGGGGATGGTGGAGGTGTGGGGAAAATGGAGGAACTTTGATTTGGTAAAGGGGAGAGAGGGAGCAAGAAAGATGATGGAATGAGATGGACATCACTACCCTAGGTACATGCATGACTGCACATATGGTGTGACGCTACATCGTGTACAACCGTAGAAATGTAAAGTTGTGCTGCAATTGTGTGCAATAAATCAAAATGCATTCTGCTGTCATATATACCTAATTAAAATTAATTAATTAATTTTCAAAAAGAGTCTCATATGCTTTGATTGCCTTCCAAGTTCTATGAAGTAACTGTGTGAACCCTTATAACTTGACCTCTATGCCACTACTAGTCCCATGTGTACAGTGTGAGCTCCCTGTAATGGCTTAGATTATTTGCAAACTCCCCACCAGCTCAAACTGTCTATTGTTTGCTCGATTTGGGATTCTTTGATACCCTGTTGAGAAGAAAAATGTGATTATCTAACATTTACATATTATCTAAATGTTAGACATGGAAATATGGGGAAAGATAGAATTGTTTGGAGTTGGCACAGGTAAAATTACGTTAAATAATTTAAATTGTAGGAATTGGTTAACAGGTTCAAATGTGCAGAAGAAGTTTGTTTGTCTGCTTAACTTTGCCTAAGTCGATGAAATAATACACAAAGTATTCCTCTTCCTAAAACAACCAGATTCATAATGGATATGGTCTGATATAACATGTATATTAAATGGTACTTTTGTAATAATTCTCCACACATCTCTTTTTCAAGCACAGTAGGAAAGGAATTATCATCAAGATTTTCCCACTTGCCATTACTTTGGTAACACCTGAATATAATGTCTAATTTGCACTTTGTTCCACCCACCCCCACCATATATAAGTACAGTGCTTTACAAAGTGTTTTTCTGTTATCTCATTAATCCAGATGACTATCCTACAAAGTAGATCCTCCCTGTTTATTGCTGAGGAACCTAAGAATCAAAGAGTTTAAAAGACTTACATCAAGTAGAGCAAAGACTTAAAGAATATATTTCCAGCCTCTAAAGACTGTGTTTGTTTGTATTCTTCTCTCTCTTTCCTTCTAATCCCCTCTTCTCCTTTATTTTCATAGTTCAACAAATATTTATTGAGTGCCTAAAAGTCAGGTATTACATGATGATATTGCTTTTAAGGAAGGGAGGATGGAAAAGAGGGAGGGAGGGAAGAAGGAAGGGAGGGAGGAAGGAAAAAGACCTGGATCCCACTTTAGGGAGCACATACTTTATTTAATATTTGAATTAGCATTTAAAAAATGTATTCCTACCCCATTCTTGACACAGGGATAATAATGTTGTATCCTCCTGTCCCCCTAGCCCCATCATATGTAACTCAAACATTTTAGACAAGCATTTCATTTACAAAATTAATTAGTACTTTTCAGTGAAAAGTCAAAAAAACCTCCACGATTTCTTTGACCCGCTATTTCAGCCCAGAAGATAAAGGCAAAGAGGTCCCAGGAGATTCCATTCCGATGGTCTTGACATACCCGAGCATCCTAACTGTGCACTTCTGTCCAATCTACACTCATGAATTAGTTGGTAAACAGATCAATCAGACTGTTAACCTATACTGGTATCTACAATTATCTCAGTCTTTTAATATGTTCACAAATACTTCTCAAGGATGTGGAACTGATACTACAGGGGAAGTAGAGATGTTTATTTAACCCAGTTCCTTAAGTTTAAGCCCAAGATGTTTCCCTTGCCTCTGAAAACACATTCATGTTCATTGTTCATTATTAATCAAATAATCAGTTAATTTTTGAACTGTTGAGTAATTTATACTATTTTAGTGGGGGAAATGGCATTGTTCAAAAATTATTTATTTTAAAACATACAACACAGTTTTTTAAAGTTAGTGATTAAGATTTTGTAAGAACTCTGGCCTCTTCAACTTTGGGTGTATCTGAAGCTATGTTACAGACAAAATTATGCTTCGTTTTTACAATATGTTGACTCTTCAGATAAAATCTAGCTCCTTGAAGAAAAAAAAAATAGAAGATCAGGTTATTCTGTTACTATACCCAAAATAGGCCAAAAATGACCTATTTTCTCCATAAAAGAGTCCAGTGGTAATATCTTCTAAAGGATTTGCTTGTAAGAAAAAGAAAGCCCTCTTTTTGTGTTCTTCTTAATATTATCTTTTCTGGATATTTAAAATATAAACTGTCTTATAGCAAAAATGGAATAGTCTATGCTACATATAAAATTTTAGGGGCTGGAAAAGAGTTTTAAGTAAGAGATAGTACTTTTTAATAAATATACATAATTTTAATAAATATACATACTTTTTAATAAATATACATATTTTCCTTCACTAATACTGCATGTTTATGTACTAAGAGTGACATCAATATAACTTGCTGATTTAAGAGCTGAATTACTGAGTCAAAAAACAATAAAAATGTGTTTTATTCCAAATAAAACTATTGTCTCCATAAAAGAAATTGTGACATGAATGATAAGCCATTACTCAGTTTCTGCTTTCAGAATTTTGATGAAAGGGCTTATTGATATATGTAACTTCAGATCTATAGATTATTTCTAAAATAAGAAGTCATGATACTCTTTAAAGACTATCTTACAATATTTTTAAAATATGCACTAGTAGAATTTACCTGCTCCATAAATTTTTATTCTGATAAATAAGTTATTTTATTTGGGAAATATTTAAATCATCTTCTATATGCTTTATACTATTCACCTCAAACATTTAGATGTCTGGAAATGAGCTGTATTTTCACTCAAAGGTAAAAAAAGTAAGAAACTATTCCCACTCCTCTTTAATGAATAAAGTATTTTAGTCCTGAAAAAAAAATGACTTAACCCACATGTTGGCATTTGTTTTATCAGTCCAAAGCTGGTTCTGCCAAATATACAAATCATTTGGCCTGAAAAGGATCATTTAGTAAGTCTGGTTCATATAAAGACATTTTAACAGCCTTTGAGCAGAGGGATCAACTCCTGATTGTTGATGTATAATCCACAACAAAATGGAAACTGAATATACACTTCAGCACCCAGGCTCTGTTGCTAAGAAGCAAACAGAATTTCAATTGGATTCAAAAGTGCCTTGGTTTCCTTATCAATCATGACATGGGTCTAACTGAATGGCCTTTTCCAGTTCAGCTATGACAGTTAGCGCAGTGGCTCTAGTTGGCACTTTTTTGGTAACTTCTAAATATAATTCCCAAACAAATAGACACTGGCCATGTATTCACTTTCAAGCTACTCAAATATAGTACTCCAGTTAACCAATATCGACATTTTAACAATCTCCAAGGCCATCTTATATTTGGGTTCTGTGATTATCACAAAGGAAAACTACTCCCGATTATGATTCAGGCACCGACAATGAGAAAGTTTCCCAAATCAAAAGTTTTAAATTTACAAGTAGAAATTTTCTCAAGATAATAATGTAGGGAAAATTCTCCCTTCAAGTTATAATAGTCATGTAGCAAGCTATTTGTTTCCAGAAAAGTCTCAAAACAGTTGCTAAATCCTAATTTTCTTCCACCTCCACTCCTTATAAATATGAGAAGCAAGGGGATGGAGGACTCCAAAGTTGTGTACTCTGTGGGAAAAAAAACAAAAATCCTATGACATTTTGGCAATTTATATCCTATGCATCACCAGAATTTTAAATGAAAGTGTATATGAGATTTTAAGGCAAAAAAAAAAAAAAAGTATATAAGAGAGTCTTTTTTCTTTTCCCTTGCCTCAATGAAGAACATTTTCTCTGCCAAAAAGCTCTTTTAAGCAGACATTAGGTCAGAATTAGCAAACGCTAAGCTTCTTGAATGGAGGACTGTGTCTTGTCTTTGTTTACCCAGTACGTCTTAGTAACAATAACTATAGCTAGAATTGGGAACTTAAGTGTCTCCAATGGCCCATGCATTGAGGTTGGTGGAACTTTTAGGAGGTGGGACCTAGTGGAAGGAATTTAGGTCTTTGGGGCCTGCCCTTGAAGGGGATACTGAGGGACTCTGGCCCTTTCCTCTGTATTTTTGCTTCCTAGCTACTGGGAAGTTAATGGGCCTGCTCTGCCACGTACTCCTGCCGTGATCTGCTGTGCTGCCACAGGTCCAAAGGCCAAGCAACCCAGGACTGAAACCTCTGAAACTGAGTGAAAATAAACCTTTCCTCTTCATAAGTTGATTGTATGATTATCTCAAATATATATTATTGTGACAGTGATGGAAAACTGACACACCTGTCATCTTAGAAAATACCTATTACATGAACGAACAGATAGAAATAATATTATTGCACTTTAAATTCAGAAGATAGAAGACTTAGGGGAAGGCAAATAGCCCACCATTGCAAACTTAGAGGAATAAAGCAATGCTCAGAACATGCTTGTGACATTCCTACGTATGGCGACCAATCTTCTACACTGAGAGAAAGTGTCCTAGTGAAGAATACTACACATCTGCACGTGAAGTGAGAAACTTGGAGTTTTTGCACGTTTTGCCACTTTCTCTGCTCATTTTGTGACCCTATTCAACACTTATGCCCTTAGCCTTATTCATCACCTATAAAATGGACCCTGAGCTATAGTGCTGTGGTTCCCTCACAGCTTTTCCAGTTGAATGAAAAGCTTTGTATTTCTAGATGGTGAAAACAGTCTCATGACTGTACAGTATAATAATGTGCATGATCATCTTGTTCTTCAGAAAGATAGCTATAGGGTCCTGAAGACTCTTAAATTGTCTATTTTATCTTTATTATAATAATGCTAGAAATTATAAATATTGCTTCAGTAAATAATTTATCATAAAATTTAGAACAAAAAAATGACTTGTGGAAATATGAAGATCAACCTAATGAAATACTCTTCTAATCGTATTTGCAAGGAAAATTTTTAATATGTCTTTTACTCTTCATGTAGGAATCTAGCAAAACACTATGAGACACTAATGTGATATTGCCTAAATAAAAGAATATTTAACTATCCTAGTATTTCAATAAAGGACATTTTATACCAAGAACCCCCTTTGGGATTGATAAATTTACATCCTTGCTGGGAATGCTCCTGGCTGATGATCTTCAAAAGTCAATCTACTTTAGGGATTACTGGGCTGAAGATGAAGACAGCCCCCTTTTTCAAGGTCATACCCCCTTTCCTGGAAGTTCCAGCCAATGACTGACCCAGATCCAAGAGTCACCTCAGCTTCAGAGCTCCCCAGAGTATTAGCTGAGACCTCTGTTGAGATTGCATCCTGGTTCAGCTCCTCTCAGCCCAATCCTGCACCCTTCCTTCCACAGTTCTTCCCAAGAACATCTCTAACTGAAGTTTCTCCATAATAACTTCTATCTCAAAATCAGCTTCACATGGAGCACAACCTGAAATAACTCTCAAGATAAATAGTCTACATTTTACAAATAAAAACTACTGTGTATTCTCTAGATTGAACAGTGGCAGCACTGTCTTTTGTTGTGTTTTGTTTTGCTTTAGTTTTTTGCTTTTGTGTTTGTTTTTGTTGGCTTATGTTTTGCTTGTGTTGTTGTTGTTGGTTTGTGTCTTACCTTTTGTGTAGCACTTTCACATCCACAAAGCATTTTCATATGCCAGTTTTACTATAGTCTCTAAAATACCCCTGGAAAAAAGGTTCATCAAGTAGTATCATTTCCATATTAAAAACAAAGTATTAACATTCACGTAAAAAAAAACTTCATAACTTGACAAGGGCTACTTATGTATATAGGTAGGTAAGTAGGTAGGTAGGAAGTCACTCCACTGGTGCAAACATGGATTATAATCTTAATCTTTTGACTTTTCAACAAGGTCTTAGTTAACTATACACTTCTTTTCCTTGAGAGAATTTAAAGTATGTTTGGGGCTCCTATCCTATGTAACTGGTATTTAATGATTTACTTATGAAAATTTCTAGAAGCTAATCTTAATGTATCTTAAAAACTCTTATGAAATCTGATAACATTATGAAATCTCAGGCTATGTGAATTGAGAATATATGACTGCAGATGAGTTCTTTCTACAGTTATTGAAAAGTCTCTGAATTGCTTTATTTCCTGACTTTACTCACAATAAAGTATCTGGTACATATGGGATGAGTATCTAAACTGAAATATTGGGGGAAAGTGTATTTTCTTTA
Organism: Spermophilus citellus; assembly: GCF_964194105.1. NCBI lineage: Eukaryota > Metazoa > Chordata > Mammalia > Rodentia > Sciuridae > Spermophilus > Spermophilus citellus. The sequence goes on along the minus strand of NC_138194.1, from coordinate 46,327,666 downwards.
TTTCGTGAAAAGTTAAACCAAACTCTTAACTTGTAGGTATGATGACAGGCCCCCCCCTCGGGTAATCTCACACTTAAATTTTCTTCAAATACTAATTCTGTTCTTCTTTCTGTGTATGTGTCATGAGCAAACTTCACACAAACACATTGCACACTCAAATTCACTTTTCTTAGAAGAAAATGATCAGTCATTTGTTTCCTGAAATTTCTTTAAATTTCTAATTCTCAATGACTTGGAAGTGTTTTGTTTTCTCTTTCTTTCCTTTAGGTTTTTGTTTTTGTGTTTATTTTTGCTGTTTTATGTTTTGCTTTTTTTATTTTGTCATTTTAGAGTATTTATTAGCAGGAGGTAGCTTTAAAAATAGTAGGTAAACAAGTAGACATTAAATCAACAATATAAGAAAATGGTCTGGGGCTTTAAATTCTTAGCTCAGTGATTGGGATAAAAAGTGAAATACCTTCTCCAGCAGGGATCCTGTGGCAAGCAATTTTTTAAAGACAGAATGATCTTGTTCTTGTGAGATTGTGTGGAGAGATGATTTTCCAGAAATATTTTTCAGATATAAAATTCCAACTTTTTTTGTAAAGTTCTGAAAGTCCCATCCCTCTGAGTAATTCAAACCACAGTGGAATATTGTATGCCCCCTTTTAAGAGCAAAGAATGGGAGAGCAAAGGAGAATGTAGTGTGGATAAGGAAAGCCAGTCACTGTCCTCTAGCTCAGAAAACACAAGTTGGAGGTGCCCAGGAGAACAATTGGCTGGAGATAAAAGAGAATCTGAGGTGTTTATAGAGACTGCCGTGATATGATCGGATCAGGATGTTCCATACCTTTTTTCCAATAATGGCACAAGCAAAACCATTATAAAATTAACACTGGTTTCCCAGGCAAAACCTAAATCTCCTAGACTGAAAAGGTCCATTTTCTCTCTAATGAGATATAGCCCTCAGTCTACATAAGACATAGATTAAAAATAAAGTGCCTTCATTGTTTCAGTGCCTAAAAGTTTACTTCCAAGAAAAACAACTTATTTTAAATGATGTCATTAGTCTTACTTTTAGTATGATGCTTTATAATCTTTTGCTGGAAATCCTGGTAGAGTGGATATCCATAATGATCTGAAGTTAAGCAAACATTTAGTGTTAAAGTCAGCCCCTTTCAAGTGACTATTGCCTGATAGCCAAGATATCCAGCAATGTTAAATAATTTGCCCTGTATCATTTAAATCAAAAAGGCTGGTAGGACTAGAACACGGACTCCAAAAGCCCGGAGGCTTGGTTCAATGCAGAGGTTTCTTGCTATTCAAAGCACAGTTCATGAGCCTCTAGTTAACTTGAGAGCTCATTAGAAAAGCAGAGCCTCAAGGACCAGCCCAGACTTAACTGAATGAGAATCTGCATTTACCAAACACTATGGGGATTTCCATGCAGACTCAAGTCATGAAGGCCTACAGTGGAACACTTATTTTATCATATCTATTGTCGATGATGTGTTAAGAGTATACATGATCCTTGCGTCATAGATTGTTTTCTGCTCAAATCATATGACCAACGTGTCATGGGTGCATCCTAATCACACTTGGTCCACAAACCTGGGATCTCGGTTTGTAATCATTGCTTGAGATGATTAATTTCTACCACCTATATCTGCCATAAACACAATAGGATCTAACATACAAGGACTCAAGACTCTGGTCTAATATGCTCTGCCATGTTTATTTCCTGTCATTTCCTCCCAAACATTTTATAATATAACATGATATATCTTTATGCACAAAATCAGTTTCTTCAAAGCTTTGCATTATTATGCCACTGTAACTTTGCTCATACCCAAGTTTGACAAAACCCAAATGACTTTTTAAAGCCCAAATTATGTGTTATCTGTAAAATGACCCTTGATCAGTTCAGGAATGATTAATCTCTCATTTTACCCAACATAGTTCAGCTATAGTGGTTGTTAGTATGTATTTCATTGCTCATAATTGTTCAGGTCAGTCTCTTCCATGAAACTGCTATTTCTGAAAGGCAGGGAATGTGTTTATAAATACAAAGTTTACCTTATCCACAGATGATACTCAATAAATATTTGTGGGAGTTACTTGAAATTTTATTACTATAAACTTAAAGAAACTGTCCAAATTCTATTATCATCTCAGCATCTGGTTGTAATAAGTTTTTCCCAAGATGAATATACAGCTTTTTATCTGGTGACCTTTAGGATTATTAAATTTTTAGTATACAGGTTTGACAAGCATATAATAGAAGCCAAATTTCATATTGAAACAGGAGACTACACAGAGAAAGAGTAAGTCTTCTAGTGACAACTTTACCTTCTCTATTGAATTACCTCTACAGTCCTCTGGAAGGACAGTAGCAGAACCATGATCTTTCATTTATTTAAAAATCAGCAGGTTTTGATGAATAATTTAGCAAGCAATAGTTTCTACTTATGGAGAAAGCAAGGGGTTTGGGAAGGCATATGAGATTTTGAGTTAGGTCTGTGTCCCTATTCCTAAAGACTTGAGAACCATTTGTTGTTGTTGTTGTTGTTGTTGTTGTTAATTTGTTTGTTTTTTAAAGAATCCTTTTGCCAGGAAATAGTGTAAGTCAGTCACTGAGTCTTCCACCTTCACGAGCTAAAGATAATGAAAGTAATATCAATCTCTCCTATTCCTATTTTGATTTTATCAAAATCCAACAAGGTTGCCTAAAAAATACTACCTTGTAAAACATACCAATGAGAAAAAATAAAAGCAAGAAGCCCCGGAACTCACAATAAACTTTTTAACACTATCATGAGGATGATACCAAAAAATGTTTCTCAGAAAGAATGTTGATCATTTTCATCATAATTATGAAAAAATATTCTACTTAAGGATCCCTAGCCCCTCATTTCCAACAAAGCACTGCACATAATTTCCCAGATAACATGCAAATGTAGTTTTGTTCCCTTTGTAGAAGTCTGGGGATAAATTGAATCAATTTAAAATGTCTTAAAATACTTGAGATTAAAAAAAAAATAGATAGCTACAAGCAGATCTGCAAAGGGCAGTCTTTATCTTCAAGATACCCATTTACTTCTGTTTTTTTTTTCCAAATGGCATGAGAGACCTGACTCTGTTTGGGTTTTTTTTCCTAGAATTTCTTTGCAGTTGACCTTTTTATCCATAAAAACCACAGTGCATGCATCTTCTCTGATGGGCAGATGGCACTTGGTCCTTGGATGAGTCCCCTTACAGGCAAATCTTGAGAATGAAGACAAACGAAATCCCTTTCAGATTTTCTCCCAGACTCCCTCTCCACCACTGTTAGCACCACTTCTGTTTCTTTCACACTTTTCTTCTTGACCTCCTGATTTGGGGGAAATCCACCAGCTACTACTGGTCATTACTTGGTCATAGGTCACTGTAAGAGTCCCTGGCTTATTGCTGTTTTAGCCTTCTCTTTGCTGAAAAGAGTGAAGCCACTTCTTGCCCCAGTGTGAATTGGGGTGTTGGGCTGAAAGTTGACCCTAAGTAATGGACCATTTGTTGTAAAGAAGCAAGAGCTCTACACCTGGAAAGCCAAAAACTGAAGCTGGCTTCAAGACCACAAAACACCACAACACAAGAAGACAGGACACAGCACCACCCAAGAGGCTTCAATCAAGCTACTGAAAAGAAGTTTTAAAATGGCTCAAATTATGTTATGTGCATATAAAAATATGCCACAATGAAATACCCTATTCTGTATAATTATTAGATGCCAATGAAAAATTACTTAATGAAGAACACAAAAATCATGAGGTCATATTTTGAATGGGTCTCTTTGGCCCAAAATACTGTGTTCTGATATTCCTTCCCAAGGAAGTTGTGAAAACTACGTGAGATCACCTATGCAAAAGTCCTCTGTGCACAAAAAAAAAAAAAATTGTGATAAACATTAATTTGTCACATCTATAGCCTCATTTATTCTTCCTAGAAAAAAAAAGTCATTCAAAAGGCAAGCAAGTATTTTCACTTTTTCTTTATTTTTGCTCCCAAAGATCTATTGATTGCTTAAGGAATTGCTTCCAAAGGGCTTGAAGGCAGAGGAGGAGGCAGATTTGTATTTAGTTTTATGAGATTTCTCTGGGAAGAATGCAAACAAAGTTTTGTGCATCCTGCTTTATTATTCCTTGGTTTGTAGCACAGTGTGAAGAAGGGGCTGCTTCTTTGCTAGTTTTTAGCATTGCTGATCAGCTCATTGTGCTCCAGTAGAAGGAGACGGTGCCAAACACCCCTCAAAAGCTCGTGGTTCTACATCAGGTTCTTCCAAGAACTTCCAAAGCACCCCAGACACCATCTGCTCAAGGGTGCGGCCAGGGCTGCAAACCAAACCAATGGCTTGGAGTAGCCACAGCACATGGCTCAACCGCATGTGAGTTAATAAGGAGCAGTGGGAGTAGCAAGAAGCGAGAGCTCAAAAGACATTCCCTGTAAGTGAACCAGAAACCCGGGCTATTTATGTGTATGCTATTCACTAGCTACTTAAAAAACAACCCTTGCCCAGAGCAACAGTTTATAATTGTGGAAATGTGTCTAAAACGTGACAAGAAAGGACTATTTCCACGGTCTTTTGCTAAGTCCTTCTTGGGCCTGACTTTGACCATTCCATATCCCAATAATTCTATTGCCAGTTATAAATGCTATCCACCCTCTTCAATGTTTGGGCCCTGAAAACAGCTGAGAAAGAAGGAACTGACTGAATTGAGGACAATCTCTCAGACCCTCCTTCCATAATTTCAGTCTGACTACCTACATGAGATGGAGCACAGAGCCGTCAGATGGATCACTCAATTAGTGCAAAAGCCACTTTGCTGTTGTACAGTGTGGTTTTGTGCCTCCAGAGCTCAGCTAGCTTATAGAAGAGAAGTGGCAATTTTAGGGGGATTAAAGTTAATCACTGCTGATCATTATTAGAACAAGTTCCTGCTGTTACTTGTTAAAGAAGGAATTATTTGGAGGTTTCCATTTGTTAATGTCATTCAAACATCTGCTATAGACATTCCACCAAATGGGCCATGAGCCACAGAACAAAATTGTGAATGCTGGTAACTGTCAAAGGGGCTGATAAATTGCCCTGAGGAAATGTCCTGCCACAAACATTTATAGTTTTTCTTTAGTTCAAAGGTCAATATTTCTGGGATTATTGGGTCCCTCTAGGTCAATGGTTCACAGCCTCAGCTACACCCTGGAGTCACTTGGGAACTTTAAAAACACGGACCTGTACCTAGCCCCAGGGCTCCCAGGAACTTTTGTTTAATTTTTCTGGAGGGGGGTGTAGAAAAAGAAAATGTCCTGGGCCCACAGGTGATTCTAATCTTCATTCTGGTTTGCAAATGCCTGTTTAAAACTTGGTAGCTGGAAGATGTTGAGCACAGAGCCTCCCCATATAATTTAATTAGCAGACCAAATTTGGGCTCATTTGTTCTGGTGCGTTCTGGCCCTTCTCTGGGCCATGGAAAATGTCTCACCAATTCACCTTTTGCCTCCGGCCCTCTGTTACTTTCCAAGCATCTCATTCCCTTTTGTTATTTTCAGTAACTTTCTGTAAATGCAAAGTTTTCTTAATGTCTTTTGGGGGCATTTCATATTTGATTTTGTTTCCTTTGTCTTTTGGTTTGGCTTCCTTGATATTTATTTACTGTGTTTATTCTTTGAAAAACTGCACGTTGGATGGATTTTATTTTCCTGCTATAGTCATCTCATTTACAAACACTACTTACATTATCACCTTGGGTGAGAAGGAGAGCAGAGCACTCTTATTTCCCCCATGACCTCACACCCTGTAGGGTCATTGAGACTGCCTTTGTAAAATGCCGAGTGTGAACAGCATTAACCAGTGCCACTTGGTGAGCTGACTGCACTGTGCAAGGAGGTGAGCCTTCGGGTCTCCTTGGAACATGCACAGTATGTTCAACAGGAGGTAGTATTTAGATCTTCATGTGTTACTTGGCAATAAAGGAGGAAACAGACATAACTTGTTAGTAATGTGGCACAAATATGCATACAAAGTCAATTAGGAAATCGAAAATGCATATTCTACTGCCAGTTATAAATATGCCCAGTTCCCTGAATGAGTATATACTCCATATCCACTTTGGCCAGCGCAGATGTGAGCTCCCTCTCCTGGTATTGTCCTTTTCTAAGGCACTGGTGTGCAAGGGTCAATTTCAAACCAAAAATTGTATGTAAGGCCCAGCAAGCTCAGGATCAGAGCCAGGGCAGGGAAATAACAGAGATTACACATTAGACACAGGAAGTGGCCCTTTTGCTGGTTTTTTTTTTTTTGACATCTCTTATACTTGAACAAAAGCTGTTTATTGTTTTAATAAAACTAGACTCACAAACATGGACTCTGTCAGCATTTCCATTGTAACCTTTGCTTTCAAGGGGTTTTAACTCAGCCATAAAACTTCCTCTGGGTTAAAATCTGGCACCCAAAATAGCCTGGAATCTCTCAGGCTCAGTCATGAAGGAAATAGTTGTGTGAGAGTATGTGTTTATGTACCTTTTTTAAAAAAAAAAAAATGTTCATTTGATAATTCTTAAAGAGACAATGTGAAATAAATATTTTCCCTCTGAATTTTTTGTTAGTATCCATCCATTTATTAATGCATATGCCCAAGATTGCATCCTACTATGCATTTGGTAAAGACATCAACAAAGCAGCTGCCTAAGAATTTAATAAATTTAACAAATCAGCCAATCTCACTGGTTCAGGTGTTTTCACACCCAGTAGCAGATTGGTTCTGAGAAAGATGACACTACTCAATTCTGTTCGTCAACATATCAGGCCAGCTTGCTTACAAAACACAATTGCTGTAATAGTTTCTTTTTTCTGCATGTGTAGGAAAAAAAAATATGATGACCATAAGTTACAATCACTGTTCTGTAACCAAGGAGTTAGGCTCAGACTCTAAAAAGGTAAATCATAAAACTCCAGTAAATGCAACATTCATAAGCTCTTTCATAATCAGTGTTGGGATATCTTAATGTACTGAGCTATTTTGTTTTCCTATTGTATCTGATGCATTTTGGACTTCCAAACTGAAGAATTTTGCTTAGAATTTTGCATTTTACATTTTTTCACTAAATAGATGAAAACATGAATTTGGGTTCCAGTGCAATATATAGTAATGCAGCATTCAATATAAATCATTGAGTATTCTTTTTATAAAAGAAACATTGAACTGATTATAGTCATAACTGTCAGAGGGAAAATACTAACACTACAATCACCAATTCCAGGTAATGAAACAAACCTTCTATTCTATTTCTAAACCATTAAGGCTGACTCTCCAAACTGTGGATTATGGTAAATACAAGACATAATACTATGTAGCAAACACATCAACTTACCTTTTTTACAAATGTAATGTCACTTTGGCAGTTTTAGAGAATGTAGTTTTGTCAATATATTGAATATTAACAAACTATTTAGCATTTCTTTGTGTAAGTTTACTTTAATAGCATTTCTTCATAGTGATATTTCAGAAATGTTAGAAACTGGTCAGCATCAAATATTTCCCACCTTTTGTATTTTAATTGTTATACAAAAATCATCACAATGTATCTGCAACTATAAAATTACAAATATTTTTAGAAGTCACTGCATTTCTAGTTATGGCAGAAAAGAGTATTTACTAAGATGAGTGAAACAAGGCTAAATAAAATAGAAGTTGAGTAACAAATGCTTTTTGATGGAGGCAATATAAACTAATAACAATGATAACTAATGGATAAACTCAAAAAATCTTTTTTTTTTCACTTGTTTTATGGCTAAGAAATTGGCAATGAGATGAAATAAACATTTTAAGACATATTCTTGATATCTTACTTTACCTTGTAATTTTGACACTTCATGGAACATTGATTTCCCAAAGACCAGAATTGGTATAAAAGTTCAGCAGATTTTCCACATACCTTGCAGACACTGTACTTAAGTACTGGTAAACAAGAAAATATATTGTTTTATAAAAACAATAAAATGTAGTGAAATAAACATCCCCATGTATTTGAACCGGCATGCAGTAGTCAAACAATGAGAGTTTATAGATTCTCAAAGATGATATCTTTCAGTATTTGTTTCAAGCTCTCTCTTCAGTAGATCTTGTTTCAGATTTAAGTCTTACAAATTCTTTGTCATCATCATTGCTGGTCCTCTGAGACATTATTTGAAGGATAGTCAAACTAGTTTCACCCATAGAGATATTTTTCAGAAGAGGACACCACACCCCATAGCTTCGTTTTTCTGCTATGTTCTATAGTTGAATTACTTTCATTCCAATAATTCAAACTTCTCAAGCAAAGCAATAATCCGTAAATGAGAGGAGAAGTTAGTAACCCTCTGGGTGGTTTTAATTACCCAGAATAAACTGAAATGTTTCATTGTATTTTGGTGACCATGCATTGCTTTTTCCTTTGTGCCTTGTGTTCTCTTCTTGTCTCCAAGGTTGGGACCCAGTAGGCAAACTTCCACAAAGGGGCAGAACATTGCTGAGCTCTGCCAGTTTAGATCATTAATAGCAATCACTTTTACAGTGACCTTATGCTCTCCAGTTCCCAGGTTGGCAGTGACATACACCTGAACATATATAGGACCCACTACATCTTTGAAGGAGCGACAGGTCCTGGAGAGGTTTGGGAGCCACAGAAAGCCTGGAGGTGGCAGGATGTTTTTGTTTTACATTTTGTAACTCAAAATTTCATCAATACCCCATTAAAAGTGAATTCATTTCAAACACTTCACCTATTTGCTCTACACATTTTTCCAGCCTCTTAATAAACATACTTATAAATAGATTGCTAGTTTCTGTTGAATATATTTGGCTTCATTATTGTTTTGTCACAGCTAATCAATCTTTTTTGTATCACTGACTCTGTTTATCCACCAGTGTCCACAACACAACCATGAAGTGACATTGACTTTTGAAACCTCCCATCTGATAATCTTTTCTCTTAAACATCTATCAAAGGGTGAATGAAGTTGACAAAGGATAATTCCTCAAGGAATTTATTAGATAGAGGGGATGTGAATTGGAAATATTTGGAAATTCTAGTTTTACCTCTCCCCACTAACTTTTAATGAAAACATCTCGTATCATCTCTGCATTCTTCATTTATCAAAAGGATGCACAGGGCCTGTATGTGTCTCATTGCTATTACCTCTCTAAGGTTTAAGGGTATAATATGTCTGCCATTTGGAGATGTCCAATACTTATATCCAAATATCCTTTCAATTTGTAGGGAGCTCCCAGACAAAAAAGGAGGCAGGATCAGAATGTGAAAGAAGTTCCAACAGTTGAGGGAGTGTTGTAGGGACAAACAATGCAAGGCACAGAAGATAGCAGGAAACAGTTTTATTTGACTGCAGCCAGGTTCAGAGGGCACAACTTCTGCTGTAATCAATCCTCTGAACCCCAAGTTCAGACAGTTTCAGAATTTTGTACCCAGCATGTAAGGGGAGGGGCTCAGAAGTTCACACTTTGTAGAAGTTTACATAAAAGCAGTTTTTTTCTCTCACTCTTCTGGGCAAGTTAACCCTTCAAGGACAACACCTGAGAAGGGGAGAGCTTCTTCTCTCCCTTCTTTCCTCCCCCTGCCAGCTATTACCATGGAGCCCAGTTGGTAACTTCTCTTATCTTAGGAATCTAGACATCTCTGTGAAGCCCAGTTCAAGGCCAGAGGCCTGGTTTACACATTTCTACAAACTACTATACTGGAAACATGTTTGTGAAAAACTAGTAAGGGGTGTCCAGCACTTGGAGTGCTGATTTCTACCCAGCCAGTGGCCAAGTAAAATAGGGCAACATGAACATTGGAAGTTTATCTAGATTAAACTCTTTTGTAGAGACTCTTTTGCTGACAGTCATAAACTCGGCCATGGTGAAGATTTCTGGAGAAGCCCAGTTAAGACATTTCTGGAGAAGCCCAGTTAAGACTTTTCTGTGGAGAAAGGGGGTGTCACTACAGGAGGATTCTGATTTTAGCATAATGAATTCCTGTCTCTAACCTGGGTCTTCAAACCTCTTTGCAAAAGTTCAAGGCCAGTCAAGCATTATGTTCACAACTATGGCAGCCAAGGATGCAGTGTTTCTGAAGAAAGGTCTGGCAGAGCTAGGGCCAGTAGTACAGTCCTGAGCAGACTTCCTGAGATGATCTTACCCATGCCTTTTCTCTCTGTTTTTACCCTGCTCACTTTCTTAAACATGGGTCACCAGGAGTCCAACTTATCCTTCTAAACATCTTTTTTGTTTAACATTTCCAGGGTTAAGTTGCCATTGTTTATAACAAAGCAACCTACCCAGAATAAATAGAACCCTTAAAGGAACAAATTATTTTCTTTAGAAAGTATGTGGGATCTTATTGTTCAGAATATGATCCCTGGATCAGCAGCATTGGTATTACCTAGGCACTGTTAGAACCTCACGCCCCTCCCAGACCCACTAAATCAGAATCTACATCTTCACAAGATCTCTGATGATTCCTGCTTGAGAAGCTTTTACCTTAACCCTCTATTTGAAGCATAAACCTAAGTTTAGGGCACATAGTAATTCATATATCATTCCTTCAGATTTTATTGCCTCAAAAATTGTTTCAATTAAATATTATCCCTAGAGACATAGGAAAATGGAACATTATAATAAGTTTCTTGAAGGCAGGGTCCAGATACTATTAATCTTGGTATCTCATAGCTTCTTTTAATAGATAGACATTAAAGAGGAACTCAATAATTTTAATGCATCACTTTAGAATTCACAAATCATTTTCATATATGGTGCCCTTTTAAATATTTAGTTTATGTTTTTAATTGTATATCCCTGCCCAAGGATTGGTTACTTCCTACTTTTAGTTTTTAATACAAATTTTTTTAAAGTACTAAGCAATAAAGAGTCTGACAAATTGCTGGAGGCATTCAGAACTGAAGACTCCCAGATTTTACAGAGCAAGTAAGGGGAAAATAGAGACGTGCTGATCTGTGATGCTCTCCTTACCATTCCCTTGTATAAGCTGGGAAGCTTGTACTTCGTCTCCTAAGACTCTTAATAATACTATTTGAAGTAGGCAATACTCCCTCCCAGATAGCTGAGAATCAGAATTACATATGTGTCTTGACCAATACCAGCCAGGGAGATTTCAGACCCTGGTGTACAGATTCATGTTATCTTTGTTGCATTAAGCAGGAACCTCCAAGAAAAGCTATGGAACAAGTGCTCACCAAAGAGCAGCAGACCCTTACTAAACACTGAGGACTGCTAAATGTTTTTAATAAACTAACTGTTATACCTCTTATAGAGAATATTTGGAATAGTAAAACTTGAGTCTTAGCATTTGTGAAACTGATAGTAAATTAGACTATCTAAGCTGACATTTCTAGTCTATGGAAGGAAGATAACCATCAAGGATATGGCAATTTCATGAAAAGTACTTTATAAAAAAGGCAAACAAAGAATTATTAAAATTCACCTATACCACCATAATTAGCTCTCAGGGCTGACAAGCATTGCCTCATGGTCACCTATGTCTCACATTTACAAATGAGAAACGCCCCATAAAAATATCATGTGGGAACATGGAAGATAGGAAAGAGATGGACCATCACAGATTCAAGATCTGTCATTGCTGTTTAAATTTTCCAAGTCTTGCTATTTTTTTGTTTGTTCTATCAATTAATAAAAGACATGCTTCACTGGGTCCTCTAATTAAGGATCTGTCCATTTATCTTTTTAGTTCTTTGTCAGTTTTTGCTATGTGTATTTGAGGGCTAGTGGGTGCAGACAAATTTAAATTGCTCTTTCAAGTGGAGTAAACATTTTCTAATTATGAAATGCTTTCTTTTCCACTCAGTAACATTTTGGCTTGAATTCCATTGATATCCATGTCGCTCTGCCAGGTTTCTTTTAGATAACCTTTGCATGGTCAGTGGCTTTTCTATCCATTTACTTTTAAGCTTGCTGCTTTCTCCTCTTTAATGATTGACCTCTTATAAGAAACACATGGCTTTTATATCCACACTGACCATCTTTACCTTTAACTTCTTTATTTAGTATAATTCCTAGCATATCTTGTTTTATTTAATCCACCCTGTTTTTGTTTCTATTTGTCCCTCTTCTTCTAAATTCCTTTGTCTTTTGCCTTATATTTTATTATTCATATATATATATATATATATATATATATATATATATATATATATAATCATATTGTTTCTTAGTTTATTTGTATTGTTATTTTTAATATATTTTCTTTATCCTTATTCTTAACACATATTAATTATGCACATTAATGGGACTCGCTGTGATATTTCCACACATGCACACATTGTGCCCTGATCATGATCAAGTCCATCCATCCTTCTTCTACCCTCATCCCTCCCCGCTGCACCTACATCATTCCAAATCTCCAGTGATACAGAAGATTTTTCCTCCCTATGTGTCACTCTGCACACTAGTTCAAACCCAGAGAATGCACAGCATCAGAGTCAAACGGTAGTATAGACTGAATGGGCAGAGACATTGACAGAATGCCCCACCCAACAGCTGGAGAGTCACATTGTTTTCATCAGCACATGGAACTTTCTCTGTACATTAGGCCACAAAACAAATCTTAACAATTTTTTGAATGAAATAAAATCATATATCTTTTCTGATGACAATGGAAATGAAACTAAGTCACAGGAGGAGGAAGAAGAGAAGAAAGAAGAGGAGGAGGAGGGTGTGGAAACTCAACAATACACTTTTGAATGAGCAGATGGTCATTGAGGAAGTCAGACAGGAAATTTAAAAATTCCTTGATGCAAATGAAAATGGAAACACAATGTATCAAAATCTCTGAGAATTGGGAAAAGCAGTACTAAGAGGAAGTTTATTTTTTAATTGATTTTTTAGCAAAGTTTATAGCAATGAGTGCCTACATCAAAAAAAGAACATATTTAAAATAAACAACCTAATGATTCATCTCAGGGTCTTAGAAAAGCATGAACAAACAAAATCCAAAATAGTAGAAGGAAAGAGAGTAAATAAAATAGCAGAAATAAGTGAAATGGGCTAAAAGAAGAATACAAAATATCATTGAAACAAAGTGTTGGTTCTTTGAAAAGATAAATAAAATGGACAGACTAGCTAGACTGCAAGAGAGAGAAATCAAAATTCAAGATAAAAAAGAGGAAACATTACAACTGATACACATGGAAATTTAAAGGTTCATTATAGATTATTTATAACAAATTGATAACTGTGAAAGAAAAGGACAAAATTCTGGACACAGATGACCTACCAAAATTGAACTAATGGGATATAAAAAATCTGAATGAACTAATAACAAGTAATAAGATTAAATCCACAACAAAAGAATATCTCCCAACAAAGAAAAGGTCTGAACCAGATGACTTCACTGCTAAATTCTAATTGAAAGACAGGGAGCCCTTCCAAACTCATTCTAAGCAGTCAGAATTATCTTGTTATTAAAACCTTACAAAGACACACAAACAAACATACACACACATGTTGGGGTTTGAGTCTGCAGAGTTTAGCTCCCTCAGGCCTGACTTTTTGCAAGAGCTGTGGCTGTGATTTAGGTCAGCTGAGGCAAACCTCAGTTAGGAGGAGGAAAAGTTCTCTTCCCCTTATCGCAAGTCACAAGTTCTGCAAGGTTTGGCCAAGAGGAAGAAGCTTCCTGCATATTGGACCTGGGAACAGTACATTTGGGGATTAGATAATGTCTACAAAGAACTTTGGGAGGGTACTTATCAAATGAGCAGGAACAATCTGAATTTAGGTCTGTGTACCCGCTGAGGCATGATTTGGGGGCAATGCAGGTAAAGTGTTACTGAAGAATTGCTTGCTTTGTTAGAAGAAGAATATAAAAGGAACTTGCAAATAAACCTCAGCATGCAGTTGCAATTGCTGCCTTGGCTCTGCATCCCCTGTGTCCCGGTTATTTCGCAACCCTTACCCAGGGACCCGAACGCTCTAGACGTTCACACACACACACACAGATCAATATCCCCAATGAATGAATGTGGATGCAAAAGTTCTCAACAAAATAATAGCAAATCAAATTCCACAGTACTTAAAAAGATCATACACCATAACCAAGTTGGTTTCATTCCATGGATGCAAGGATGGTTCAACATATGCAAATGAATAAACACAATACATGGCATAATTAGAATGAAGGATAAAAATCATATAATCATCTCAATAGATACAGAAAATCCACTTAATAAAATTCAACATCTAATCATCACAAAACCCTGAAAATATTAGGTATAGCAAGATCATACCTCAACATAAGAAAAGCTGTATATGACAAACCCATAGCAAACATCAAACTGAATGGGGGAAAACCAAAAACATTTCCTCTAAGATCAGGAACAAGACAAGTCTGCCCATTCTCAATGTTCTTATTCAACATAGTACTAGAAACTGTAGCCAGAGCAATTAGAAAGGAGAAAGAAATAGAAGGGATATAAATAGGAAAGGAGGAAGTCAAATTATCCCTGCTGAGCAGCTGATATAATTCTATATAAATTAAAAACAAACCTAGATTCTATCAAAAGACTATTAGAACTGATAAAAGCCACATGTGACTTTTGACTAGCATTTTAGACAGCATATATGTAACTATTTTTTATCATGAAAGGAAATTCACTGACCAATATTGCAGATATTTAAACATCTATTTTTGCCTAAAATAAATTAGCAATTTTATCACATTATTCCACTTATTATCTTTCTAAATTATTTAATAAGATTGCTGTTTATTTTATTTCAATATATATTTTAATCCACACAAAACATTATTACAGTTCTTTTCAGCCAATACCCATTCAGATTTACCCACATATCCACCTTTGCCATTCTTCTTCATTCTTTTTTAAATCTCTGAGCTTTCATCTAAGACTATTTTCCTTCTGCCTAAATAATACACTTAAGTATTTCTTTTTGTGTGTATATATATCACTAAGAAAGCCTCTTAGATTTGTTTGAAGATTCTTTTATTTTACTGGTCAAGGAATATTTTTCCTAGGTATAGAATTCTACTTTGGCAGTTATTTCCTGCACACTGAAAATACTTAGTTGTATTCTAGCTTCCATTATTTTCAGCTGAAGTCAACTCTGTCTTATTGTTGCTCCTTTTAAGATAGTTACTTTTATTTAATATATTATATATATTATTTAATATTATATAGATAATAATATTATATATTATACTATATATATATAGTTGAAGATGGACACAATACCTTTTTTTATTTGTTTATTTTTATGTGGTGCCAGCGATCGAACCCAGTGCCTCACACATGCTAGACAAGTGCTCTACCACTGAGGCACAACCTCCGGTCCTCTCCTGTGGTTACTTCTAAGGAATTTTTAAAATTTTATATTTTAGACTCTTTAGCATATCATACCTAGATAGAGTTTGTTTAACTATGCTGGTAGAGCTTTTTAACTCTTCTTAAACCTGTGAATTGGTGTCTTTTATTAATTTTAGAAAATTCTTACTCACTACCTCTTCGAATACTAACATCTGCTCCATTTTTCCTCTCACTTGAGAAAATAAACTCCATGGAAAGAAAACTTCATTGTGTAAGAACTTCTTCAACAGTCTTTTTATCTCTAACACTCTTTTGTCTATATTCCATTTTTTTCTGTATCTACTTAAATGTAACTATTTTACTGTTATCTACCTTTTAATACTATAATTCTCCCTTTAACTCTCTAATATTCTGTTTCATCCATATCACAAGATCCTAATTTCAATTTTTTAATATTGTTCATTCTGGAATTTTCATTATTTTATGGTTTTTATCTTTTGCTAAAATTCTTTACTTTAAAAGAGTAGATCTCTTAATCATCATCCATTCATCCTGTAAATAATTTTATTCATGGTTTTTTTTTAATTTAAGAATATTTTGTTTTTTAATGACTACATAATTACTGAGCTAGTAATTGGATCTAGTAGCATCTGAATTTAGATAAATTATCTTTAAGATAATATGGATTAGAATTGTATTCACAACCAAATTAGTTATTGTTAGATGGCCTTAATCTCTCCTGTTTCAAATCATGCCCCACATAATTACTCCATCTGAATAGTCTGCCAAGACCTAGCAAAGTAAACAGAATTCATCTATTATATATATATGACTTATGTACTCCTTACCAGTAACTAGGAGGTACCAAAGCAAATGCTTTGCAAATAACACTATTCTCTATTCAAATGAACTTCACATTAGCATTAATTTCCACCAACTTATATGGGTTTCCAAGTTATCTCATCTTGTATTTTAGACTCTACAACAATTATTCTTTTCTAGCTGATGTAAATAGTTACTCTCTGAAGAACCTCAGCATTACAGCAAGTAGAAAAAAAAATCTACAGTTAGTGTGAAAGTAGTGTTTCAGTTCTCAATAAGAAACTCCAATTGTCCTTAACGAGTTTCTTTTAGGTGAATTATTATTAATGACAGAATTGAATTTGAAGTGTCCCCCAAAGGTTCGTGTGTTAAAGGTTTGTTCACTGGCTGGTGTTACTACTGGGAGGTGGTGGAACACTTAGGATTTGGAGCCTACTGGAAGGAAGCTAAGTCATTGGGAGCATGCCCTTTAAAGGGATATTGGGACCCTGGCACCACTTTCTCTGCCTTTGCTTCCTAGCCCTAATGAGGTGAGCAACTTTGCTCCACCACACTCTCCCTGCCATCCTGTTCAATGAGGCCCCAAACCAATGGAGCCAACCAACTGTGAACTGAAAATGTGAGCCAAAATGAGTCTTTATTCCTTGTATATTGATTTCTCTCAGATATTTTGTCATGGCAATGGAAAGCAAACTGACATAATGAACTTTAAAAGAATCTCACTAACTTTTTTATTATCTGAAAAATACAGAGGTCTACATCAAGAACCTTTCCTTAGCTCTTCAATCCAATCCTTCTGCCCACAAAGTCTGCTTTGTAGTACCTAATTTGATTTCCTACAATTACCTACCTTTACTTTTTCAACAGTCTACCTTTACTTTTTAAAAACCCTTGGAGAAACTGAAGACTATAGATATAATTAGGGATATTACCGAACATCAAGATCAATAACCATGACTTATGAATCTGCAGTGAATAGTGAAGTTTCCTATAAGCTAATTCCCTTCTTGTTCATTTGTTTTCTTTTAGCTTAATCTCTGTCACCAAACTTCTCTTAACTTGTTTTCTTCCAATTTTATTCCTCATCTGAAAATTTTCTTTGGGAAAAGATAGGATTTGAAGTGTCCCCAAAGAGTCATATGTTAAAGGTTTGCTCACTGGTCTGCATTACTAGTGGGAAGTGGTCTTCACTATAAAGGCAGGGAAAAATTAGCCACTTCCCTGGACTTTTGGCCTTTAGACAAATAAAATAGCCAAGATCAAAAAATTTTCACCTGGGGCTGGGGATGTGGCTCAAGCGGTAATGCGCTCGCCTGGCATGTGCGGGGCGCTGGGTTCGATCCTCAGCACCACATAAATATAAAATAAAGATGTTGTGTCCACCGAAAACTAAAAAGTAAATATTAAAAAATTCTCTCTCCCCCCCCACCTCTCTCTCTTAAAAAAAAATCACCTGGCTAGGTGTGGTGGCATACACCTGTAATCCCAATGGCTCCAGAGACTGAGACAGGAGGATCTTGAGTTAAACTCAGCCTCAGCAAAAGAGAGGCGTTAAGTAACTCAGTGAGACCTTGTCTCTAAATGAAATACAAAATAGGGCTAGGAATGTGATTCAGTGGCCAAGTGCCCCTGAGTTCAATCCCCCAGTACCAAAAAAAAAAAAAAAAAAAAAAGCCTCCTAAACTCCTTACCAGCCACTTTATAGAGTAAGGGTCAGCCCAACCTATTCTTTTTTTTTTCATGCAAGTATTAATTATTTTATTATCATAATGACAAGACAACTGGTTTTTCATATCAACATTACACTCATTCTAGGGATAACAATACTTTCTGTATTATAAATGCTACTTGATCTTTTTTAAACACACTACTTATTAGCTTAGAATAAATAAGCCTGCTTAATAAAATTAAAAAATTATAAAACATTCCAAGATTTTTAATTAGCAAACCTATTTTTATACAGTTTACATACCACTTTCAATGTCAGTAATAGAAACAATAAAATTATTTGATATTTAACGATAAGACTAACTTCCCAAGATATGCACTACAACCATATATTCTTGTATGTGCTTTCTTCTCTTCTCACACTCAAACTTTTTTTCTCCATTTCTACTGCTATCATTTTGAGTTGCTTTCATGTTTTTTTCTTTTATTTCATACTGTCACCCTTTAAATTTCATGTTTTCATCCTTGATTTATGTGATGAGTCTTTTCTCCCATGTACATATAGCCTCTCAGCTATGTTCCCTTCAAAGGGTCTGTGTATATAACCAGGAACTATTTTGATCACTTATTTTTCAAACATTCTTCTCTCCTACCTATCTGGTTCTATGGACTAATTTAATTTTTGCCTTTCTTACAAAATTTCCCAAAATAAGTAAATTCTATACATGCATATCTCATTAAATGCTCTATAGAGACAACATAAAAAATTCAATGAGTATGTTAAATAAATATTTTTTTCATTCACAAAAGGTATATAGCTACCTCTACTGCTCATGTAAAGTATTCTAGACAATAACAAGATGTGGACCTAGTCCCTCTAGATTTTACACTCACCTTCACACCTAAAATTTTTCAATTTATTGGACAACAAAATTGTAACCCTGAATTATCTTGGCTAAACCATTTTGATCACACTATGAATTTCTGCATGAAGCACAGTTTTCCTCCGTGGCCTGCACAGAGGTATTCTTTCAAAGTAAGCCAGCTATTCTTAACTCTTTTACATATACTTTTTCCATATGCAATATTCGTTGACTCACTGGTAACAGTTACATCATGGACTTTGCTCCTGACATCTGCATTGTTTGCTATGTCTTATCTCAGGTAAGGCCATCCCTGGAATCTCATTTGGATTTAGAGCTGTCCCTTGTATGGTATGCAATTTTTTTTTAACCAATAACTATTCTGTAGAGTCTGTTCCTCTTTAGAAATCATTTTAGTGTTTTTTTCTATCACGTAGAAAAATGAGATGAATAACCAAATACTGAAATGCTTCTCCTCAAGAGATACCACCATGGCAGAGAACTGACGTCACCAGACTGCGGCGGAGGAGATAGCTTCATTGAAACCTGCGGCTACAGTGACTTCTTCCCTTCCCTTCTATTACCTTTCCTCCCAAGCATCAAATAAATCTATAGGAGTAAACAGTAACTCAGCAGTCAAACAGAACAAAAAGTAACATGAGCAGCATTAAAAAGCAAGGAAGAAAAGGAGTACCAACAATGCAGGACAGCCTAAATATTCAGGAGGAACTAGAGTCATCAGAAAAATGGTCATATAAAGAACTCAAGGAACACCTTAGTCAGATGGAATGGAACCTTAAAGAGGATATGAGACAGCAAATTCAAGCAGCGAAAGAACACATTGAGAATGAATTACATAAATAGATAAAAGAAGAAGTTAAGCATCTTTATCAGGAGACAGAGATTATAAAAAATAATCAAACAATAATTCTAGAAATGAAGGAAACGATAAACCAAACTAAAAACTCAATTGAGAGTATCACTAACAGAGTGGAACAAGTAGAAGCCAGAACGTCAGATAATGAAGACAAAATATATCATCTTGAAAAGAGTCTAGCCAACTCAGAAAGGCTGGTAAAAAATCACGAGAAAAACATCCAAGAGATTTGGGATAACATGAAAAAACCAAACTTACGAGTCATCGGGATAGAAGAAGGTACAGAGATTCAAACCAAGGGAATGAGTAACCTGATGAATGAAATAATTACAGAAAACTTTCCAGAAATAAAAAAGGAAACAGATATACAAATTGAAGATGCATACAGGACACCGAGCACACAAAATCACTGTAGACCAACGCCAAGACACATTGTTATGAAGATATCCAATACACAAAACAAAGAGAAAATATTAAAAGCTACAAGAGAAAGGATGCAGATTACATTCAGGGGTAAACCAATAAGGTTAACAACGGATTTTTCATCACAGACGCTTACCAAGAATTCTGTATCCAGCAAAATTAAGCTTCAGGTATGAAAACGAAATAAAAATCTTTCATGATAAACAAAAGTTAAAAGAATTTGCAGCAAGAAAACCAGCATTGCAAAGCATTTTGAGCAAAACACTACACGAGGAAGAAATGAAAAACAATAAACAAAACCAACAGTGAGAAGTGCCTTGGTAAAGACAGAGGGCGAGGGGAAAGATAATCATGGAGAAACAAATTAAATTTTTTTTAAAAAAAGGATAAATAATCAAACATGGCTGGAAGTAGAAACCATATATCAATAATAACTCTAAATGTTAATGGCTTAAACTCTCCAATAAAGCGACATAGGCTGGTATCATGGATTAAAAAAACAAATCCAACAATATTCTGCCTCCAGAAGACACATCTGATTGGAAAAGACATACACAGGCTGAAGGTGAAAGGATGGGAAAAAATATACCATGCACATGGTCCTCGTAAGCAAGCAGGGGTGGCCATCCTCATATCGAATAAAATCGACTTCAAGACTAAGTTAGTCAAAAGGGATAAGGAAGGACATTATATACTGTTAAAAGGAACCATTCACCAACAAGACATAACAATTATCAATATTTATGCACCAAATAATGGTGCTGCGACGTTCATAAAACAAATTCTCCTCAAGTTCAAGAATCAAATAGACCACAACACAATAATTATGGGTGACTTCAACACACCTCTCTCACCATTGGACAGATCCTCCAAACAAAAGTTGAATAAAGAAACTATTGACCTCAATATCACAATCAATAACCTAGACTTAACTGACATATATAGAATATATCAACCATCATCAAGTGGATATACTTTTTTCTCAGCAGCACATGGATCCTTCTCAAAAATAGACCATATATTATGCAATAGGGCAACCCTCAGTAAATATAAAGGGGTGGAGATAATACCATGCATTTTATCTGATCATAATGGAATGAAACTGGAAATCAATGATAAAAGAAGGAAAGAAAAACCCTACATCACATGGAAAATGAACAATATGTTACTGAATGACCAATGGGTTACAGAAGACATAAAGGAGAAAATCAAAAAATTCTTAGAGATAAATGAAAATACAGACAGAACATATCGGAATCTATGGGACACAATGAAAGCAGTTTTAAGAGGGAAATTCATAGCCTGGAGATCATTCCTCAAAAAAAGGAAAAAACAACAAATAAATGAGCTCACACTTCATCTCAAAGCCCTAGAAAAGGAAGAGCAAAACAATAGCAAATATAGCAGAAGGCAAGAAATAATTAAAATCAGAGCAGAAATCAACGAAATTGAAAAAAAAGAAACTATTGAAAAAATTAACAAACCTAAAAGTTGGTTCTTTGAAAAAATAAATAAGATTGACAGGCCCTTAGCCATGCTAATGAAGAGAAGAAGAGAGAGAACTCAAATTACTAACATACAGGATGAAAAAGGCAATATCACAACAGATGCTACAGAAATACAGAAGACAATTAGAAATTATTTTGAAAACCTATACTCCAATAAAATAGAAGATAGTGAAGACATTGATAAATTTCTTAGGTCATATGATTTGCCCAGACTGAGTCAGGAGGATAAACACAATTTAAACAGACCAATATCAATGGATGAAATAGAAGAAGCAATCAAAAGACTACCAACCAAGAAAAGCCCAGGACCGGATGGATACACAGCGGAGTTTTACAAAACCTTTAAAGAAGAATTAATACCAATACTTTTCAAGTTATTTCAGGAAATAGAAAAAGAGGGAGCTCTGCCAAATTCATTCTATGAGGCCAACATAACCCTGATTCCGAAACCAGACAAAGACACCTCAAAGAAAGAAAACTACAGACCAATATCTCTGATGAACCTAGATGCAAAAATCCTCAATAAAATACTGGCGAATTGGATACAAAGGCACATCAAAAAAATTGTGCACCATGATCAAGTAGGATTCATCCCTGGGATGCAAGGATGGTTCAATATACGAAAATCAATAAATGTTATTCACCACATCAATAGACTTAAAGATAAGAACCATATGATCATCTCGATAGATGCAGAAAAAGCATTCGACAAAGTACAGCATCCCTTTATGTTCAAAACATTAGAAAAACTTGGGATAACAGGAACTTACCTGGACATTGTAAAAGCTATCTATGCTAAGCCTCAGGCTAGCATCATTCTGAATGGAGAAAAGTTGAAGGCATTCCCTCTAAAATCTGGAACAAGACAGGGATGCCCTCTATCACCACTTCTATTTAATTTAGTCCTTGAAATACTAGACAGACAAAAGAAATTAAAGGCATAAAAATAGGAAAAGAAGAACTTAAATTATCACTATTTGCGGATGACATGATTCTATACCTAGAAGACCCAAAAGGGTCTACAAAGAAACTACTAGAACTAATAAATGAATTCAGCAAAGTGGCAGGATATAAAATCAACACGCATAAATCAAAGGCATTTCTGTATATCAGCGACAAAACTTCTGAAACGGAAATGAGGAAAAACACTCCATTCACAATATCCTCAAAGAAAATAAAATACTTGGGAATCAACCTAACAAAAGAGGTGAAAGATTTATACAATGAAAACTACATAACCCTAAAGAGAGAAGTAGAAGAAGATCTTAGAAGATGGAAAAATATACCCTGTTCATGGATAGGCAGAACTAACATTATCAAAATGGCGATATTACCAAAAGTTCTCTATAGGTTTAATGCAATACCAATCCAAATCCCAATGGCATTTCTTGTAGAAATAGATAAAGCAATCATGAAATTCATATGGAAAAATAAAAGACCCAGAATAGCAAAAGCAATTCTAAGCAGGAAGTGTGAATCAGGTGGTATAGCGATACCAGATTTCAAACTATATTACAGAGCAATAGTGACAAAAACAGCATGGTACTGGTACCAAAACAGGCGGGTGGACCAATGGTATAGAATAGAGGACACAGAGACTAATCCACAAAGTTACAACTATCTTATATTTGATAAAGGGGCTAAAAGCATGCAATGGAGGAAGGATAGCATCTTCAACAAATGGTGTTGGGAAAACTGGAAATCCATATGCAACAAAATGAAACTGAATCCCTTTCTCTCACCATGCACAAAAGTTAACTCAAAATGGATCGAGGAGCTTGATATCAAATCAGAGACTCTGCGTCTGATAGAAGAAAAAGTTGGCTCCGATCTACATATTGTGGGGTCGGGCTCCAAATTCCTTAATAGGACACCCATAG
The DNA here is from genome assembly GCF_964194105.1 of Spermophilus citellus. Taxonomy (NCBI): domain Eukaryota; kingdom Metazoa; phylum Chordata; class Mammalia; order Rodentia; family Sciuridae; genus Spermophilus; species Spermophilus citellus. The sequence continues at coordinate 46,304,285 of NC_138194.1, read as the reverse complement.
CACAAGAGTTAATAACAAGAATCAAAAAATGGGACTTACTTAAACTAAAAAGTTTTTTCTCAGCAAGAGAAACAATAAGAGAGGTAAATAGGGAGTCTACAACATGGGAACAAATTTTTACTCCTCACACTTCAGATAGAGCCCTAATATCCAGAGTATACAAAGAACTCAAAAAATTAGACAATAAGATAACAAATAACCCAATCAACAAATGGGCCAAGGACCTGAACAGACACTTCTCAGAGGAGGATATACAATCAATCAACAAGTACATGAACAAATGCTCTTCATCTCTAGCAGTCAGAGAAATGCAAATCAAAACCACCCTAAGATACCATCTCACTCCAGTAAGATGGCAGCCATTATGAAGTCAAACAACAACAAGTGCTGGAGAGGATGTGGAGAAAAGGGTACACTTGTACATTGTTGGTGGGACTGCAAATTGGTGCAGCCAATTTGGAAAGCAGTATGGAGATTCCTGGGAAAGCTGGGAATGGAACCACCATTTGACCCTGCTATTGCCCTTCTCGGACTATTCCCTGAAGACCTCAAAAGAGCATGCTACAGGGATACTGCCACATCGATGTTCATAGCAGCACAATTCACAATAGCTAGACTGTGGAACCAACCCAGATGCCCTTCAATAGATGAATGGATAAAAAAAAATGTGGCATTTATACACCATGGAGTATTACGCAGCACTAAAAAATGACAAAATCATGGAATTTGCAGGGAAATGGATGGCACTAGAGCAGATTATGCTTAGTGAAGCTATCCCTTCCCTAAAAAACAAATACCAAATGTCTTCTTTGATATAATGAGAGCAACTATGAATAGAGCAGGGAGGAAGAGCAGGAAGAAAAGATTAACATTAAACAGACATGAGATGGGAGGGAAAGGGAGAGAAAAGGGAAATTGCATGGAAATGAAGGGAGACCCTCATTGCTATACAAAATTACATATAAGAGGTTGTGAGAGGAATGGGAAAATAAACAAGGAGAGAAATGAATTACAGTAGATGGGGTAGAGAGAGAAGATGTGAGGGAAGGGGAGGGGGGATAGTAGGGGATAGGAAAGGTAGCAGAATACAACAATTACTAACAGGGAATTATGTAAAATTGTGGATGTGTAACCGACATGATTCTGCAATCTGCATTTGGGGTAAAATTGGGAGTTCATAACCCACTTCAATCTAATGTATGAAATATGATATGTCAAGAGCTTTGTAATGTTGTGAACAACCAATAAAAAATAAATAAATAAATAAAAATAAAATAAAATAAAGGCAAAAAAAAAGAAATGCTTCTCCTCAACCTATGAGTTTCTTTTCAATGTCAGTTGGTGTTGCTGTACAACACCAACTCGTAATTATTACCTGTTGAAATAAATGAAAATTCAGGACTTTGAGCCTTTTTCTCAGCAATCATAGTAGGACTGCCATGTTTCTTTTTCATATATAAATATCTGTAAGACTCATTATGATTACCTGTTACCTAATTAAGAACCTTTTGTTGAGTGTTTATTAAATTGCCAGAAACTTAATTCCTATCATATATTATCTATTTTATTCCTCACAAAAATACTAAGATGTATGTGTAATCTCCATCTTGTAATTAAGATTTGAGTTATTTAACTTGCCTGAAATCCTACAATTGTTAAGTGATTAGAATGAGAGTTAAACCCAAGTATATCTCTAAATATGTTACTAATAAGACCATACTCTTACTATTGTGCTATGATGCTTTAAGAAAATAAATAATAGCCAGGTGCAGCAGCACATGCCTGTAATCCCAGTGGTTTGGGTTTTGGATACAGGAAGATTGACAGTTCAAAGCCAGCCTCAACAATTTAACGAGGTGCTAAACAACTCAGTTAAACCCTCTCTCTAAATAAAAATACAAAAATTGGGCTGGGGATTTGGCTCAGGGGTCAAGTGCCCCTGAGTTCAGTCCCTAGTACCAGAAAAAAGAAAATAAACAAATAATATGTTACATTTTAGAAAACAGAAAAATAAAGAATTCCATTGGACTGGCTCACTGGCTCCTAGAGTTGAATATATCACATTCCCATATATAAATCGAGGGCTCATTGATAGCCTGAATTTTGTTTGAATCTCTAAAAATAAAACATCATTTTCAGTATCCATTGTTTTTAAGCACGGTGATTGGCAAACTGGTCTTTTGCTTTGTGCTTGCAGGCAACATGTTTAAAGAACAAGAAAATAGAACATTTTGTTAAAAAGATAGAGTTCATCAAACAACTAAAAACTTTGCTAAACAAAATCCAGTCATGAGAAGCACAACAAACAGGTAGAATTATGTATTCAAAGTTGGATTGAGTATAAAATGTTAGCTGGAAAAGGGAAAAACCTATAAAGGTTGTCTTTGAATGTCTAAAAGGATAGAATATTAGTGTTCTCATTGTTTTTATATTTTATTGTTCTACAATTTTTTTTCTGAAATAAGATGCAATATCTGGATTTCCAAGTACAAACTCAAGCTGTGACTCAAAACACTTAATTGAGCCTTGCTTCTAGTAACTTGTTACTATGTAGATATTTCATTGCAGTTCCAACCTAATGCATTCTGAACTCACCAGGCTCTGAAGACAGGGAAGGTATATTGCTTTGGGCTCAGCCCATATAATTCCTGATGTAATGAATTTTCATCTAACAAATGTCACAAAGGCAGCATGGGTAACTTTTTAAATATAGACTGCAAGGAATACATTTTCATGTCATGTATTAATATTATCTTTCTTATATTAAACCAGAAACCTTTTGCCTATTTGAAATTCCAATTCACAGCTAATTCATAAAGCAAAACCTCCGTTTAAAAAGTTATTGGAGAGTCATTAACTTTGCAAGCACAATCTCCAAAAGTAAGAAAAATCTCCACTATTGTGGAAAGAGTAGTTCATTCTTTTAATAAAAATGACTCTACTCCGTCCTTTAGATTGTTAATTGATGAACCCTTCCAGTGATACTGAACCAGGGAACAGTCCTGTTTTTTCTAGTGACATTTTTAGTTTCTTTGTTTTGAAAAATGGAAGAAATGATTAGAAGGTTTGGGGGGTTTTGGCATGGATGGGTTGTTTTTGTTTTGGGTCTTTGAGATTTTGTTGTTATATTTGTTTTGTTGGGGAGCTATTTGGTTTTGTTTATGATTTTATAAAATTTCCAATCGTCAAGTAAAAATTGTATTTATGGTATACAGCACAATATTTTGAGGGGAGGTTTGTTGTTTGTTTTGGGTACCAGGGATTGAACTTCAGGGGCACTCAACCACTGAGCCATTTCCCCAGCCCTATTTTGTATTTTATTTAGGGTCTCACTGAGTTGCTTAGCACCTCACCATCACTGAGGCTGGCTTTGAACTCCCAATCCTCCTGTCTCAGCCTCCGGAGCCACTAGGATTACAGGTGTGCGCCACCCTACCTGGCTAGCACAATGTTTTTTTTTTTGTTTTGTTTTGTTTTGTGGTGCTGGGGAAGCACAATGTTTTGATATATAAATATATTATGAAATGATTTAATCAACTATAGATCCTTTAAACCTATAGATCCTTTACTTGTCTACTTTTGTTTTAAGGTTAAAACAAAATCTACTCTCCTAGCAATTTCCAACTATAAATTATAATGTTATTAGCTATAATCACCATGTTGTTCAATAGATCTTTTGAACTTATTCCATCCACCTATCCAAAATTTTATGTCTTCTGACCAACATCTCCCCAATCACCATTCTACTCCCTATTTCTATGACTTTTACTCTTTAAAAAAAAATCCCAGTAGGTGAGATCAGACACTATTTGCCTTTCTGCTCCTAGTTTATTTCACCTAAAATGATATCCTCCAGGTTTACCTACAGGTGACAAAATTTCCTTCTTTAAGACTGGCTCATATTCCATTATGTATTACCACATGTTCTTTTTTTTTTTTAAGAGAGAGTGAGAGAGGAGAGACCACATGTTCTTTGTCCATTCATCTGTTGATGGACACCTCGGTTGTGAGGAGCATGAATATAGCTATCTCTTTGGCATGCTGGCTTCATACCCATACATAACTCAGATTGTGAGATAATATGGTAGTTCTGTTTCTAATTTCTAGAGGACACTCCATACTGTTTTCCATATTGACTGTAATTTACATTCCCATCAACAGTATACAAGAATTCCTTTTTATCCACACTTTTGCTAATGTTTATTTTTCATCTTTTTAATAACAGCAATTCTGCCAGTATGTGATGTGATATTTCATCATGGTTTTAATTTATGCTTCCCTAATGTATAGTGATGCTCAGTATTTTTACATGTACTTTTGGGCTATCTGTATGTCTTATTTTGAGAAATGTTTATCCAAGACCTTTGCACATTTTTAATTGGCTATTTGTTTTCTTGCTACCAAGTTATTTGAGTTCCATATATATTTTGGATATTAACTCCTTATCAGATATATGGTTTGCAAATATATTTTTCATTCCGTAGGTTGTCTCTTTATTGATTGTTTCCTTTACTGTGCAGAATATATTAAACCTGACATAACTCCATTTGTCTGTTTTTTCTTTTGTTGCCTGTGTATGGGGGACATATAAAAAATCATTGCCCAGACCAATTTCATGAGCTTTTCCCCATGTTTTCTTCTAATTGTTCTGTAAGTATGAAACAGGTTTATATCTAAGTCTTTCATCCATTTGCAGTTGATTGTTGAAAATGGTGAGAAACACAAGTCCAACTTCATTTTTCTGCATATGGCTGTCCAGTTTTCCCAGGACCATTTGTTAAGAGACTATCCTTTCTCTATTGGGTGTTCTTGGCATTTTTGTCAAAAATAAATTGACCTTAAATGTGTAGATTTACACCTGGGCTTTCTATTCTGTTCCATTTGTCTGTGTTTGTTTTAAAGCTAGTACCATACTGTTTTGATAACTTTAGCTTTGTAGTAGATTTTGAAATCAAGTATACTTCTGGCTTCTTTTATTTTTGCTCAAAATTTCTTTGGCAATTTGAGGTCTTTTGTAGTTCCATATGAATTTTAGGATTGTTTTCTTTCTCTATTTCTTTGAAAAAAAAATGTCACTGGTCTTTCGATAGGGATTGCAATGAACCTGCAGATTATTTTGGAAAATATGGGCATTTTAATATTAATTCTTCCAATCCATAAGCATGGGATATGTTTCCATTTATGTCATCTTTTTTGGTTTCTTTCATCAATGTTTTAAGGTCTCCAAGTAAACAGATCTCTCATAATCAATTTATATTCAAGGTAGTTATTTAAAGGTAAGAAGTTAGTATTGCCATCTTGTTGACTGATTTCTGGTTGTTTTGTAATATTTTGTTCCTTTCTCCTCTCTTGCTGTCTTCATTTATGATTAGATGATTACCTCTAATGGTATGCTATTATTCACTTTTTATCTTTTTGTATCTACTATAAGTTTTTGCCTTGTAGTTATAATGATACTTACATAAAATATAATTATAACAAGCTATTTTAAGTTGATATCAACTTAACTTTGCATAAAGTAACTCTACTTCTACTTTGCCTCCTCCTACATTTTGTATTTTTATGTCACAGTTTGCATCTTTTTATGTTGTATGTTACTTAACAAATTATTTTACCTGTTATTAATAGTTTGTCTTTTAACCCCCTAATTTACACATAACCATTACAGTATTAGAGTGTCCTGAATTTGTGTATTCACTTTTACCAATGAGTTTTATTCTTTCAGATATTTTTGTGTTACTAATTAGCATCTTTTTCTTTTAACTTGAACTTCCTTTAACATTTCTTGTAAAATAGATCTTGTGGTAATGAACTTCCTCAGATTTTGTTTGGAGACGTTTTTATTTCTCCTTCATTTCTGAAGTACAACTTTGCTGAGCATAATATTCTTGGTTGGTAGGACTTTTTTCTTGAACACCCTGAATTTATCTTTCCATCATTTCCTGGCCTGTATGAGTTTGCTGATAGCCTTATTGAAAATGCCCTATATGTTCTTTGATTATTCTGTCATTCTGCTTGCAGAATTCTCCACTTGTCTTTAATTTTTGACAGTTTGAGTCTTGATGTAGTCTTATTAGAACTGAATATGATTGGAGACCTTCATCCTCCCTAGATGTTTATATCTTTCTCCAGATTTGGAAAGTTTTCTACTATTATCTCTTTAAATAAGGCTTCTGTTTGTATATTTTTCTCTTCTTATTTGATGCCTACAGCTCAAAATTTATACTTTTGATGTTGTTTCACAAGTTCCATAAGCTTTCTTCCTTCCTTTTTATCCTTCTTTTTTCTCTGACTACATATTCTTAAGTAAACTATCTTCCAGTGCACGGATTATTTTTTTTCCTTTTTTCCTTCAGTTTCATCAGTACTGTTACTGACGTTCCCTATTGCATTTCTTATTTCATCATTGTAATTATCAACTCCAGAATTTATTTGATTTATAATAATTATATATACATATAATTATTACATATATAGAATTATATAATATACAGAATTTTAATCTCTCTATGAAATTTCTAATTTTGGTCATTTATTGCTTTTCTGTTCCCACAAAATTTTCTCCTGTTTTGGGGGTTCAAGGGCTGTTGGGGGTTTGGGAGTGGTGGTTTGGGTTTGTTTGTTTGTTTTTCTCTCTCTCTCTCTCTCTCAACATTTGCTGAGCTTCCTTAAAACAATTGTTTTGAATTCTTTGTCAGCTATTCTGTATCCATTTCTTTTGAGTTAGGAGCTAGAAGATGATTGTGTTCTTTTGGTGGTGTTATTTTTCTTTGGTATTTTTGTGTATCTCTTTGCCTTATCTTGATGTCTGTGCACTGAGGGAAGCCCTCACCTCTTGCAGACTTTGTGGACTTTCACTGTGAAAAGACCTTCCCCAACTTGTATTTGGGGGTAAAAAAGGGGAATTCATAACCCACTTGAATCAAATGTATGGAAGATGATATGTCATGAGCTTTGTAATGTTTTGAACAACCAATAATAAATAAATAAATAAATAAATAAATAAATAAATAAATAAATAAATAAGAGATTAAAAAGAAAAATAAAAATCTAAACTTACCACCCCCCCCCCAAAAAAAAAGACCTTCCCCTATGGGGAATGGGAGGGCCCTGGCTCAGTGGAGTGCAGCTTTCTGGCAGGAACAAGGGGCCATCTGTGTAGTCTCTGTTCAGCTCTGCCAGCTGAGGTCACTGGCGACTGAAATTGCAGGGATCTTCTGTGTCCAATAGTGTAGATATCCACAGTGGGACAAGGGTTTCTGGGGTCTTCAGTGGCGAGGGCTGCTAAAGTGTTCCTAATAGCTTTTTCTTCCATCAGGAAATTTGTGGCTGAGGGCTCCCTCTCGGCACTGCGTTTGTTTTGCAAGCCTACTTGTGGCAGCAGTGGCACTAGTGTCTGATACTAAGGAGCAGCCATGGAGCTGACGCCTGAAGTACAGGCACCCATGGAGGGACTATGGCTCTGGAATGTGAGGCAGTAACAGCCCTGGTGCCTGGAGCATGGACACCCTCACTGCTGCACTGGTAACAGACATGTGCTTAGGAAACAGCCATCTAGAGAGTCTCTGATGTGTCAGTCTCACCACTGATACTTTCTAGATGGATATTTTCTGCTTTTTTGAGCCACTGTGTTGCTTCAGATTTTCTAATAGACCCAAGAGCCCCCTCTACACTATCTTAGTTTGTATATAGCTGTTTGAATTTGAATCTTTTTGAGAAAATGAGGCTAGTATCTCCTATTCCACCATCTTGGTGATGTCACTCCCAGAAAAAAAGAAATTTTAATCAAATGAAGAAATGTTTAAAGAAACTGCATTTTATTCATTATATCCTTGCTACATCTTAAATTGTTGCAGCCCAAATATAGAAGGACTAGCTATAGGGACTGGAGTTGTGGCTCAGTGGTAGAGCACTTGCCTTGCATGTGTGAGACACTGGGTTCGATCCTTGCCACCACATAAAAACAAATAAACAAATAAACAAAATAAAGGTATTGTGTCCATCCACAACACACACACACACACACACATACACAAACACACACACACACACACACACACACACACACATATGGACTGGCTGTGGAATTCCCTAAACTATAAAGTGACATTTTCATTCTTTCATTTTAATTACTAAAATGTGAACTTTCTTTATTATAACTTCTCTCGCCTTCAAAGTTTCTGCAATTGCAATTGACAGCCTTTTAAAAAACTGTTGTAAAAAATAAATGTACTGTGTTACTCATTATGCTATTGTAAACCTTTCTAGTTAGGGTGATAATTGTACATAATTAAACTTTACACCAAAATTAGCCTTTTTCATGCAGAAGGAACCACTGCAGTATGGTTGAAGCACATTTTTAATTAACTTTATGTTAACTTTCACCTGTATTTAGCTCAAAAAGTGGGAATTTCACTGTATGGGATAAACAAAAGTATCTACCTGTGGCCAAGCTGCTGTTGCTTTTATTTTGCTCACACAGATTTACACACCTGAGTTAGGCTGTCATTGTCTCCTTAGATCCTTCTTTTTCTCTGGGCAGAAACCTATTCCCATCATGATATTTAGAGGCAAGGCCTTTTGGATATGGATAGGACTAGATGAGGTCATTGGGTTGGAGACCCAAGATTGAATCCTTGATAAGAAGAAGTGAAGGAAGAGGCACCAACACCACAAGAAAATGAAAAAGAAAGGAAAGAAAAAGGGGAGAGATGTGAACACATATACACATGTGTGCTCCCATTTTCTTGCCATTGATACTCTGCACTACCTCAGGACTCTACCAGCAAGAAAGTCATTATCAGACGTGGCCGCCCCTCAACCTTAGACCTGCAGAACCCCAAGCCAAGATAAACCTCTTTAAATGTTTCACAGTCTGTGGTATGGGGTTATTAGCAACACATAAAATGGACTAACACATGTTATCACCTCTGCCACTAAAGCAGAGGGTCAGTAAAGTTGAAAAGGCAAACAACTACATCTTTATATTCAGGATCTGTGTTACTCGGTTTTCCATCACTGTGACAGAATACCTGACATTGGTCAATGTAGAGGAGGAAATATTCATTTTGGCTCCCAGTTTCAGAGGGTCCATTGGCTGCATTGCTTTTACACCTGTGGGGAGGCAGAATATCATGGTGGGGAGTACGTGGGGAAACAGAGCTGCTTACCTCACAGTGGCTAGGAAGGAAAGGGAGGGAGAGGGCCAGGGACAAGATAAACCATTCCAGGACACACACCCAGTGACTTATTTCCTTCAACGAGGCCCTCACTTCCTAGAGTTTCCACCTCCCAATAATACGAGCTGAGGGAGGACCAAGCCCTTCAACACATGGGCCTGGGGAGGACATTCCCGATCCAAACTCTAATGGTTATCAGACCCACTAAACATATAGTAATTAATATTTCACATTTTAAAAAAACATTTTGATAGCTGCATTTCAATACAAACCATGGAAAGATTTTTTTAGGCTTTAACAACCAACAAAAAGTGTGTGGGGGGGGGGACATCATCTTAAATCATGACCTTTCTCAGCATACCTGATGACACATTATCATATCCAGCCGGAACCGGGAGGTAGCTGGGCTGTCTGACTCCACTGTTACTCCCATAAAATCCATTTTCCATAGAGTAGCCACAGTCATATTAAAAAAAAAAAAAAAAAAAAAAAATATATATATATATATATATATATATATATATATATATATACACACACACACATTACTCCCCTGCCTAAAATTTCAATAGCTTCCCTTATAGTGATTTTCAGATCCTGTGATGATCAGACCCCCACCTATGACTTCTACTTAATTTTACCCTTTCTCTTCCATCCAGTATGCTCTGGTAACAATGGCTTCTACTCTTTATTACCTGTTCTAAGCTCTATCCTGCCACAGGATGCATTCTCCATTGTCCCAGGTACTGAGATTTCAGTTTGTCTGACTGCTTCTCATTTGGGGCCCCAAGCAAAACACCACCTCCATAAAAACAGAAATTTTTTTTTCTTTCTTTTCTCAAGTTGTACCTAAAGATGGCATGAACTTGTGCTTGTGTGTGTTAAATGTATAAGTGGAATGAGGATATTCTGGCCATAAACCTTAAGAAGTGGTAGAGAATTCTAGAACAATAAACTAAATCTTCTCTCCAAAATAAGACAATAGAAGGCGGGGATCTGACATATAACCAATGTGCGCTTCTTTACGTGCTTCCCTTCTAAGGATGACAGCTGTTACAATATCAGAGTGACCTTTTTGAGGTCTCCTTAGAACTTAAAAGTTGGTGCACCAAAGACATAAACCAGTAGAGGGTGTACTTGGACAGGCTGCAGTTCTGAAAATAAAATTCATTTGTATGAGCAGCAAAAGAAAAAGCAAAGTATATTTGAGACAAAGATCTATTGTGCAAAGGCTTGTCTAAAATTAATTATAAATGGAATTGCTGAAATAAACCTATAAATTATAAGTTCATATAACATATGACATGTTTAATCTTCTTTTAACTGGTATAAACTCTGTACTGTAATCTCTTGAGTGCTTTTATAATGTATGACTGAACACACAAATTATCTTTGTACTTCAATTATATAAACTTGTAAAAGTGTTGCATACAGAAGAAATAGACATTTGTCAGTAGTCTACGTTCCTGTAAGTGAAGAGTTGAGCCAACATTTAAGCCCCGTGTATATTATTCTTTAGAATGTATAAGTATTGTGTAACAGATTTATTTTTTCAATAAAATTATACTTAAAACCAGTATCAAAATGTCATTACATTCCCCTGAGCACACATAAGAACTGACAGGGGAAGAAGTCATCTAAATAACTGCAAATGGAGAGCTAGACTTTTACTTGTGATTTTCTATCTAGTTCTCTCAAAACCACAGATAGATTTGATATTGCCTATCTTATAGGTAATTTAGCCAAGATTTGTGGAAAATTTTCAAGCTAATGTTAGTCCTGGTGGAAGCTGAGATTCAAAACCAATTTCCCTGCTCTTTCCCCTAGTACACATCACTAATATTGAACTCCATTGCATTTTATTCACACAGAAACAATGGTTAATTGTAGTCACATGAAAATTGAAGAGACAGGTAAAAGAAATAATAGCCCATGATTGACATAAGCTAGGGTTTGCAAGTATATGTCACAAGAGCCACCATTTTCTCATTCTCTCTTTTCCATGTCCCTTGTAAACATTGGTAATTGTTCACAGTGGTGTTTTTTTTTTCCCCCACCCAATCCAGATACACTCTCAAGATCTTCTCAAGAAAGTATCATGCAAAACATCTCATTACCAATCATTTGGGGATGACTCTGGAGACTGAAATGTTTACCATCCTTCTTCTAGGTAGTTGTAATAACTGAATGAAACTGATTTGCACATGATTGTTAAAAGCATATTTTCTAAAACAAAACTAGACATATATCTAGTTATTTTACCATATTGACTCTTTGACTCTTTCTTACCAACACCTTCCAGTGCTTCACCTTGTTTAACATACAGAATAGACTCAAACTTGTAATTTAACCAGTAACTACATATAAAGTTAAAGAAACAGGCTATGTTCTTTAAAATGTCAAAAGCATAACTTTTCAAGTCAAAAGCATAACTTTTCAAGTCAAAAACATAACTTGCATAGTTCACCTGTGTTTATGCACAACATTATCTAATCTCCTTTACCCATTATTTACTATGAAATCTTACTAGTACTTGCTTCTCTCTCTCTCTCTCTCTCTCTCTCTCTCTCTTCTATATGATTGACTCTAACTGGTTAATTTAAAAAATTACATGTAAAAAGGAAAGCAGGAAGTCTGAGAACCTAAGGGTCTCTTCGTGGGGAAAAAAGAAGTGCACGACTTCCATGTTGAGGTCTCGTAGCAAATATTTAAGACACTCAGAGTCTAGCTGCATTTGCTTTGGGGGTCCTACTTTATGTTTTGAGGAGATGAAAGAAATGACTATCCAATGCTCTGGATAAATGATCCAAAAAACTAATATACAGATTTTAATTCAAAGGAAAATAAATCCATGTATTTGAAGGTTTTTAATGGTTGGTTTTTCCCTCCAAGGAGGCCAATAATGGAAAGAGATTATGAGAGGGCATCAGTAAGTAGGACCTGGTTCCTGGCTCCACTAATAACCAAGGGAGTTACCTTGAGCAAGCCAGAATGTCTCTCTGGACTTTTAGCTTCTCATATCTAGAGAGAGAGAGACCACATGTCCTCGGAGGCTCGTTCTCATTTTAAACTTCTCAGGGTCTACAGAAAATAAACCTAAACTACATCTTTCTTCTTCCTTTCTATGGTCTCTTACCAAGTCTAAGTTTGATAAAACCTGGCTCTCTACACTACTACGCATCTAAAACTCTAAACATATAAAACTCTATATATTCTAGAATAATGTGCTTATTCAGACACAAAAAGTCTCTACTTTGTTCAGACTCTGATAAGGGAGCATGCGTTCTACAATGTCTAGCCTCTGCTCTGCCCCAACTCAATCAGGCATATTTGGAATAGATCAAAGGCAGGGAAACTTATAGGCTACAGATACCAGGTTAACTCTCCCTGGGTTTTTACCCACAGGCAAAGTGAAATGACCTGCAAATGACCCCATTGGTTCCATATACAAACATTTTCAATTCTTTTTTTTAATATTTATTTTTTAGTTGTAAGTGGATACAATATCTTTATTTTACATTTATGTGGTGCTGAGGATCTAACTCAGTGTCTCAAGCATGCCAGGCGAGTACTCTACCACTGAGCCACAACACCAGCCCCAACATTTTCAATTCTTAAAGAAAGAAAATGTCATTAAAATTTCCCTCTACACGGGAATACATACATACAGGCGTACTGCCAATTAATTCTGGATATTTGAAAATTTTACCTGAAGTCAACTGAAGCTTACTTCATATTAAATAAAAGACTAAGAATATTAATAATATAGTCAACAAAATTACAAGGAAAATATTTAACCTACTTTAAAAATATTCTCAAATATTCTTGTATATTAATTTAAGTATTAAAGAATTTTATCTGTTTCTTAAGATGGTCTTTTTTCATGACAATACTTTGAATGACTACTTTTCTTTTAACAGGCAATCCCAAATTTCTTTACAGTAGTTTAAGTTTTTTTTATTTCCAGCTAGTTTAATTTAATAAAATATAGGAAATTTAGAAATTGCATATGCAGATTTTATTGGACAGATGGTTTTCATCAGAGAATTTTCTGCTGGAGAAATTAGAAGCCAGCTAGTTTAATGTTTTATTTCTCAAATTTTCAGAATAAAAATCAGTGTCTAGTGAATTATAAGTCCCTAGTAAATATTCACTGACTGATTGATTAAATGAGTAAACTTCCCTGTAATCATGTAAAAGTCTTTAGTAATAAATTAAAATTACAAATCCAGAGATTTGGTATGGTTATATCACTTGTATCATATTCTAGTAAAGTAAAACTATTTTATTGAAGTTGATAAAAATGATATAATAGAGTTGGCAAATGGTATTCAGTTGGTATTATAAAAGAAATAAAATTATATGATATTTAAAAGGGTATATACTTTGGAAACAGAAAGAACAGAGATTAAAGACTGATTCCACCAGTTTTTACCTGTGTTGCCTTAATCTAGAAAATTTGCCCCTCTATGCCTTTCTTCTGTAATAAATTGGTAGTGAAAATATTTTACCCATAGCATTATTATAAAAATCTTAATATTAAGAAATTTATTTAGATACCTTCAGTAAGTACAAGAAAAAGTCTCCTGTGGCATGCAACAAATATTTGTTAATATGATACATAAGAATATGTTGTAAAACTAGATTATATTAGTTTTATATTAGCATATTCTGTTAGCACTATAGGCAAACTAAAATTAATGGAGAAGAAATGATAATATATACTTGAGACACAAAAACATATGCTCTGTACAAATGCAACTATCACAAATAAAATGATTTTTTTCCCAACTGCTTCTAAACTTTTTTAAAAAGTAATTAATGTACTTAATTAATATAATTAATTATCACTGTACATGATGCCAGTTTGATGACTTCAGATGCAAGTAAATTATGATGAGACCAATCACATTCAGTTTCTGCTTTCTAGTTTTCATTCTTTTTAATTTAAAAAAAATCTGAATCTCATATATAATTTTTCCTATTACTAAATTATAAACATGTCTTTGACTGGTGTAAGATTCATACAATTTTTGCTGATATCATCCCTGTACCAAGCAGAGTATCTGGCATATCCCAAGTACATAAGAATGAGCAATTAAATGAGTGATAGGGAATAAACTCTAAACATTCACTGGTAAGTCATTCATGAAAGCCCAGTAGTGTTTCCATCTATATGTATACATTAACTGTTAGTGTCTTGTTAGTGGATTCTGATGTTTTTAGGCACTGCCTACACATACAACCAACTTAAGCAACTTTGACAAAAGAAAGCAATAAGCCCCAGTGGAATGCATTTTAATGGCCCTTTCCAAATGCTGCTATTTCATTCCTGAATACACAGTATGTGCCCACGTGGAACCTCAGCTCTTTCTGGAGAATTCTTCCAGGCTTTGGTTTCTTCATCTACTTTTGTCTGTCCAGACATTTTACATGGCAGTCTGGTTTCTTACTGTTTTCCCTGGCTTTGATCTGTTGATATTTGGAGACATTTCCAGAATTTATCTTTTGGTTTCCAGTATCACAACTCAAGTAGAGTTGTCTCAACTAAATACCACAAACCCAGGAAATAAGGGTCACCACCCCATCCTATTTGTACTTCACTGTTAAAGGCATTATGAATCTATGCACTTTTATTTTCCTGAGCTTTATCTAAAATTAGGAAAAATAAAGAATCTCACCTAGTAGCTCAAATTAGTATGGCACCAGCAAATAAAATGAGATTAAATAAGCCAGACACGGTGGCACAGATCTATAATCCCAACTACCTGGGAGGCTGAGGCAAAAAGACTGCAAGTTCAAGGCCTGCCTGGGTAATCTAGTGAGTCCATCTCAAACTAAAATAAAAAGATCTGGGGATGTAGCTCAATGGTAGAGCATTTGCCTAGCATTTTTGAGGCCCTGGGTCTATCTCTAGTAACACACACACACACACACACACACACACACACACACGATGAGATATATGAAAATAATTATTAAAGCCATGAATTATCATACCAGTATAAACTTATAATATAAACAATTAAAAAAACATCCTTTGTGTTTTAAGTTGTACATAGGAGAAAACAAAAGAAAAAACTTGCAGAGAACTGTTTACTATATACTTACTACTATGCACACCATCTCATTTAATTTCCAAACATTGTAAAGTATAGTCCTTCTTATTCTCATCACTTACTTGACTATGAAGGAACTGAGCCCAGCAAAGTGAAGTATCTTGTGCAAGGCCACATAGCTAATTATCAGTGTTCCACTGAAAATTGGGGTTCTCGCAAGTCTCTTGATTGGAAGTAAAAAGGGATTAGAAAAACAGTCAATATTTGAGGTAAGAGAATGCCAAATAGATAAGGTTGTGGGAAACACCCAAGAGAAGAAAGCAAGGTGATTCCTCTCAGAGCCTGCAGGAAGGAGAAAAGAGGTCATCGTCATCTGGACTTATTCAGGATCTGAAGAGGATGCACTTAGCCAGGTTCATTCTAGGTGTTCACCAGTTGAAACTGCAGACATGCCTGTCTCTTAACACCCTGATCTTTCATATCAACGTTGGGAAGTATGATAGGAAAAAATGAATTTAGTAAGTTTTAGGAAATCATTGTGGCTATGCAGCTCAAACTGGGCTTGATCCCAATATTTAATGTAAATGTTCTGGATAGTTGCACTAATTTGTTACTGAATTCTGCTACACACAGACAAAAACCAGCCATGGAACAGTTTTCAGGTGACTGTGTCAAAAAAACAAAAAGAGCCTTCAGTGTTTAGTCTCATTGGGAGAGTGGAGTTTTGGAAAGCACGTCTTTAACCCGCTTGAAATGACAAAGAAGCATGTTAAAGAAGAGTTGTATGGGGAAAACAATTGTTCCAATGTGAAAGCTGGACAAAGAAATGCATTTTACAAGGAGGAAATTTTTGACACAAACTTGAGTTCAATCAAAAGCAATAAAATTAATAAATGAAGAGCATACCTTTCTTTAGGGGGAATTTGGCAAAATAATTTATTCTCAACTCAGCCTTAACTGTAGTAAGAGAAAAGTTGATGTATTTTTGCAAACAAAACATTAACTTAAATTCTTAACAGAAAGCACGTTTATTGTTTTTGATCCAGCTAGTAAATTTTCCCAATAGACATATTTAGATCATTAGCACGAGCTCAGAATCTGTCATCTGGAAACCATCCAAAGGCCAGGGGAGCATCAGAAGAAGCCTTTGGGAATCCAGGAATCCATAGACACACTTTAAATTCTATAGGGTGGTACCATGGAGTCAGCAACAGGCATAGGTTGATCAAATAATTATGTTGTCCACAGCCATATTGTGCAGCCAGGCTACTTAGCCAACTTTCTTTTTATAAAGCAAATCAAAGCAGAAACTGGATTTCCAATGAATAGACTGATTTATAGACTGCAACTGTTCCATTTGTTATTTTTGGCCTTATCCTGTGCTTTCCTATAAGGTATATTATTACCTTAATCTCTAACTTTACCCAGAACCAAGAAAAGGAAACAATTACTGACTCAAGTAGTGCATTCAAGTAAGAGTCCTTTCTAATTATTATATACATGCAAATATATCTCCAGTGTCTCCCAGGATGTTGCCCCCTCCTCACATAGTACATCTCCAAGCTGGTGCCGTGCTTGCAGCAAGTCATTTCAAAGCTCTGTAATTCTGGCAACCTCTGAATGGTGTCTGTGTGATTGTGACCAGGGAATCTCATAGCCAGCAGTCTGTAGCACCTGCTTTTTCCTAAAGTAGGCCCCCTTTTAAATGGGTCCCATCCAGTGTTATAGGGGACCCTGTGCTGATAAGTCAAGTTCTCCATAAGTCCTTGGTTAATAGTGTTGACAGAGGCTCAGTAAGCAGGAAAGATAACTCTACACCTGAATGTGTGTCCATTCCTATGAGGACAAACCTCTGACCCTTCCAAAAAATGGAAAGTTCTATCCATGCAATAGTGAACTTGGCATTGGTGGCCAGTAGATCTTCCCAAGAGAGGCTCCACACTGGGGTTTAGTGAAGGTCAGGTATTCACCAGTGGCAGAAGCTAGATCAGCCATAGGAAGGGGGAGTGCATGTTATCAAGTACAACCTTCATATCATCCATCTCAGCCACCTCCTCTGCCCCTCATGCTAGCACAAGAGTGCCCAATGACAGAGGCTGGTGAGCACTGATTGGCCTCATGATTCTGTCAACTTGATTTTTACTTCCAAGAAGGAGGTTCTCTAATGGGTGTAACACATTCAAAGACCTCCACCCTTAGTGCCCATGCCCATATAGGTTAATTCCATATTACTCCAGACCTCCTTGGCCCAATCTTCCCTTCTTCCTTCCTTCCAGACCTCTATCCAGAGAATGTGTGTGTATGTGTGTTTCCCACCATTTATCATTCCCCACAAAGCAGTCCTCCAGGTATAGCATCCATTGGGAATATTTTGCTTTGCCCTGTATCTCAAGACAACCCACTGACTGAGGTTTTAGTGTAGCAGCCAACCATTTTCATCTTGGACCAAAATACCAAGCCAGGCATCTGAAAATTAAACTCAAGAATTTTTACTTCTGCTAAGGCTGGTCCTACAGAATTCCCCACAGAGATATACACAAACTGAAGATGATGAATTGAGGTACCTATAGGGATGGGTACTGACCACTTAGACAACATAATTTGCTTATGTCCTTTAGCCCTTCCAACTTGTGCCTTGTATTAGTCAGTCTTTCATTACTATAATGCAATACCTGAGATAATAAGCACATAAAGAGAAAAGTTTTATCTTGACCAATAGATCAGAAGATTCTAGGACCTGAACTAAGAAGTTGGCCTCTTTGCTTTCAGCCTGTAGTGAGGCAACACATCATGTTAGCAAGACATGGTGGAGCAAAATCATTCACCTCACAGCCAGGAGGCAAAAGAAGAAAGAAAAGGAAACAGAATCCCATAATCCCTTTCAAGAGCCTGTCCTGGAGACCTCCCACTAGATCCCACCCCTAGAGGTTCCATCATCTCCCAATAGCACCACGTTGGGGACCAAGCCTTTAACACATGGACCTTTTGATGATAGAGGAGAGACATTCTAGATCCAAATTATAGCATGTCTCCTTGTTGCTCCTTCAGCAGGAACAAAACGTGTTAATTTGTCTTTTATTTCAGATGGGCCATCTTGTCATGCTCGCTCACCACAAATCTCTACACATTTTACAGATATGAATGGACCCTGAATCTTTGCAATGTTTATCTCTCTCTTTCTGGAATTCATGCGTCTCATCAGGGTTGCCAGCATGCCTACTTCTGGTTCATGTCACTAATCACCATAATGTTACTGACATCATGAATGGATATGATGATCTGAAGGAAGCCAAGCTTCTCCAAATGTGTTTGGACTATATTATGACAGAGGGTTGGAGACAGTCCTGAGGCAAATGTATAATGTTGTCCTTTCTATATAAAGCAAACTATTTCCCGATCAATATTTTTAAAGTAAAATAACCTACATTTGCCAAATTAATGGCTACATACACGGTTGTATCTGATGTCACATTAATCCATCTGGCAGAGATAGCCTACGTATGTATGTACTGTGAGGGTTGTGATGGAGGCTATCATGTGGTTGAGATTTTCATAGTCTGCAATCAACCTGTGGGATCCATTTGGTTTTTGCCAGGGCCAAAGAGGTGAGTTAAATAGATATAATGGGACCACCACTCCTGCATACTTTAAATAAGGGGCCAACTTTTTTTTTTTTTTTTGGTAAAAAGACAGATGGTAAAGATTTCAGACTTTTCAGACCACATATGGTCTCTGAAGCATATTTTTGTTTTTTAACAATCCTTAAAAAATGTAAAAACCATTCTTAGCTTGAAGGCTATGCAAAAAAATTGGCTATGCACCAGATTTTGTCTATGGTCTGTAGTTTTCCAAACTCCTGCTTTGGATCCTTAAGGTGGCACTCATCTTTGCCATTCCCCGCCCTGGGTTATAATTTGATTATTGATTTACTACATCAGCTGTGGTGAAGGATAGTTTCAGAGGCTTCCTCCTTGCCTTTTCCACTATGCTAGAACTTACCTCTTAAATTAAGACCCAATAAGGGGTTTGTGCCAATTGCCAAGCATGCCAATCTCAATTATACATTTAGAAACTGGGGAAATGATCATGGGTGGGTTGTCAGACCCAATGGATTTTGTCCAGGATTCCATTTATTATCTGTCCCTCATAATTTATGATTAGTCTTATATATAATTTAACTATGAATATTCATAACTTCACCCAAAAAAAAATTTTAAAGTAATTAAGAAAAAATACAGTTGGGACTTTGAGTCGATACTGGCAAACTGGAAGTTGATGAAGAAAATTACCTTATCACTCCAATGACATGAAATTGCTGGGTAGGGTATAGCAGACTTTTTTATTTTTTGTAAAATAACAGCAATTCTCAAAATCCAAAAAAAAAAAAAAAGACATGGAGAGACAAAGAAATCTACAGATGCCAGAAATGAAGACATATATCAATGTCAAAGTAGCAAGTAAAAGCTTAAAATACTAGATCCAAAATGCAGGACCTAGACATAAATATCATGTGCTGATAGATGGGATTTTAATGACCCTCTGGGCATCAGGAGGTAAAGATTATGGCTGTTCATTTTGGAACAAAGCCTTCTTGGTTAAGGAGGGAGCCTCAAAGAGGTGTCCTGTCATGAAACAGACACTGTATACTCCAACCTCTGCCTTCCTAAGCAGCCTTCCTAAGCAGGAAGCAGAACAGCACTTTTTCATCTACCAGTGCTCTCTATGGAAAAAGACTTACTGGCAAGAAGCTAGAAACCCAAGATGGCACCATGCTTGGATAATGGGTCCAAATTTATACCAACCAGATGGAGCTAGAACCATTAAATTTGATTTTTTAAGAAATGTGGTTCAGCACCAGTTAAGAACCCAAGAAAATGCAAAAATCACTCTGTGCTGATTCATCCCATGGCCCAGAGAACCCAAGATTCACAGAGAAAAAGATCTCTCACATGTTAAGCTTACAACAAAAACAAAAATGAAACCATAAGGACAAATGAACCAGTGAGAGGGAGAATCATCAAACATAAACAAGAAAAATCTGCAAATAGCAAATCATCCCCAAATCTGGAAATAGCATATTCTAACATTCTGTAGGGAAAAAAAAGGATTTTATGATGTTTTAAAAAGGAAAAAAGTACATTAAGCAAAAATAAGAATATAGAAGCTGATAATGGCATTAAAGATTCAAATTTTCATGTATTATTGCCCATTATGGACAATGTCTGAGGTGAATAAATAAATAAATATATATATATATTTTTTTTTTCAAGAAGGGGTCAAGGAATAAATTTTTATTATAACCTCTTCTGTATTACATAACATTTATTATTTTCAAAAATAGTAATTAAGAAAATATGAAATAAAGAAAAATGTGAAGGATAGGCTCAGAAGCTGTGTGTGTGTGTGTGTGTGTGTGTGTGTGTAAAACACTATATTTAATGTAATCATGGCTTGATGTGTGGTTCAAAAGGAAAAAAAAGAGCTATAATGAAAAGCAAAAGACCCTAATTCCTCATCAATAGAGGTAAAAATGTGACATGCCCCAAGAATCAGGACTGCGTTTTCTCCCTATGTCCTCTGTGGGCATAACTCAGAAACAATTGAAAATAGTAGAGATATTATACTCCCAAATACTTTCTTGGAATATATTATATCAAAAAGGGTTAGAAGTTGTCACTGTGCTGAACATCTTACACTTATTTTATGGTTTTATTTTGTTTTTACTTTGAAATACATCTCAGAAAGAGCATCTAATCTTCTCAGGGCTTCAAACCTCTAAAAGTCTTATTATAAACCTACATCTATTGGGAATTTCACCAAAAAGCCATGAAATAGGATGTTGGCAACAATGAAGAAAAGGAAGATATTTATCCACAAAACAGTGGAGGAAGGAGGATCAAAACTGCTTACTGGGTGAAGGAAAGCAAAAGGCAAAAATCATGGACAGGTGGAAAAGAAAGAAAGAAGCTCTCACATCAGATGATCTTAAAATCCAGGAGGAAAGGAAAAAGGAGAGGAAGATGCAAGGAAGGAGAAGCTGAACTTACGTTAAATAGAGACAAGAGCTGAAGAGTCAATTTTAAAGAATCTAAACTGCTACAAGGAATAAAATGTGATAAGTATTTTACTACAGGGATTAAATATATTAGCCTTTTTCCCCTGGAGCACTTAAGGAACTTCATCTCTAGCATTACAGCTGAAAATGTAGTGTGAGCTTTAAAAGCTGCACCATCTGATGCAGTATATACTACAATGGTGTACTACCATATTTCCTGAAGAATTCAGGATACATAAATCAGAACCTGGGTCCCCAGCGATATCCAGATCAAACTCTGAGGAACACAGCATTAATATAGCAGAGAAACATGATAGTAAAAATGCATTAAAGTATCTACAGGGAAGGACTTAAAATCAGCATACTTCGGTGACACAGTCACATCAACGTTTATAGCAGCTCAATCTACAATAGCCAAACTATGAAACCAACCTAGATGCCCTTCAACAAATAAATGGATAAAGAAAATGTGGTGTGTGTGTATATATATACATACATACATACATACACTCACACACAAGGGAAGAGGTACTCTGGGTTGACACAAAGAAGTGAAGGGAGGGGGAAGGATATGAGGGTAGGAAAGATAGTAGAATGAATTGGATATTACCCTATGTGCATATATGATTATAGGACCAGTGTGATTCTACATCATGTACAACTAGAAGAGTGAGAAGTTATATTCCATTTATGTAAGATGTGTCAAAACACACTCTACTGTCATATATAACTAATTAGCATAAATTTTTAAAAGGTTAAAAATGTATGAGAAAAAAATTCTATAGTGCTAAATTTGTAAGTGCCTTTAGGAGCAACAGTAGTATAACCTTAAATTCTTAAACAATTGGCATTTACCTAAGAAATACAAACTCAGACTGCATTATATGCTAGGCATTGGGGTTAGAGGTAAGTAAATAGCATTATGATCTGTTAGAACAGCAAGTATACAAATAAATGATTTGATTGACCACACGTCAGTGGAAATTATGGTTTGGAAGAAGGATCTTATTTTAAAATCAGACCAACCAGAAAGCATTTAGTGCTTCTGCTTATAAGACTCAAGAACCTTCAGAATGTTAAGGTCACTGAGAGATTATCTAATAAATACTCTGGTGACTTTATATGTCTTCATATCTATGCTTTTCTTGAACTTCACAAGCAATAATGAAAACACCTACTGAGACAGCCCAGTACAGTTTTACATATGTCAAATTTTTAGGATATAAAATTATATATCTGTGTTAGCCCATGTAAATAGAAAGCACTTTTTGCATAATGATGTATCCAGGTTACCTGCTATGGTTTGAATATGGATTGTCCCCCAAAAGTTCATGGGTTGAAGGTTTGGTCCCCAATACAGCAATGTGCAGGTGTAGGGCTTTTAGAAAGTGATCAGATAATGAGGATTTAACCTCATCAGTGGATTAATCCATTGAGGGATTCATAAGTGAATAGACTATTAGGAGATGGTCGAAACTGTAGGAGACGAGACCTAGTTGAAGGGGTTGGGCCCTTGAGGCCTGCCCCTGGGGACAATATTTTGTGCAGGGCATCTTCCTTCCTCTCCCCATCCCTACCCCACCCCACCCCACCCCTATCCTCTTTCCTTGGTGCCAGTAGACAAGTAGCTTATTCTGCCATGATGTATTGCCTCACCTCAGGCCCCAGAAACAATGGAGCCAGCTGACAATGGGCTGAAACCTCTAAAACTATGAACAAAAATAAATCTTTTCCTCTTTTAAGTTTGTTTTCTCGAGCCTTTTTTGTTAAAGCAACAAAAAAAGCTAACACATCACACCTACTGTAAAGTAGTCCTTTTTTTTTTTTGTAGTATCAGGGATTGAACCCAAGAGCACTTACCAACTGAGCCACCTCCCCAGACCTCTTTATTTTTTATTTTGAGAAAGGGTCTCACCAAGTTGCTTAGGGCCCCACTAAGTTGCTGAGTCTGGCTTTGAACTCACGATCCCACTGCCTCAGCCCCCTGAGCCGCTGGTGTTACAGGTATGTTCCACCACATCCAGCTAAAGTTGACTTCTCTTTATATGAAAATAAATATCAGTATTCCCTTCTAATGTCTTCTCACTGATCAATTTCAACTCTCTAAGTACAATGCAGGACACATCTCTTCTGCATTTCACAAGACAACCCTGGAGATATTTAAAACCAGTGGTTATGTCTTCCTTTAGAATTTCCATCTACAAACCAGCCATACTTTCTAAACCTTCCTCATCTAGACCCCGTCCTTTAAATATACTCTGGTCTATCCGTGTCCCACTTAACCTATGGTATCAGAAGTTTCAACAGATTCCAAGTGTGGTTTTAATAACATTTGATTATTATCATTTGCATTTTTCTGAACAAAAATCCTTTCATTAATCTCTTTAGGATTTCATTTCTCTAGGACAGTCACATCATATTGCTGACTCATGGAGTTTTCTGCAGTTAACTGGAAACTTCTTCACACATGAAGCTAAAAAGCCACACCTCCTCCAGCTAGACTTGTGCAATGGTTGTTTTGGAACATACATGTTTTTCCTTCCATAAGAGCATAGAAGTGTATAGATTTCCCTCTTAAATGTAATGACTCTAACGGCTTCACCTCATCATTCCATCTCTCAAGGTCTGGCCAGATGCTGATGTTGGCATCAGTTGTAATACATTCCCAACTTCATGTCATCTGAAACTTTGTAAAAGATCTCTTCTGATACTGCACAATTCACTAATAAAAATGAATGAATGTGATAATCTAAACAAACCACAACCATGTTATTTAAAAATATAATAAACATGACTATACTTAGAAAAAGTCTATTAAAACCTTCCTCCTAGTTAGAAGTGAATCTAACAGCAGTTTTTCAGAGCAACTATTTGAAAGATATCAATATACCTCACTACCCCATCCTCCAGGAGTTTTTCTCACTTTGTCCCAGAAGAGGTCATGAGAGATGATGCCAGAATCTTGCAAAATCCAACCACTTTGACATTTTCTGATCTAATGGACTGGTACAACGTGGGTTTCTATATTATAAAGGTCACACCGTTCTTCATGAGGGCACCGAGAAAGCTAAAGTGAGATTTAGGAGTATCTTAAAATTATTATAAAAATGGTAAATGTGTTTCATTAAAATAAAATAGAGGACAAGTTTTTTAGGAAGCAGCTCAAAGTTCATTGAACCTGTGGTTTGGCAAGCAAGGCATGCCCTGGGGAAACTTGGAATCCCTCAGCTTTTCCTTTACTTGAAAGATATCATTGGCTTGGCTTTGGAGTTTTTGTGAGGCAAGGTAGAGAGCAGAGAAGGTGTTCCTTCTGAAAGAGGGATTTGTGTTCCACAGAGGCAGGCATGGGAAGTGGCACCCAAACTGTGATGTCATTCTATAATTCAAAGAGAGTCCTTTTATTCTCATATCCATGTCACGCTCACTGTTAGCCAACTCCTACAGTTCCTATCTTCTTACAAAGTAATTTTAAGACTTGGCATAGTCCTCTGTGAGTCTTGATAATATTTAACCACAAAGAGTGATCTTCACTAGAGACAGAGAAAGCAGTAGGGAGAGGTTGCTATACATTCCAGTTTTACTCCAGTACAAAGGACATACGAGAGAATAAGATAGCTTTAAGAGGTCACCAGGGATATCAAACCCAAAAGCAGGTGACATCAATGAGGGAGGCAGTAAGTTTGGAAAGTAGAGGATAAGAGCCCCATCTAAACAAGACAGTAGTTACACAGTTCCAGCCAATTATTACCACACGAGGTCATAGAATCAGAGCTACTAAATCATCTGATTATTTTCGGTGAATGCCAGAAATCTGTATCTTGATGGAACTGGTCCCATTTAAAGCCTAAAACAGCCAGATGTACCACCAGAGCATGGAAGTAGGCAGCTGGTGGCTGAGGATTTGCTCCCAGCTCTACCGTGTAGACAGAGGTGATGGGAAACAAGTTTCCTATGCTGTCAACCCAGCTGTTTACTGAAGTATTCCAGAGGGGGAGTGGGCAAAACCCTGACTAGAGCTGCAGAGTGTGAGATTAGCAGATTGTTATGGTTTGAATAGGTAGTGGCCTGAAAAAACACATGTGTGAGACAATGGGAAAATGGTCAGAGGTGAAATGATTCAATTATAAGAGCAGTAACCTAATCAGTGCATTGATTCATTTGATGGATTAATAATTTGAATGGATTAGTTGGTGGTAAATGTAGGCAGGTGTGGTGTGGCTAGAGGAAGTACGTCACTGGAGCCATGGTTTTGGGTTTTCTATTTTGTCCCTGGTGAACAGAGCGCTCTTTATTCAGACTAAACAAAACTCTGCCCCCTTCCCTGCCCCAAGAAGGTAAAGTTTAGAATAAAGCTTAGCCATCTGAGTCTTTGCATTTCAAAAAAATCTTTTTAATAGATAGTAAGAAATGTAATTTTATAAGTCAAAGCATACATTTGTCTTAAATTATGTTATTCAATCAATTAATTTGTGTTAGGGACTAAAATAGGCTCTGGGGATACATTACTGTCTTAAAAAAGTTCTTGTTTGAGTAGTTTATTTGGTTGAAAAGAGGAAAGTGAGAGAAGAAGGCAGGCAATAAAAGCAAGACAGCTACTAGAACAGGTAACTGGGACTTGGTCCCCCAGAGAGCCCCTGGAAAATGTGCACCACATGGTTACACCATCTAAGGGGCAAGGGATCTGGGAAATTCATACACCAACTATTGTTCTCATTGATTAAATGGTTCTGGGCAATATAGAGTGGTGTTAATTATCCCACATGAGCAAATTAGTTTTCCTTAACTTAAATTTCTTACTCAAAGAGATCAAGGTCTGTTATGGTTTAGATATGAAATACCCCCCCCAAAGATTCATGTTTTGAAAGTTTATTCCCCATCAATATTCTGAGGTGGGCTTTTGGGAAGTTACTTGATCATGAGGGCTCTGACCCAGCTTTGACCCAGATTAATAATTTGATGGCATTATGAAGAAGTGGTGGAAAGTTGAGGAGGTTTGGTCTAGTTGAGGGAAGTAGTCACTGGGGGTGTAACCTGAAAGGGTATTTCTTGTCTCTGGCTCCTTGACTGCTCTCAACTTCCTGGAAGCCATGAGTTGAGCAGTTTTCTCTTCTGCCATACCCTCTGCCATGATGTCCTGCTCCACCTCAGGCCCAGAGCAATGGAGCTGGCCAACTATGGACTGAGACCTCTGGAACCAAAATAAACTTTTTCACCTCCAAGTTGTTCGTATCAAATATTTCCACAGTGGTGGAAAGCTAACTCAAGGTCATCTAATGTAAACCCCCTGAGATGTCAACGGAACAGCAACACTCCTAAGCAGATCACAGCCTACAGTTTGGTCATGAGAAGTTAGAAAATACACAAAACACAATGTATAAAGTGATATATGTATATGTATACTTGGAACTTAAATTTTCTGAGATTTTTTTCAGTGTTGATGTTCTGTATTTATTTTAAAAGAATCACCCTGAAACCACAGCTAGCTAGCATTGCTTGAGTGTTTACTATTTGTCAAACAAGTAACTTGGTCCTAGACATCTTCTCTGACATGCTTAACCCATAGAGTATTTTTCTTTCTTCTTATTATTAATAGTTTTTATTCCTTACCTATTTCTAATTATATCACTTCAGTGTATTTTGTATACTATCAAAAATCCTCTTCTGGAACAAACAGAAGGAGATCGTACAAGTGAACACAGGAGACAGTGAGGAAAAGGCTGAACAAAGAGATGATGTGAAGAATAAATGCGTCTTTTTATTTAATGCAGTGACCCTTTGAGAAGCAAAATGGTTTTGATAAGATCTGAATTTTCTTTCCACTTTCATTATATTTGGCTTCCTGAATTAGTAAAGAGATACCAGAGGATTCTTCTTGCAGGGAAATATTTGCTCTCTCTCAGAGAGTGCCTCTTGATTAAGTGAAGAAAAGATAGATGGCCTTTCTGAGGAGCTGATAAGAAAGTTCATACTAGGTAGAAACTATTTAGAAAACTTTATAGAGCTGATCTAATGAACAAGTATCCCAGGTCATTTATCTAAAATGCTCTGATTGGAGCATTATACGAAAATAAAAGTGCTTTGAGGAGTGTTGAAAAATGATCTCATGGACGCAGAAAGCATGATGACTGAAATAATAACAGACAACCTTTGGATGAAGAGCCATATTCTCTTCCCAGAACCATCCTGATACACTTGGACATCTGTGGGAGTTCTTAATGGTTCTGAGGTTTCTACACGTGAAAAAAAAATGCGGGACTGATTCAAAGCATGTGCTATTTATCAACAGTGATATAATTTTTCACAACAGTTCATGGGGCTGTCAGACAACAGCCATTACAAAGAGGCAGAACTGTAGAGTGAAAACAGCATCCTAGTTCAGTTACAACACAGGTTCAAATTCCAGCACTGCCACCTAGCACTGGCTGGATAACCTGGTACAAATCATTGAACCTTTCTAAGCTTCATTTACCAATCTAAAATTCATCTACCTATAACACATAGAAGTGGTAGGTGTTAATAACATAGGATGGCCATGGAAATCAAATGAGGGACAGAGTAAAAACATAGGGCAAATAATGGTTCTTAACATATTTCCCACAGAGAAATTAACCACTACAAAGATGCTGTGTTTTGTGTCCTAACATCATTGTTATCTGATAATGTAGGAAAATCTTGGGTTATAATCTGTCTCTTTTTAACATCTCTATCTCAATTCTATTCCTAGCAAAACTATACAGTTTTCATAAATGACAATAAATTCAGTCGTAGTAGTCTTTTTCACTTCTGAAATGCCCTGTGTTCTGATATCCTGGTCTTAGTAATAAAGGATGGGCATCTGAAAAGCATCTTATGTGGGAAGAGATATTTCCTTTCCTACTGGCCTCACATAAGAAGCAGAAGTGCACCTGGTTTGAGTCAACTTTCTAAATCAAACTTGTATGAGCTCTAACTCTACCTCACCCTGAGGTATCATTTTAGTGCAAATCAGATGTCTGGCATAGCATGGTGTGGCTTTATAAAGACCCAAAGCCCCTGTGACTGCCTGTTCCCTGCTGGACTGTGTGTTCCCAGACAATGCATCACTGAGTATATGTAGGTTTCTGTTAAAAAGCAATTCATCCCATCATAAAGGCACTGGGCAGATCCACTGGAGTAAAAGAAGGAAATCAAGAGGGAAGGAAGAGGGACGGGGAACAGGAGGGAATGCAGGATGAATTTAACAAAATCTCCCTGTGTATACATAAATATACCACAGTGAATTCCATATATGTGTGTGTATATATATACACACACACACTAATTATTCATAAATAAATAAATGAAATGTCCATAGAGTGCAGGGTGGAGAGGAGGGAAAGCAAGGTTACTGGGGACTGAAATGGAGTAAATCAAATTCCCTGTATGTATGATCTTATCAAAATGAACCCATTATGTATAGCTATCATGCTCTAATTTTAACAAAAAATCAATCCATCAGGTTAATATCCTTCTGGTTACAAAATGAACTACTACATATAGCTATCATGCTCTAATTTTAACAAAAAGCAATCCGTCAGGTTAATATCCTTCTGGTTACATGTATGCCACCATTTCTCCAGGGCCAAGTTACTTCAGTCTGAATTCATCATATGTTAAGTCAATACTAATAATCAAGGTTTTGTGCTTATGTTTGTTGGCGTCCTACTTAACTTTTTAAAATTCATCCATAGCCCTTTATGTTTGGCCTGTAATCCTAGTGCACTTTGAGTTGATTATAAAAATGTATTGATTGCTTTACCTTGAAAACAGTAGTACGGGATCAGAAAAATGGTAAAATTTCCCACACCATGATGATTATATAAAATAAGATAGCAAGGGGAAGAAGAAGGCTCCAAACCTATTCATTCATCATTGGCTAATAAAATTTTAATAATGGGTTTGCTGAAATAAATCCAGCCATCAGGTGCCAGCCCAGTTCTGCTATTGGTATACTGTGGAGACATCCAGCTCTGCGAGTCCTCTATTATCTTTGGCACCAGGTGAGATATTCTTACATCAGTACACTGTATAGAGGAAGCTAGAAATGGAAAGCAAATAAATCAATTCGGTAATTGTTGGTCTTCAAACATTTAGTTTGATAGTTTGTAAGAATGCATTCACCAAAATAAATCCAACCTGTATGTAAAGAGAATACTTGGGTCAGTGGCAACAAACTCACTCTATCCATAACAACTGCCATTAGAAACCACAGCCATCGCTCTCTCTTTAAGTCTAAGAAATGTCATTCTTATGTCCAAGTATAATTAAAAAATGACATTAAAAAATGAATGAATACAAGAAATTTCCCAAACTCACCCACAGTTGTCTGCCTTGACAGAGAATTCCTCATTCCCTTAAAAGAGGCAGTATATTCTGATTTCATAGAACATTGGAAATCCGAATGAAGGGAGAAAGGATTGAGAATTAAGATTTTAGGAGAATAAGAACTTATCTTAGTTTTTCTGTCTCCCTCATCACACACTCTTGAGTATGCACTCATCTTCCTTATGGTGTGTTTTCACTGGAAAGATTTCCTTCATTTTCATTGCTACATATCAATATTGCTACTCTAGGTCAACTGACTGGCATTTTAATTTCTGAGAATAGTCTATTTTGATACAGAATATTTACCATAGCCAACATTAATTGAGGTCTAACCATGTATAATGTTCTTTTAAATATATATCTCATTTGATAATCAAAGTGACTCCATGCAGCATGTTCTATTATTACCTTCATTTTATAGACAGGGATAGAGAAGAAATAAATTGTGAATGGTCACACAGTTCGCTAGTGAGATAGAATAATTTAAGCCAGGTCTATCTGATCTCAAAGCCCATTTAAGTTGACTGCATCCTTACTACTACAATTCACAATGAAAAACATCAAGAGAGTACAAATAAATGATAGATTTTTGTACCTAAATTTTAGGATTTGTTGAGAGCCAACTTAGTAAGATTAGAAACTGCAGGGGGCAAAAAGGGTAAAATACATTAATTCCAAACAGGGAACACCATGCGATCTTCTTAGTTGTAAAGTACTATCTTGTGGTTATTACACTTCAGGTAAAAATTCTGCATACAGTCAATTCCATGACAGAAACCACTACAGTCTGCATGAAGCAGAGAAGGCCTTCACACTTTCTGACTTTGCTTTAACTTGAAGAAGCACAACCAATTCCCTATACTGATTTTTCTGAGGACCTTTTGACCTCTTTGCATGAAAACTGAGTCATCAAAGCAGAAATTCTAGCATCATCTGACTATTCACTAATTTGTTCATAGAGTGAATTGTACAAAGCACTGAAGATAAAATATTATTTAAATTAGATTCTTCCAACTTAAATTTTCAGTATTGGAGGAGAGCTAGAATGTAAAGGAAATTCTTGTCTCAGTGTGTGATTAATATGCAAAGAAAAACAAATGCAAGAACAGAGTGATCACCTGCAGTTGTGTGGTCAAACATGGCAATAGGCCATGTGGAATACATCATTGCATTTTCATTTATATTTTTTCCTTTTATTAAAAAAAGTAATAATAATAACTCCATAGGCTTCTTGGCCCAGAAAAGGGGAATATCATCTCATACCAAATGTTTTTATTCAGGCAGTGAATTCCTGTCCAATCAGTCCTGTAACAAGAGGAATGGCCTATGACAATACTGGGTTAGTCCACACAGTGTAACTGAGTCAACTGGTCAACTGATTTCACTTTTTAGAATCTTCCAGCTTTCTATATAAAATTTTCCATATCAAATTATAATTATAATTAGTAAAACATTAATCCATATTCTAAATATGAGTTAGTATATTTGTGTATTGACTTCAATTTTCTCTTTCCTTCAGTAAAGCGGAAGGACATGGATATGCCTGAGACTTTGAAGGCAGTCATACACTCCTAAGTCACCTCAACCTATTGAAATTATGCCCATAGGAAAGGCAAGAGACCTAGTATTCCTTAGTGTGGCCCCAGAGCAAGCAGAAAGAGAAATCATGGCATTTCAAGAAAAACCTAGTTCAGCAAAAGGGAAAAATGAGCACACCAACTTCCTCAAAGCAGAAGCTGTTCTTCTATTATGACTGGAGTTAAACATGACCCTTGTAATCAGACAAAATATATAACCAATATGTAATATCATTCAAAAGTTCTGGGAAAATCCTTCAAGTCAAAAATAATTTCCACCACTTACTTACTTATGCTTTAAAAAGTGTACAGTTTCTTGGCTGGCGTTGTGGCTCAGTGGCAGAGCACTCACCTAGCACATGCGAGGCCCCGGGTTTGATCCTCAGCACCACTTAAAAATACATAAATAAAATACAGGTATTGTGTCCAACTACAACTAAAAAAAAATCAAGTGTGCAGTTTATTATAACATAACTGAAGATGGTGTTTTAAATACATATAATCCTATAAAAGATGACTTCTAAAATTGCATGCCAATGCATAGAAGGTTTATGCAATAGTCTATCTTGAGAGCAGATTTTTAACAAGGAGGAAAAAAGAATATTTTTCTATCCAAAGACTACCCATATTTTAATACACAGCTCCAATTCTGGATTCCATGTAAAGCCTTCTGAAAAACTAGTTCAAATGTCTACCCACTCCCCCAACATATCCCCTCCTATTATTATGATTTATTTTATTCACCCTGTAAAAGTATAAACTCTGAGTGTTTGATAGGATATATTATTCTTTGTAATACCTATGGCTTTAGCCCGGTGTTACAGACTTACTTAATGTCCAATAATAATTACTAATATTTATAGATTTATTGTGTGTTTATCAGAGTCCTAATTATTATTATTATTATTATTATTATTGTTGTTGTTGTTGTTGTTTTTATTATTATTATTTAGGACTGTTTTTACTTTAAGATTAACATGCTGGGGCTTAGGGCAGGAAGTTAGCTACTTTAGGTCACATAGCCAGAGAATGGTATAACCAGAATTCAAGACCAATTTATCTGACTCCAGAGCCCATGTTTGTAGTCACTACATTACACTAACTCTAGGAATGTTGGTTAAACCAGAAGCAAAAGCACAAAAACATTGGGAAGTTATGATCACAGGAAAGAGAAGCTGATAGTGATGAAAATCAGGTCTTTCCCTGACAAACTTCTGCTAAGAATTGTCCCTATCTGGGACACAGTTTCAAAGTCTTCAATCAGTTATCTTTCATTTAGGATAAGGAAAGGAGATCCACGTGCAACTGTTTTAGAGAAGAAAGTCTTGAGACAATGCTTCCAAATATCAACTCTTAGAGAAGGCAGAAAAAAACCAGTACAGGTACCTTTTTTTAAAGTGTCCATATTAAAGGAATACCCAATCATCTAAATGATGGGGTTTTTTTTCATTTTTTTTAAATATACCATGTACACAAGTGGTTGATATCCAGCCTATCTACAGGCACAGAATCTAGAAAACAATGTGGAAATTAAGTAATTGAAACAAACCCCTAGAAAGTCCTCAGGAAGAAAAAAAAACAGGAAAAATGTCTCTGAAAAGCCTGATTATGTTGCATAGAGATTATTGGAGTATTTGATCACTTGGATATGTAAATATTCATGGGGGCCAAAGATGGAGGAACTACTCCTCATGATATGAGACATACCACTTTTGACTAAAGAAATCCTGGACTCCACAAGTTTGATACTGCTGTTTAGCATATATTTAACTACACAATAATATAAATAAGACAAACAGTATCAATATTAAGTTATTTGATCCTGAAAGAAAAATCATCTCTAATAAACCTCCGCTTAGATAGAGAAGCCCTGGGAAGACAGTGCTTCATCCTTTTCCCGCCTGGGTGTTCCCATCCCACCTCCTGCTACACAAAGTATAAGCTCCATGACCCCCAATTCCATATATAAATTCTCCTGTTGAAGACCAGCCTCTCATCCCGCATGTCTACATTTCCATTGTTTTTTTTTTCCCCACTCTGTTTCAAACTAGTGATAATAAGTTATGTGATCATTTTCTATCACCAACCATAATAAACGAAAGATTGGGTATTTTCCCCCTAATTTTCCAAATTTTTCCCCCCTTCTCCCTATTATGTGCTGATGTTTTGTAATATTGATAGGAAAATTATTCAAGAGAAGAAAGCTTATTTTATTTAATAATGCACTCAAGAGCCAATTCTTAGCTTTAGCCTCCAGAGTAATGAGCAAATCTGCACCGTGGCCTAGACCCAGTCAGAACAAAATAAAGCCACAGGGTGAACAACTTACTAGAAAAAGAAGCTTTATTGCTTGAAATGAATGTTTGTTTGGAGAACAGAGATACCAAAAAAAAGTGGGGGGGAATAAAATCAGACTTAAATGTATTTAACTGATGCAGGTAAATAATCCTACTATTAGTTAAAAGAAGAAAATTATCTACAATGAGAAATGAACTTCACCAGATAAGTATGACATAATCAAAAAGTAGATTTAAGGACTAGAATTTCAGAAATGATATATCACTGATATAGTAGTAATAAAATTTTACAGTTTCCAACACCGAAGCTATTCCAAATGTAACCCTAGAGGGTAAGTAGGGCTTATTCAGCTTAGCCCCACACACGCCTAGAGTACTGTCCAGAGATACCACCCCTATTTCAGCTTTATTTTCACTAGAGTTCCAAAGCACTAGGCACACCAAGAGGAAAGGCAGCTCTTCAGTGGTAGAGCTAAATTCAAAACCAGGCATTCTAATTCCAATCCTCACCAGCTCAGTAACTTTTCAGTATCTTAACTTCTTCAGTTGTTAGGTGACAATGATAATGTTTACACCTAACATGGATTATTATAAGGGCTACATTATTTAAAAAACATAAAGCATTGAGAATGGTGCTAGATACATTGTAAGTGCTTAACAAATATCAAATTACTCTCTCTCCAGAACAAAGCAAGGCAAAATAATGTGTTATTGCAACCAGGGTACTCAGCCTTAGATTCCCAGTGGGTATACTGGATCCAGGATGAATACTGTTACCTGAATGACTTAAAACAAATATAAGACAAAAGGCCTACTCTGGTTAACTTCCACCCTCACACCAAAATCTACTACTTCAGTGTGAAGAATGACCACAGGTCCCAACAAGAGGTAGAGCTCAAAAAGTCACAGCATAGTCATTTGGGATAGAATTATTTTATTTTTCACACTTCCCATCCAGGGTCAGCCACCAGAAATTGACTCAATAAATGATTTCAAATTCGGCCACTTCCTGTTCTGTAAGGATAGAACAGAGAGGAGGAGGTAAGAGCTTCTGCAGGCAACATACACACTTTTATGAGCTACAATGGCATTTACCATTCACACATCAAGAAAGAAATACAATATGGAGTCTTCTGTTCCTCACTCTCCCTCACTTTCCACATGCAACTGATACGCAGTATATCTCTGCCTGGGCTGCTCTATTTCAGGCCTATAGAATCTATTTCCCAAATTTCTGACTAGTCTTTAGGAAGCAAGCTCTTCACCCTCCAATCCAATATCTAGAGTGAAAGCACAGATAATGTGTTTGATTGCAAAAAGGATCACAATGCTAGCTAGCTCCATCCATCAAGGAACAGCCTATTTCTCTATCCGGGATAGCCATGTCAATCTCAAATAGCCTAGTGAATTATTCTGTTCAACAGAGAGCAGCAGAAGTGACACTGCACGGGGGCCAAGCCCAGGCCTCATGGGACACTGCAGTCTCTTCCCTCATTGCTCTTAGAAATCTGAACCCACCATGTAAAGAGGATAGGCAAGTCTGCTCCATAATGAAGGCTACACAGCCCAGTCACCTTGACACTCTGAGTAGGAGCCAGTCATCCTGAATGCTTCAGCAGCCAACTCAACCTTCCAGCTGGCTGCAAACATTTGAGAGAACCTAACAGGACCAACAGAGCTGGTCCACAAATTGGCCATCTGACCCACAGAGTGGAGAAGAAAGTAAAGAACGATTATTTTAAGCTATGAACTTTTGAGGTAGTTTGCTAAGCAGCAAAACAAAACAAATACAGGTTCCATTCAATGCTTTGGACACTGCAGATACAAATACCAATTAACATAGAAACAACTTCCATAAAGAAGAAATTATAGGAGATATAATGATAATTAGAAACTCTTATACATAAGAGATTTTAATTTTACCTCTCAACCCATAAAGCTAAAAGGGTAAAAATAAGCATCTAAAATATCAAAATAACATAAGGTAACTTCATTAATATTTATTGACTTAGAGGCCTTAAAAATAAATGATACCCTTTTAAAATACAATAAAAGTAGAAATCAAATACAAAATAACAGAAAGCTCCTCCGTCTGAAACTTTAAAACTCAAGCAGAATTTCTAGAAAGTAACAATTATGAAAATACTACATATTAGTCTTTAACTGACCTAAAATACTGTTTAGAGGAAGTTTTTGGCATTAATCTATGCTAATGAAGAGGAGAAGGATGAGAGGAAGGAAAGGAAATGTACTAGGGAATAAAATTAACCAATTATTTTGTTATATTGTGCAAATATATGAGAATGTAGCAAATCCCACTATTATGTGTTATAATGAATTAATAAAAAATACATATGTTTGGGCTGAGGTTGTGGCTCAATCATGAAATTCATATGGAAAAATAAAAGACCCAGAATAGCAAAAACAATGCTAAGCAGGAAGTGTGAATCAGGTGGTATAGTGATACCAGACTTCAAACTATACTACAGAGCAATAGTAACAAAAACAGCATGGTACTGGTACCAAAACAGGCAGGTGGACCAATGGTATAGAATAGAGGACACAGAAACCAATCCACAAAACTACAACTATCTTATATTTGATAAAGGGGCTAAAAGCATGCAATGGAGGAAGGATAGCATCTTCAACAAATGGTGCTGGGAAAACTGGAAATCCATTTGCATCAAAACGAAACTGAATCCCTTTCTCTCGCCATCCACAAAAGTTAACTCAAAATGGATCGAGGAGCTTGATATCAAATCAGAGACTCTGAGAGGTAAATAGGGAGTCTACATCATGGGAACAAATTTTTACTCCTCACACTTCAGATAGAGCCCTAATATCCAGAGTATACAAAGAACTCAAAAAATTAGACAATAAGATAACAAATAACCCAATCAACAAATGGGCCAAGGACCTGAACAGACACTTCTCAGAGGAGGACATACAATCAATCAACAAGTACATGAAAAAATGCTCACCATCGCTAGCAGTCAGAGAAATGCAAATCAAAACCACCCTAAGATACCATCTCACTCCAGTAAGATTGGCAGCCATTACGAAGTCAAACAACAACAAGTGCTGGCGAGGATGTGGGGAAAAGGGTACACTTGTTCATTGTTGGTGGGACTGCAAATTGGTGCAGCCAATTTGGAAAGCAGTATGGATATTTCTTGGAAAGCTGGGAATGGAACCACCATTTGACCCAGCTATTCCTCTTCTCGGTCTATTCCCTAAAGACCTAATAAGAGCATGCTACAGGGACACTGCTACATCGATGTTCATAGCAGCACAATTCATGATAGCAAGATTGTGGAACCAACCTAGATGCCCTTCAATAGATGAATGGATAAAAAATGTGGCATTTATACACAATGGAGTATTACTCTGCATTAAAAATTGACAAAATCATAGAATTTGGAGGGAAATGGATGGCATTAGAGCAGATTATGCTAAGTGAAGCTAGCCAATCCCTAAAAAACAAATGCCAAATGTCTTCTTTGATATAAGGGGAGTAACTAAGGACAGAGTAGGGATGAAGAGCACGAGAAGAAGATTAACATTAAACAGGGATGAGAGGTGGGAGGGAAAGGGAGAGAGAAGGGAAATTGCATGGAAATGGAAGGTGATCCTCAGGGTTATACAAAATTACATACAAGAGGAAGTGAGGGGTAAGGGAATAATAACACAAGTGGAAGAAATGATTTACAGTAGAGGGGGTAGAGAGAGAAGAGGGGAGGGGAGGGGAGGGGAGGGAGGATAGTAGAGGATAGGAAAGGCAGCAGAATACAACAGACACTAGAATGGCAATGTGTAAATCAATGGAAGTGTAAATGATGTGGTTCAGCAATCTGTATTCGGGGTAAAAATGGGAGTTCATAACCCACTTGAATCAAACTGTGAATTATGATATATCAAGAACTATGTAATGTTTTGAACAACCAACAACAACAAAAAAAGAATGGATGAGAAACCATGAAAAGAAGAACGAGAGTGAATCAGCCCCAATAAATATTAAAACATATTCTAATAGCTTAATAATTTAAAGAATATAGGACTGCTATAGAAATAGGCAGACCACAAAAAGTAGAACAGTAAGTTCAAAGGTAGGCCCAAGTACATATATAATTTTTATATAAAGATGTTATTTCAAATCAGTGACAAAAAGATAGACTACTAAGTTTGGGGTTGGGGCTTAGAGCTAGAGTGCTTGCCCAGCATGTGTGAGGCCCTGGGTTCAATCCTCAGCACCACATTAAGATAAATAAATAAAATAAAGGTTTTTTTGGGGGGAAAAGGTGGACTATTCAACAAATGATCTTAACACAGGTATGCATCTGAAAAAATAAAGTTTATTGGTAACTGAAACTGTAATTTAAGAAAAATTCCTAAGAGATGAAATAAATAAATGCAAATATGAAACACTCAAAGTAACTGAAGATAACACAGAAGAATTATTTTACAACATTGGAGAGCAAAAGGTCTCCGAATAACTCAAAGAACCAGAGATTATAAAAGCCAATACTGATTAATTTGATTATTGTTCCAATATCCTGATTCTGCACCTTCCTCAACTCCTCCTCCAACTACCTTGTTTAATATCCTGTTTCAATCATTCACTCCAGGAAAACCACCACTTTGTCATTTCCAATTATCTCAATCTCTCCATAATCTCAATTTCAAGAACCTTCTGTCTGACCAACAACCCCTCTAACACTTTTATTCCAACAATCCTACATTTGGCCATTATATTTGTATAATTGAATAAAATGCAGAAAGGTTTTTGTATAAATGAATAAAATGCAGAAAGGTCTTTGTATAAATGGATAAAATGCAGAAAGGTTTTAATTATTATTACAACTACTGAGCTGTTTTCTTATCATTGTGATAGTAACCATTTTAATGTTGCTTTTTCTATTTCTAGGTTTATTTAGTCCTTCCCCCAGAGCTGCCTATTTCTTATGCTTATTTATATTAAATTGGACAGCTTGAGGATGGAGAGAAAGTTCTATTGCCTTATTAAAACTTTCTATAGTAGAATGTACTTCCCTGCAGTAAGGATACTTTGACTGCTGTTAGTACATCACATGGCAGTTCTTTTTTAAAACACCCTTGGAGTCATGCTTACTATACTGCATAGTTCACTGTAGCCCACAACTGACGACCAATCTTAGAAATCTTATTTACACAGTTACTAGTTTATGTCCTTAATTACAAATCTGTTGCAATAGTCAAAAAAAAACAAGCTTCCACATGTTGTATGGTTTTTTCCTCTCAGTTGATCAGGACACATTGACACTTATGATTTTTTCCCTTTGAACTTTATCTTTAAAGAATATAGGACTGCTATAGAAATAGGCAGACCACAAAAAGTAGAACAGTAAGTTCAAAGGTAGGCCCAAGTACATATATAATTTTTATATAAAGATGTTATTTCAAATCAGTGACAAAAAGATAGACTACTAAGTTTGGGGTTGGGGCTTAGAGCTAGAGTGTAATTTGATCTCTAGTAATTTGATCTCTACTGAATGAATCAATCCATCAAAGTCTGTTACTTATATTGATTAGCACTTATAATACTATTGGCACTTTATCACTCAAAAGCTTGATAATTTACTAGAACTCTTGAAGGCTTGTTTTAATAACATTCTATACTTGAAATCATTCAAGTATAAAAGAAACACTGTAATTCTAATTCCCTAATTTATTTTGCCATCTTTTCTCCTTAAAGTTTTTTTTCTTTTTTTATTGATTGCTCAAAACATTACAAAGCTCTTGACATATCATATTTCATACATAAGCTTCAAGTGAGTTATGAACTCCCCTTTTTACCCCAAACACAGATTGCAAAATCATATCAGTTACACATCCACATTTTACATAATGCCATACTAGTAACTGTTGTATTCTGCTACCTTTCCTATCCTATACTATCCCCCCTCCCCTCCCCTCCCATCTTCACTATCTACCCCATCTACTGTAATTCATTTATTTCCTTGTTTATTTTCCCATTCCCCTCACAGCCTCTTATATGTAATTTTGTATAACAATGAGGGTCTCCCTCCATTTCCATGCAATTCCCCTTTTCTCTCCCTTTCCCTCCCACCTCATGTCTCTGTTTAATGTTAATCTTTTCTTCCTGCTCTTCCTCCCTGCTCTATTCTTAGTTGCTCTCATTATATCAAAGAAGACATTTGGTATTTGTTTTTTAGGGACTGGCTAGCTTCACTAAGCATAATCTGCTCTAGTGCCATCCATTTCCCTGCGAATTCCATGATTTTGTCATTTTTTAGTGCTGCATAATACTCCATGGTGTATAGATGCCACATTTTTTTTAATCCATTCATCCATTGAAGGGCATCTGGGTTGTTTCCACAGTCTAGCTATTGTGAATTGTGCTGCTATGAACATTGATGTGGCAGTATCCCTGTAGTATGCTCTTTTAAGGTCTTCAGGGAATAGTCCAAGAAGGGCAATAGCATGGTCAAATGGTGGTTCCATTCCCAGCTTTCCCAGGAATCTCCGTACAGCTTTCCAAAGTGGCTGAACCAATTTGCAGTCCCACCAGCAATGTACAAGAGTACCCTTTTCCCTATATCCTCGCCAGCATTTGTTGTTCTTTAACTTCATAATGGCTGCCAATCTTACTGGAGTGAGATGGTATCTTAGGGTGGTTTTGATTTGCATTTCTCTGACTGCTAGAGATGGTGAGCATTTTTTCATGTACTTGTTGATTGATTGTATGTCCTCCTCTGAGAAGTGTCTGTTTAGGTCCTTGGCCCATTTGTTGATTGGGTTATTTGTTATCTTGTTGTCTAATTTTTTGAGTTCTTTGTACACTCTGGATATTAGGGCTCTATCTGAAGTGTGAGGAGTAAAAATTTGTTCCCATGATGTAGGCTCCCTATTATCTCTCTTATTGTTTCTCTTGCTGAGAAAAAACTTTTTAGTTTAAGTAAGTCCCATTTGTTGATTCTTGTTATTAACTCTTGTGCTATGGGTGTCCTATTAAGGAATTTGGAGCCCGACCCTACAATATGTAGATCAGAGCCAACTTTTTCTTCTATCAGACGCAGAGTCTCTGATTTGATATCAAGGTCTTTGATCCATTTTGAGTTAAGTTTTGTGCATGGCGAGAGAAAGGAATTCAGTTTCATTTTGTTGCATATGGATTTCCAGTTTTCCCAACAACATTTGTTGAAGATGCTATCCTTCCTCCATTGCATGCTTTTAGCCCCTTTATCAAATATAAGATAGTTATAACTTTGTGGATTAGTCTCTGTGTCCTCTATTCTGTACCATTGGTCCACCCGCCTGTTTTGGTACCAGTACCATGCTGTTTTTGTTACTATTACTCTGTAATATAGTTTGAAGTCTGGTATCGCAATACCACCTGATTCACACTTCCTGCTTAGTATTGCTTTTGCTATTCTAGGTCTTTTATTTTTCCATATGAATTTCATGATTGCTTTATCTATTTCTACAAGAAGTGCCATTGGGATTTTGATTGGCATTGCATTAAACCTATTGAGAACTTTTGGTAATATCTCCATTTTAATGATGTTAGTTCTGCCTATCCATGAACAGGGTATATTTTTCCATCTTCTAAGATCTTCTTCTACTTCTCTCTTTAGGGTTCTGTAGTTTTCATTGTATAAATCTTTCACCTCTTTTGTTAGGTTGATTCCCAAGTATTTTATTTTTTTTTTTTTGAGGATATTGTGAATGGAGTGTTTTTCCTCATTTCCATTTCAGAAGTTTTGTCGCTGATATACAGAAATGCCTTTGATTTATGCGTGTTGATTTTATATCCTGCCACTTTGCTGCATTCATTTATTAGTTCTAGTCATTTTTTTGTAGACCCTTTTGGGTCTTTTAGGTATAGAATCATGTCATCCGCAAATAGTGATAATTTAGGTTCTTCTTTTCCAATTTTTATGCCTTTAATTTCTTTCGTCTGTCTAATTGCTCTGGCCAGTGTTTCGAGAACTATATTGAATAGAAGTGGTGATAGAGGGCATCCCTGTCTTGTTCCAGATTTTAGAGTGAATACCTTTAACTTTTGTCCATTCAGAATGATGCTAGCCTGAGGCTTAGCATAGATAGCTTTTACAATGTCAAGGTAAGTTCCTGTTATCCCTAGTTTTTCTAATGTTTTGAACATAAAGGGATGCGGTACTTTGTCGAATGCTTTTTCTGCGTCTATTGAGATGATCATATGGTTCTTATCTTTAAGTCTATTGATGTGGTGGATAACATTTATTGATTCCCGTATATTGAACCATCCTTGCATCACAGGGTTGAATCCTACTTGATCATGGTGCACAATTTTTTTAATGTGCCTTTGTATCCGATTCACCAGTATTTTATTGAGGATTTTTGCATCTAGGTTCATCAGAGATATTGGTCTGTAGTTTTCTTTCTTTGAGGTGTCTTTGTCTGGTTTCAGAATCAGGGTTATGTTGGCCTCATAGAATGAGTTTGGAAGGGCTCCCTCTTTTTCTATTTCCTGAAATAACTTCAAAAGTATTGGTATTAATTCTTCTTTAAAGGTTTTGTAAAACTCCACTGTATACCCATCCGGTCCTGGGCTTTTCTTGGTTGGTAGTCTTTTGATTGCTTCTTCTATTTCATCCATTGATATTGGTCTGTTCAAATTGTGTGTATCCTTCTGACTCAGTCTGGGCAAATCATATGACTTAAGAAATTTATCGATGTCTTCACTATCCTCTATTTTATAGGAATATAGATTTTCAAAATAATTTCTAATTGTCTTCTGTATTTCTGTAGCATCTGTTGTGATATTGCCATTTTCATCCTGTATGTTAGTGATTTGAGTTCTCTCTCTTTTCTCTTCGTTAGCATGGCTAAGAGTCTGTCAATCTTATTTATTCTTTCGAAGAACCAACTTTTAGTTTTGTTAATTTTTTCAATAGTTTCTTTTGTTTCAATTTCGTTGATTTCTGCTCTGATTTTAATTATTTCTTGCCTTCTGCTGTATTTGTTGTTGTTTTGTTCTTCCTTTTCTAGGGCTTTGAGATGAAGTGTGAGCTCATTTATTTGTTGGTTTTTCTTTTTTTTTTTTTTTTTTTTTGAGGAATGACCTCCAGGCTATGAATTTCCCTCTTAAAACTGCTTTCATTGTGTCCCATAGATTCCGATATGTTGTGTCTGTATTTTCATTTATCTCTAAGAATTTTTTTATTTCCTCC
The DNA here is from genome assembly GCF_964194105.1 of Spermophilus citellus. Lineage (NCBI taxonomy): Eukaryota > Metazoa > Chordata > Mammalia > Rodentia > Sciuridae > Spermophilus > Spermophilus citellus. The sequence continues at coordinate 46,261,563 of NC_138194.1, read as the reverse complement.
TTTATGTCTTCTGTAACCCATTGATCATTCAGTAACATATTGTTCATTTTCCATGTGATATAGGATTTTCCCTTCCTTCTTTTATCATTGATTTCCAGTTTCATTCCACTATGATCGGATAAAGTGCATGGTATTATCTCCACCCCTTTATATTTACTAAGGATTGCCCTATGGCATAATATATGGTCTATTTTTGAGAAGGATCCATGTGCTGCTGAGAAAAATGTATATCCACTTGAAGATGGTTGATATATTCTATATATGTCAGTTAAGTCTAGGTTATTAATTGTGATATTGAGTTCTATAGTTTCTTTATTCAACTTTTGTTTGGAGGATCTGTCCAATGATGAGAGAGGTGTGTTGATGTCACCCATAATTATTGTGTTGTGGTCTATTTGATTCTTGAACTTGAGGAGAATTTGTTTTATGAACGTCGCAGCACGATTATTTGGTGCATAAATATTGATAATTGTTATGTCTTGTTGGTGAATGGTTCCTTTTAACAGTATATAATGTCCTTCCTTATCCCTTTGGATTAATTTAGTCTTGAAGTCGATTTTATTCGATATGAGGATGGCCACCCCTGCTGGCTTGCGAGGACCGTGTGCATGGTATATTTTTTCCCAACCTTTCACCTTCAGCCTGTGTACGTCTTTTCCAGTCAGATGTGTCTCCTGGAGGCAGAATATTGTTGGATTTGTTTTTTTAATCCATGTTACTAGCCTATGTCGCTTTATTGGAGAGTTTAAACCATTAACGTTTAGAGTTACTATTGATGTATGTTTTGTACTTCCAGCCATGTTTGATTATTTATCTCTCTTTTTTTTAAAATTTAGTTTGTTTCTCCATGGTTAGCTTCCCCCCACCGTCTGTCCTTATTGAGGTACTTCCCACTGTTGGCTTTGTTTATTGTTATTCATTTCTTCCTCGTGTAGTGTTTTGCTCAAGATGCTTTGCAATGCTGGTTTTCTGGGTGCAAATTCTTTTAGCTTTTGTTTATCATGAAAGATTTTTATTTCATTGTCATACCTGAAGCTTAATTTTTCTGGATACAGAATTCTTGGTTGGCATCCATTGTCTTTCAGTGTTTGAAATACGTTGTTCCAGGATCTTCTCGCTTTCAGCGTCTGTGATGAAAAATCCATTGTTAACCTTATTGGTTTACCCCTGAATGTAATCTGCCTATTTTCTCTTGTAGCTTTTAATATTTTCTCTTTGTTCTGTATATTGGATATCTTCATAACAATGTGTCTTGGCGTTGGTCTACTGTGATTTTGTATGCTCGGTGTCCTGTATGCATCTACAATTTGTATATCTGTTTCCTTTTTTATTTCTGGGAAGTTTTCTGTAATAATTTCATTTAGTAGGTTACTCATTCCCTTGGTTTGAATCTCTATCCCTTCCTCTATCCCGATGACTCTTAAATTTGTTTTTTTTATGTTATCACATATCTCTTGGATGTTTCTCTCATGATTTTTAACCAGCCTATCAGAGTTGGCTAGACTCTTTTCAAGATGATATATTTTGTCTTCATTATCTGACGTTCTGGCTTCTACTTGCTCCACTCTATTAGTGATACTCTCATTTGAGTTTTTAATTTGGTTTATAATTTCCTTCATTTCTAAGATTATTGTTTGATTCTTTTTTATAATCTCTATCTCCTGATAAAGATGCTTAACTTCTTCTTTTATCTGTTTATGTAATACATTCTCAATGTGTTCTTTCGCTGCTTGAATTTGCTGTCTTGTATCCTCTTTAAGGTTCCGTTCCATCTGACTAAGGTGTTCCTTGAGTTCTTTATATGACCATTTTTCTGATGACTCTATATCCTCCTGAATATTTAGGCTGCCCTGCATTGTTTGCACTCCTTTTCTTCCTTGATTTTTCATGCTGCTCATGTTGCTTCTTGTTCTGTTTGACTGCTGAGTTACTGTTTACTCCTATAGATTTATTTGATGCTTGGGAGGAAAGGTATTAGAACGGAAGGGAGGAAGTTACTAAAGAGAATGAGAGTAACCAGGTAGAATTCAAGGAAGGGGGAATTAGAAAATTGAAAAGAAATGTAAAGACAGAAGAAAAGAAGGAAAGAGAAAAAAATAGAAAATTAAAAAGAATTTAAAGAAAAATAATAATAATAGAAATGAAAAATGAAATTAAAAAAACAGAATAAAATAAAATAAAATGGATTAAAAAAACATTTAAAAAGACAGCAAAAAAGAAGAAAAAAAAATTTTTAGATGCAGTCCTAGAATTTGATTAACTTCCAGTAGATGGAGCTATGCCCATGGGGCCAAGTTTCTCTTCTCAGTAGGCGGGAGCAATCACTGTGCAGCAGTTCTTCCTCCTGGACTGGGCGGGTCTCCACACCTGCTGTTCGCCATGTGGGCGGGGCCTTTCGCAGAGCCGGGGGTGGTTTGCAGCACCGGGCTGGCAGGTGGGGGATGGTCGTTTGCAGCTCTGAACCGCCAGAGGCGGTTCACAGAGCCGGGCCAGCGGGGACCCGGCAGGCAGCACCCGCTCCCACACTCACTGCAACATGTGGGCAGCGGCCGCTTGGCGGCGGCCCGTGGCGGTTCAGAGTCGGACGCGCAGGGGCCCAGGCAGGCAGCGCCTGTCCACACGTTCGCTGAAACGTGTGGGCAGCGGGCGTTTGGCGGCAGCTGATAGCTGCTCACAGAGCCGGGCTGGCTGGGGCCCAGGCAGGCAGCTCCCGCTCCTAAGCTCGCTGCAACATGTGGGCCGCGGCCGTCCGGCGGCGGCCGGCGGCGGCTGGCGGCGGTTCACAGAGCCGGGCTGGCGTGGGCCCAGGCAGGCAGCGCCCGCTCCTAAGCACGCTGCAACGTATGGGCAGCGGCCAGTGGCAGAGCCAGGCCAGCAGGGGCCCAGGCAGGCAGTGCCCGCTCCTAAGATCGCTGCAACCTGTGGGCAGCGGCGGCGGCGGTTCACAGAGCCGGGCCGGCGGGGTCCCAGGCAGGCAGCGCCCGTTCCTAAGTTCGCTGCAACGTGTGGGCGGCTGCCCGCAGCGGTTCACAGATCCGGGCCGGCGTGGGCCCAGGCAGGCAGCGCCCGCTCCTAAGATCACTGCAACGTGTGGGCAGCGGCCGGCGGTGGTTCACAGAGCCAGGCCGGCAGGGGCCCAGGCAGGCAGCTCCCGCTCCTAAGCTCGCTGCAACGTGTAGGCAGCGGCCGGCGGCGGTTCACAGAGCTGGGCTGGCGTGGGTCCAGGCAGGCAGCGCCCGTTCCTAAGTTCGCTGCAACGTGTGGGCAGCGGCCGGTGGCAGTTCACAGAGTCGGGCCGGCGTGGGCCCAGGCAGGCAGCGCCCGCTCCCAAGCTCGCTGCAACGTGTGGGCAGCGGCCAGCGGCCAGCAGCAGTTCTCAGAGCTGGGCCAGTGGGGGCCCAGGCAGTCAGCGCCCGCTCCTATGTTCGCTGCAACGTGTGGGCTGCAGCCATTTGGCGGCGGCCGGCGGGACTGTGCCCCTGCTCTGCGTTGCCAAGATTCAGTCGTCTGGGACAAGCTGACACCTTCGATTAAACTTACTAGTTCCCGGCAGGTCTCCTTTCAGCAGAATTTTGTTAGAAGTTTCTCAGCAGGACACATGTAGGTGTATTGATGAGTCTCTCCGATCCCTTTACCGCGGAGGCATTGAAAGTGCTTCCTCCTCGCTGGCCGCCATGTTCCTCCTTAAAGTTTTCTATGTCAAACAGAAGCAGGAAGGATATTTTTTAAATGATTCCTAATTTCTATACCTTTTCCTAAAGAATATGTTAGTAATTCCTTTAAGTCTCAACATCTCAAAATATTGGTACCTGTATTAAGTAGGTAACATTTCTATCCTATGGTGCATTTTTATAAGACTGCTTGCCTCTGTCTAATATTCTCTAAGTTAGAATAAATGGGAAGGAAGGATTTTTACCCTATTCAACTCTCCATGTCCCAAGGCACTAACATGAGAGCTCTTCAAATGAAAACAACTCAGTCAATATTTGTTGAATTAAGTCATTAGACATATGGAAGAAAATGTTTATAGATCTGAGTCTTTTAAATTAATGTATCTCCTCTGTGGTAGCTCTCTCCTCTCCAAACGAATCATTTTCCCAGTTTTCTATTAGAGCTCCACATACATTACACAATCAATTTAAAAGGAATAGCCTTGCCCTCCTGGGGAATACCTGTTAAAGATAAGGTGTGTCTAGATACCACGTAACCAAACTTTTGTCTTTCTCAGATCTCATCTCTTAGTTCTGCTTTAAAAGAAAACAGTCATCTCTTGATGTTTATTCTCAGACTTGATGATCTTATGATTTCATATATTTTTATTGTTCATTTGTTGGAATAAAGAGAGGAAAATTTTATTTCTTGGGATGAAACTCTTTCTGCTGGAACAGAATTATTTTTCTCATTCAAATATTTTAGAACTTTATGACATTCAAAGGCAATAAAATATCTGCACCTGCATTTTTGTGGAACGAAAAATCACGAGTAAAACTTAACTGTGTCCATGGGGGTCAAATGGGCAAAATCCATTTGACACCATTAACTTTGAGTCCAAAGTGAATACACAAAACACATTGTACTTCCATATCTGAAAGCATGATCAAAATCTATCTATAATGCCAAACACGTGGAATAAGAGCAACCCAATCAATTAGTCATCTAACATTTAGTCTCCATGGTGCCAAACATCTGGAGACTTGGAAACAGCCAAATGAATGAGTGAATTTTTCACTTTTCTTCCGAATTTTTTTGGCAGCAGATGAACACAGCCAAATGTGGGCACTTCTGATTATGTTGTTACGTTTAGTTTAGATATCAGGTTCCAAAATCTCTTAAAAGAAATAGACTTTCATTATCCAAAAAAATAACTATTTAGAGTACAGTTTTTGTGATTTATTTTGATAAAGAATTAATATGGAACACTTACAATCGTAAAAAACCAAGGTCTGCAAATGAGTTTGAATCCATAGATTTTAGAGAGCAAAGCATTAATGTTCTAGTTCCTAGGAAGATACCTACATTAAGATACTCTGTCTTAAACTTCCTATGTGCCCCATTTTGTTCACTGGGCTTCTCTAATCCTTTCTTTACTATCTCAGAGGTTTCTCCAGGAAGGATGTGGTCCAGGAAAACACCTTCTGTCTGGGAGCAGGAAAACAAAGAGGGTCGAAGTCCAGTGTCCAGAGAGCCGAGTGGGAAAATGTTGGCAGCAGCCTCAAGTGAGGATACAAAGACTGACATCCTAGTCCTGGGAGATGCTCTTTAAAGAAAGTCCAAGAAAATGGCAGATACCTAGGTCAACAGAGAAAGGCTTTAGGAATTTAGACCAACTTCAAGGAAAGGAGAAGAGAAAGGGCCAGAACCCTAAGGTCTGCAATGGGAGACTTCAAAGCTGCTACCCCAGTTCTGTTCCTTTTCCTCTTCTCCGCTTTTACCTCCTGCCCTCCTCACTTTCCTCCTCACTCTCCTCCTCATCCTCCTCCCCCCTCTGTATATTCATGTCCCCAAACACTAAAAAAAAATAAAATAAATTTTAAAACCTCCACAAATAGAACCTTTCTCTTTGACCCAGTCAATCACTCTTTCTCACCACCATTCTAATCCTCCTTTTCTACTGACTAAACTGTTCCAAATTCCTCAGGTCCCTCTAAGCACTCCTCTGACTACCCACCAGACCTATGCACCTGACTCCCTGTAGCAGGATCGTTCCTTATTATTCAATGTTAGATCTTTGTTCCAGCTTAAGCTTCAGGATCCTTCTAAGGGCCCACAATCCAAAATTCTGGGAGTGGCCCTGGCAAAGTGTTCACAAACACAGATTTTGGTAAAATTTGCACCATGGCATGAGGTTGTAGGGCCATAGTTACATCCCAATGTGGCATCTGACACCAGAAGTAGGCTGATATTGAGGAGAACAAGATCTGAAATGTATGGATCCAGAAGCTGATCTGTGGAAAGTTACAGATGGAACCACTGATGCTTGGTCAAAATAAATATTTTCGCTTATAAAAAAGTACTTGGTCAGCCGGGCGTGGTGGTGCACATCTGTAATCCCAGTGGCTCAGGAGGCGAAGGCAGGAGGATCGCCAGTTCAAAGCTAGCCTCAGAAAAAGTGAGGAGCTAAACAACTCAGTTAGACCCTGTATCTAAATAAAATATAAAACAGGGCTGAGGAAGTGGCTCAGTGGTTGAGTGTCCCTAAATTCAATCCCCAGTACCAAAAAAAGTAGTTGATCAATAAGATAGAGTTAAAAATGCATTATATATTTTCCTTCTTAATGGAGATAATAAAATAAATCAGAGTTCCCACCTGTAGGGCACATATCTATAGCATTTCTAAAAATCCTAATATGTCTGTGTTTGAATTAACATATTTTATACATCCCAAATTACTTGATGGTATCTTAGTGTATTGGACACATTTTTTCTTATAAAAGACTAGATATTCTACTCAAATGCCCACAAAATTGCCACCAATACAGAAAAACTTCCTGAAGAAAAAAGTATTCCTGTGACAAAATTCCTATACAGGTTCTAGGGGGGAAATTAAGAGTAATTTAATCACAATCGTGTAGCTGAATATAATGGAGTTGCATTTTTAAGTGAATTTGAATGGCTCATGAATTTTAATTTCAAATTAACTTTGTACAGTTTTCAAAATTATTATTATAAATGAATATATTCTCAAGTATCCAAGAAATGCAAATACATAAACTGAAAGAAACAAACTAGAAGCTTTGTCTTTTAAGTTTGTGATAATTACACCACCTTTACCTTATAATTTGTTACTTCTTTTCTCACCTTCCTCACTTTATCTTAACTCTGAATTTGCAATTTTATATTCATAATTTTGTATTTTCCTAGAGAAACTTCACCCAAACTGTGTTAGCTTTGTGTTCCACAAACCCTGAATTCACCCCTATTGTTTTAGTCAGTTTTCCAGCTGCTGTGACTTAAAGACCCAATCAGCACAATTATAGAGGAGGAAAAGTTTATTGGAGGACTCACAGTTTCAGAGGTCTTAGTCCATAGAAGGGGGGCTCCATTCCTGGGGCTCGAGGTGAGGCTGAACATCATGGCGAGAGGGGGGCAGAGGGAAGCAGCTCCCATCAGAGAGACTCGACTCTCCAGATACAAAATATATACCCCATAGCCACGCCCCAAATTAACCACCACCTCCAGCCACAGCCCACCTGCCTTCAGTTACCACTCAATTAGTCCCATCGGGGATTAATTCATGGATGAGGTTAAGACTCTCACAACCTAATCATTTCTCCTCAGAATCATCTTGCATTGTCTCACATGTGAGTTTCTGGGGGACATGTCACATCCAAACCATAACACCTGCCCCCACCCAGACAGTTGTGTTTCAACTTGGAAAGCTTGTCACAATAGAGACCCAGCCCTGGATCTACAGAATCAGCCCCTCCAGAGGCAGCTTGAGACCTGTGCTGGCAAGGTCTACCTGTGATTCTTAGGCACATTCAAGACTGAGAGATGCTGCTCCTTCAGACATGTTTTCTTGAAAGTATGTAATAATCCACATCTTGCCCATTTCTCCAGATCTCATCCTCATTATTTCCATTACATTTAATGCTTGAAAAGTAGAGCTTGTTTGCATTATTTTCAGGTCTTCCCTGCTTTTTTTTCCCTCTTTCTCCTTTTGGTTTTCCACCCAAAAAGTTGTGGAATCGTTGCACAACGTTCTGATCTTTACCCTCCTCTTTTATCACTGTTTTATTGCCCCAGTAGTGAACTGATTCAGTCTCAGACTCAGTTATCATTTGTACAGTTTCCTTGCACTGCCATAACAAATTAGCACAAACTGGGTGGCTTAAAACAATCAAACCTCCTTCTCTCACAGTTCTGGAACAAAGGTGTCAGCAGATGTCTTGAAGTCCTGAGGAAAAATTCTCTCCTAGTTTCTGTGGTTACTAGCAATCCTTAGTGTTTCTTGGCTTATAGATACACCACTCAAATTTCTAAGTGTTTGTGTGCATATACAAGTGTGTGTGTGTGTATGTGTGTGTGTGTGTGTGTGTAAATTAACCAAAATTCATTTGGTTAAGACACCAGTCATATTGGATTCAGAGCCACCCTAATCCAGTATGACCTCACATATACTCAATTACATCTGCAAAGATCTTATTTCCAATACGGTCATATTCACAGGTTCCACACAGGAATACTGTTCAACCCAGTATATATCATCTCTGTGCAAAAAGTTCCTTACAACTTGAGATCTAGATGTTGAAATGCCCCAATATTCCACTAAACTCATCAAAGTATCTTCTTTTTTCCATTTACTCTACAAAACAATCCTTGAATCATATATAGGTCTTGGGCCTCTTCCTCACTTAGATCCTATCTATCCTGACATGGTCAGATCAAACCTAGATGCTTATCCTCTGCCACTAATGATGTTGTACATGTAACTGTGCTCCTGGGACCAGCCACTGTAAACACAGACCTCACTTTGCATATGTCATTTGTAATAGCCTCACAATTAGATTGGATGGTATAGTCCAGGAACAATTTGGTCATAATCATTTACTCCTAGCTTAAAGAACACTAATATTTAACTATTACAAAATAATTTAATCTGAATTTTGGATTAAACTGTTAAAGTATGGTTATTCATTTGAATTCCCCAACTTAAGCTAAGTTTCTTGCAGCTAAACACTACTTACAATCAAAGTGATTCTGAGTGACTGTGGTCATTTTGCCAATTGCCAACCAACCATAAATTTCTCAAGTCTATTTGGGAGAAAGTACACAATAAAAATCTCCATAAAATTCTTCAAATATTTTAAATCAATGTTTAACATGTTAAACAAGCAGAATATTATAACTACTTTGACTATAACAGCCGTTGAAATCAATGTTTATTCTGCCTGAGTGAATTGTTTAATGTGATAAATTGCTTGAAACAATCTGATAACATTCTGAAATCATTTTTTCCTTCTTTCTATATAAACAGGGGGAAAGAATTTAGAAGGAAAACTGGAATGGTCCAAGGTTGTATGACTGAGTTTTAGTTCAAAATTCAAAATACTCTGACCCTTAATTCTGTAGTTGAATACATGTCCCTCATAAAGCATTCTTTATCTAAATAGCAATATTCCAAGCAATTCCACAGAGTTACAAGGCCATTCAAAATTAGAAACAGGATATTTGCACAGGTAATTAAAATTGATAATCGACCCATCAAAGGTTATTTAGAAATGGTCTGTGGGAAGGACACCATTTGGGAAGGACACCATTTTCTGTCACTCACTTATAAATTATTCCCTCAATTCCCTCAGACACTTGCCAGTTGGGTTTTCTAAAAGGCAATTCAAGAGCCAGAAAGGGGTCCTGAATATAATTTTAAGACATAAAAAAGAATTACAGCATGGATTTTACAATGAACAAATTGTGCTGGGCTTCCAAATTGTGCTATTTGTAGTTTGAACACAGAAGCAGGGGGTAGCCATATGGCATGGGCTACCTTTCTCCAATACAAAAAGTTATTAAATCTCCTGGAGTTGGCTAAAGGAAACCATAATTATTTTCAAATGGAAAAAAGCCACAAATTTCCTTCCCCTCTCTTTACAGATCATTTTCTTATCCCAAGTTACATATTTTCGACTTCATCACACATCAGAATGTTAGGTCAAACCCTCATCCTAAGCATATTAACATTCTTTCCTACCCCCAAACCTGTGGCACAAACAAGACTGCTGTTTCAGTACCTTGATTTTTTTATAATTGTCTCATGGCTTTCCTATCAGTTGTTTTTCACTGTCAACATGCACAACTGAGAGCACATGTACTACATATTTTAACTGTCTTCCAGAAACAGTTAAGGCTCTATCTCTTGTTTATATCTATTAACATTTCCACCACAGAGCATCACGGGTGTTTCTCTACTAATTCCAAAGTGTCAGCACCATCAGAAGGAAGCATTTAGAAGTGAAAGGACCAGAAAGATTTTTTTTTTTTTGCAGTAAGGGGCCATGACCCAGTTTTCTCAACCCATCTCCTCAGTTCCCTCATCCTGAAGCTTATTGTTTCTCTATATCTATACCATGAATATTAAGCAGTGGAAAAATATAAAAACTAATTTACTAAATTAATCTTTTTCTGGGAGAGAAATTTTCCTAATTTAATGAAAATATTGTATAACAGAATTAGTAAAATATGGGCTTTTTGGATACAAGGCAAACTTTACTTTTTTTAAATTCTAACATTACCTTTACATAGACCAGTCTCACCTCCTCTCCCCCAATGACAGAATTATAAAGCACTTGACCTTAGTTAGTTTCTTTGTATTTTCAAATGCCAAAAAATTGCAATTGAATTGACTAGGGAATTTGAGCATCAACATAAAACCCAAAAAACATGTTTGTCACTAGGTTAATAGTGAAATACTCATGAGCCAGATTGCCTAGGTGTCCTCAATAGATGAATGGATTTTTTTAAAATGTAATGAATACACACAATGGAGTTGTACTCAGCCATAGAAGAATGGCATTACATCATCTTCTGGTAAATGGATGGAACTAGAGAACATCATGCTGAGTGAAATAAGTCAGAATCAGAAAGTCAAGGATTGAATTTATTTTCTTCTATGTGGAAGCTAGAGAGAATTGGGGAATTGAAAGTGGGGGAGATCTCATGAAAATAGAAGGAAAAGCAAGCGGTGGGGGAGAAGAAGGGGGATGAGCAAGATGGAAAGATGATGGTGAAAGGAAGAAACAACAGAATTAAATTATCCAAACTATGCCGCATGCAGGTATGAACGTATCACACTTTTATGTATAACTATAATGCAATTAAAAAGAATTGATTTTTAAGAGGAGAATCAGATTTTTTAAAAAAGAATGTGGTAGAGTACTTTCAGCAATTCTCTTTGAGAAAAACTTGGGGGGAATACTTAGTTTAGAGTAAGCACGGATTCAAATTCATCTTTCCTGCTTTGGCTCCCTCAATATATTCAATTATCCTTTATCTGATCAAGAGTAACGCAAGCTTTATGAGTGTGTCTAGTAGCACAAATCACTCCCTTCTGCCCACATCATAAATATTACAGTATGTGATTAATTTTGCTGTGCATCCACTGAGCAGAGGCTACAGAATGGTTTGCATAGCTATAGCATTTAGCACAGCCAAACAGTTATCAAGTGAGCAATGAGTGAAAACAACTTGGAAACTTTAAAATATAGGGAAATGGTTTGGGAGTAGAATGTAGACTAGAGGACATGATTTAAGTATCACTCAAACTCTTCAAAGCAATGTCTGAGAAGAAACTCACATTTATCTTTCCTGTTTACAACCCCTGTCACCCTTAACTTATCAGGAACAGCAGGAGCCTTGAGAAAGCATGTAGCAGCCCTCAGCAGCCTCCCCTGCCATCTGACCTTTGGTTGAGGTCAGTCTCACACCTGATCTCTCTGTTCACATGTATCCTGAACTGGCAGAGGAGTGGGTTGGGTAATATAATCCTGTGGATCTCTCCATCTCCAATGTCTGTAACCTAAAATTAGCTTACTTCTGGCTTTAAATCCTCACTCTGTGGCTCCTTCCCCTTAACCTGGCCCCTCTCTTTTACAGATAGAAGCCAAACCAATTATGTATGTTTTTGTTCTACAAATTATGCTTCCATTTCTGAGCCACACAAACCCGATCTTGCTTCCTTTTTCACTGCTCTGAACCCTGCCCAGGTGAACACATTTGGAAATTGTTCAGATTCATTTCTATTGTTTTTATTTGAACAAACACTTTCCCAAATCCAACCCTTATAAAAAGTTTAACCAACAGCCCAAATACCCACTAGATACTTGTTAAATAACAGGAAAAAAAGACAGATGATTAGTAGTAGCTCCAATAATTCTTACTCATATACTGTATGTGTAAATACTTTGACTCCCAGGTTTGGCTCTAGAAGTTTCCCCTGGAGCCTTTAGAATAGTGTGTGTGTGTGTGTGTGTGTGTGTGTGTGTGTGTGTTTTCTTCATATTAGTAGATAGTAAGTTAACAGAGTCTATGTAAAGGAGAAAAATTACTAATCTTTTGATCTAATTTCTCAATTAACATCATAGTAGGACCAAAATTGTTCTAATTATGGGGCTTCCATTAGCCTAGTGAAATAGTCTTGTTTTATAGATAGGAAATTGAGAGCCAAAGAAAGAAATCTTGGCTAGTCCAAAATCATATGAGGAGAGAGTAACAAACCTGGAACTAAAACACCTCTTGATTTCAATTTGGCTTGCTAAAGGACAGTAATATCAAATCTTGCCTAGTCATATGGAAAAGTCAATGCAAATGTCCAAAATTTTCAATGCAAAGGCTACTGCTTTAACGAATGAAACCTTTACATCCCTAGTGACTGGCATAGCCCGGGCATATAATCAATGATTTAACAAATCTTTGGCAATTGAATTAATTAATTATTAATTAACTAACTAATGGATAAGACCTAACATTTATTGGGCTCTTCCAATGTGTTACATTCTATAAGTGTTTTATAAGTATTGTCTTTTAATTTCACATAGCCTGAGTGGATATAATTTCTGTCCCCATTTTATTGATAATGGTAAATTTCTATCAAAAATGATGTTTGAGATTTCCCAATAATATATCCAGTAGAGCTGTTTTTTAATTCGCACATGTAAATCATTAAGTTTTTCAAATTAAATTTAAAGAATGAGTTACACAGTTAAAAGCATCTTGGACTTTCTACTGGAATTGTAGACCTACTCCTTGTGAGTGAAGTCTATGTCTCAGAGCTGAGTGATTTACTATAACACTAACAACAAAACCAAAGCAGATGTGCCCTAATAAAGTGAAAACCCAAGCCACCACTAACCCAATATGATCAGCCAATAATTCAAATGCCTGCTAGAATGATATGAACTGTCAACCTAGAATATACTATGTTCAACAAATATAGAATTCATTGAAAGTATCTTTCAAAAAAAGTGAAATAAGCATATATTTAACATGAACTGAAAGAATGTGTTACCAATATGTCTTCATTAAAAGAAATGCAAAAGAAAATCTTCAAGTGGAAAATAAATGACACCATATAGAAATTCAGATCTACAGAAAGAAGAGAACCAAAAATGACAAAGATATATTTAAATAAAATAACCCTCCTTTTTTTCTTTTAATTTATTTAAAGGAAAACTAATAAATTCATGTAATGTTAAACATTTAAAAGTGATATATAACATATGTATATATAAAATATATGCAAAAATAATAGATATAAATAGAATTATACTATTAGAGGGGTGGGAGGGAAAGGGAGGGGGAAGGGGAATAGCAGGGATGGAGGAAGGTGATGGTCATCATTATACAAAATACATATATGAAGATTTGAATTTGGTGTCAACATATCTTGTATACAAACAGATATGATAAATTGTGGTATATATGTGTATTAAGAATTGTAATGCAAAAAAAGAGAGTACATGTATAATGGCATAATTTGGCATGAATATAGTTTATATACAGAGTTATGAAAAATTGTGCTGTAAATGGGCAATAATGAGTGTAATGCATTCCACTATTGTCATGTATGTAAAAAAATAAATAAATAAATTTTTTAAAAATTATCTTACATTTTACATGGGGTGTGGCAATATTAATTTGAAATAACCCATGACAAGTAAAAAGCCATTTCTAATCTCTAAAGAAAGCAAAAAGTAATACAAATACTATGTATACTATATTTAGCATATATATATATATATATATATATATATATATATATATATACTGAAAATAGTTAAGATAAGCTATTGATTAAGATAGAATGCTAAAAATAAATAAATAGATAGATAAAAAACTTCAATTAGTCTAGAGATTTACAAGTTTGAAAATTTGATTTCCAGAAATAATGGAAAGATGAAAAAAAAATACATGACCCAAATAACAGATAGGAAGTAGTAATTTATTAAATGTAAATAAACATCTGGCTTTGTATTAGCCAAAAGTGACCAAAATACCTGACATGAACAACTTGGAGGAAGAAAGTTCTATCTCAGCTCACGGTTTCAGAGGTTTCAGTCCATAGGTGGCTGGCCCCATTGCTCCAGGCCCGAGCTGAGGCAGAACTTCATCCTGGAAATACAAGGAAGAGGAAAACTGTTCACCTCATGGCAGCCAGAAAGCAGGGTGAGAGAAAGGAAGGAAGGGCATCCCCTGGTGACCTGCTTCCTCCAATCATGCCTCACCTGCCTAGAGTTCCCAGCTTCTCCCATTCAGATTATTAGTCCATCAAATGAATTAAGTGATTGATGATATTAGATCCCTCATGATCCAGTCACTTTCCAAAAGCCCTGCCTCTGGACATTGCTGTCTTAGAGACCAAGTCTTCAAGAACATGAGCTTTCAGGGGACATACCAGATCCAAACCATAGTAGCCTGAAATTAAAAGATATTTTCCAACTAGATTATAAATAAAAAGTATTTTTCACTGAAAAGTTTTGAAATGTTATCTTGAACTTCTTCAAAATTAAAATTTCTACTATCAAAAGATGTAACTTAAATGTATGAAAAGACAGACTGCATGCTGTGGTAAAAATTGGGGGGAATATATAAAGAATTTTATGAATAAATAACAGATAAGTTAATTATTAAAATAAGCAAGAGTCATGACAAGCATATTGTTGTACTTGTTATACTCAAGTGATTGATACCTTAGAAGACTCTCAGGTCGTTGGCCATTAGGAAAGGCCAAGGAAAACCATGATTAAATACCATGTCACATCTGCTAGATTGGCTCAAATAAGTAAAGCTAACAAAACAAAATGTAAGTGAGGATATTGAGCAACAAGAATACTCATTCACCGCTGGGGAGAACGTAAATTGATATAACAGTTCCAAAAACTCTTGTTAGATAATTTTGTGAAAGCCAAGATACATGAAAACGTGTGTTCACAACAAACACTTGTGTGAGAACAAGTAATCGAGCATTCCAGAATTACCAAACTAATGTCCAAGTGTCCATCAACAGAAGACCAGATTGGCAAATTGTGGCATATTACTATAGTAAAACACTCTTCAACAACAAAAAAGAAGAACTATCAATAAACATAACAACATTGGCAAATCTCAAAACTCTGTGGAACAGAAGTCAGAAAAGAGGACAAACCATGTTTTATTTTTTGTGAAATGTGCAAATAGGCAAAACAAATCAAAGTGACAGGAATCAGAACAGTGGCTTCATATGGGAGCCAAAGACTAGGAAATTTGTAAGGTGAAGGAATGGTCCCAGGGAGTGATTACGCTTATCAAAACTCATGGAATTATACTCCTTGATACCCATGTGTTTCACAGATGCAGATTTTACTTCCATTACAAAAGTACAAAAGTAAAATACTTCAGCTTACTTAAGAAAATCATGCTTTCCTCAACCATGCAATACTATCAATTTACTACTACAGAAATGTTCACCCAGACGTAGAAATAGGTAAAATTCTTGTTGTATGGAATAATAAACTCCATTGAGCCATTTCTCAGATTCAGTAATTATCAACTAAGATGATTTCATGGAATGATTTTATTAATGAGAAAATTATATTGGCATTGGCAACAAAATTATTAATTGATATTAATAATTAATTGAAAGACACAAGGCAAAAAAAAAGCTTGACAGAATTTTGGTGTGTTTCACCTTCATGCTATTTACTTCTTTCTACTTTGTATTTAAGCTATTAATTTATACCTAATCCACCTATATGAAATTAGTATTTTCTCATTTCAGCTGAACTTTTATTTAATAAAGTGGAAAGACAGCCCACGCATAAAGGTTTCATTTTCAATATAGATGTGATGTTTAATGATGTTGATTGTTTGGGCTTTTTTACATGATGGGGACGAACCCAGGACCTCATCCATGCTCACAAGAGCTGTATCACAGAGGATCCCACTTATGTTGCATTTTTAAAGTATATAATTCAGTAGTTTTTAGTCTATTGATGAGGTTGTGCTACCATCACCATTGTTATGGTTTGGAAAGTCCCTCAAAAGCTTATGTGTTAAAAGCTTGGTCCCCAGTGCAGTAGTGCTCAAAAGTGGGGCCTTTGGAAGGTGATTGGATCATGAGGGCACTGACCACACTGATGGATTAATCCATTGATAGAATCATAGCTTGGTGGGCTATAGCTAGATGATGGGAACTTTAGAGTTGGGGCCTATTTGGAGGAAGTAGTCATTAGGAACATGCCCCTGAATAGTACATCTAGTACCCAGCCCCTTCCTCTCATCCCCTCTCCTCTCCTTTCCTCCCCTCTTTGTCTCTCTCTTTCCCGGTTGCCATGAAGCAAGCACCTTTCCTCCACTAGGTACTTCCAACCTGAGGTAGTCCTTAGCACAGGCCTAGAAGCAACCCAGCTAAATGACCACAGACTAAAACCTTGAAAACCATGAGCCAAAATAAACCTTTTCAGCTCTAAATCGACTTTCCCAGGTATTTTGCCACAACAGCCAAAAGCTGCCTAATTCCAGGATATTTCCACATTCCCACAAAAACCTAGTAGCTATTAGTAGTCATTTTCCACTCCCTGGTAATTCCTACCTTATTCTCTGTCTCTATGGTTTCTATGACTTTACCTATCTCGAAATTTCAAACAAGTGGAATCATAATGTGTAGTCTTTTGTGCCTGACTTCTATCTTCAAGGTTCATCTATGTTGAAGCATGTATCAAAAGTATAATTCTTTATATGACCAAATAACATTTCACCAAATGGATATACCACAATTTCTTTATATGAGCCCAGCACACAGTAATTGCTAAATAAACACTTTTATCTTTTTTTTTAACTAAAAGTGATTTTTTTAAAAGTTTTTCAAACTGTAACTTGAAAAAATGCCAAATTTCACTTGGATTTGTAAAACAGGTTGCCATATTGGCAATTTCAAGAGGTTTTGTATTACAAGATGAGTTGTTTCTAAAAGAAGATTCCTAACAATTTCTTTCAAGGTATCTTTTTTGGTGTGAACAAATAGCTACCCCATATTCTCTGACTTAGTCTCCAGAACTCATCATAAATGTAGTTCAGCATTTCTACAAATTTCCGATCTCTGGACTTTATGAGCAGCCAAAAGAGACATCACAGCAGAGAAAGAAAGGACTGTTTTCCATTGTCTCATTATTCTCTGCTGATCTCGTTGCCCAAGAACATTATGACAGGGCTTTTTTTCTGTGCTATTTACATGTTAAAGTACAAAGGCAAAAAAATTACTTTCTTGAAAGACTACATGATATGGGTGTTGCAATCATCTCTAATCCACAACTTGGATCACAATCCTGCCATAGTAACTCAGCCCTTCAGCACGGAGAGGACACAGGTTTTATCCCAGTCAGCTGAGTCAAGAGAGTGTCTGCCATTTTGTTGCACAAGTTTATTTGAAATGTGAAGTTTTCTTGCACCTAAAAAAAAGGGATAACTGCTTTAAAATTCCCTTTAAAAACTTTCTTAATAACCCTCCCTGACCATCCCTCTGTGCCAAATGATGAGATAACCATACAATCCAAGACCATCTTCCATCATCATTATGTCTGATTTGATGGATTCTCAAACTAAAATCTGCAGTGACTACAAAGTATTTTAGTCTATTCATATAAGAAGTTTCTAGAAGTTATGTCAAATGGTATCTTTTCCTAGGACAGTTTTTTTTCCCATTAATTTTTTAAAAAGTAAAGTAAAACAAAATAATCAAGAAAGTTTTGATAGTATTTTTTCAAATGGTAAATTAGTGTGTGTGTATAGGATCAGTGCCTGAAAGAATGAAAATTAAATAAACTTGTATACTAAAAAAAAAAGAAGGTGGACTATTCAACCTCAGCAGTGATTGCATATTTCTATAGTTCTCTAGGACAGCCTTTGCCTTTCATAACACGATGACACTGTGGAAGGAACTGCTAAAATCACTCAGGCTAAATATGCCAACTCTTAAATAGAATTATGCAGTTTGCAAAAGAAGCAAAACAAACAACCTGACCTATTTTTACTGATAGATCTTGATCCAGTAAAGAATACAACCTGCAAAAGCAGAAAAGGAAACAACTTTACCTAAATTCACTTACAGATCTCAGTCCAGCAAAAAAGGTGACAAGAAATAAACAGCTTCAATAGTTAACCTTGTAAGTATTTAGTTCCTGTGTTCCAGAGTATTTCTGTCTCCTGCTTTCAAATTTTGGAAAGAGGATGAAGCATGATTCTGATATCTTTGCCTGGAAGAAGAAGAAAAAGATAGAATTTTATTTTGGATTCCCCTCCAACTCGATTATCCTATGATTCATTGCAGCTTAGTATAGATCCCCAAAAGACTTGCTTGTTGACTAAGACATTGAACTTGACACCCCAAAGTACACAAAGGAAAATGTGTTATGACACCAAAGAGAAATTTGCCAAAGTATCTCAGAACCCCAGAATCAAACTAATAGATTTCATTTTCCTTGTCTAGAAATAGCAAATTCTACTTTCTGACAAATGTGAGTAAGAGCAGCCCTTAAAATATAGAGACAATAAAACACATATGTAGCCTTTAGGATGTTTCGGAGAAATCCACTCATTTAAAATAGACTGCTTAACACTTTTAATTTTAAAATTTCTGATGCAATACTATAAGCCAACATGTGTTTTGTTTCACATTCTTTTCTCCCTTCAATTTTGCCTGATTTTTCTTATATTATGTGAAACTGAAAATTTTACAGATCTTTAATTAAAATAAATGTAACCAAAATTCAAGTCTGAAGTTATTTAGTTGTATAATCACTAGTTCCTAATTCCTTTGTTTAATTCTCACTCTGTTAACTGACCACAGCTGTTAGTGTAAGCTCACTAATACCTCCTTCTGAAATTGTAATACCTAGAACTCAAGGAAGGAGATGTAGGAGTACTGCAAGACTCATCCTTAACCTCAAGAAATGTTCTGGCAATTTATGCAAAGCCTGCACCACACTGAATGCCACAAGCTCTATCTATGCTTAAGGTATTTTCATCTGGGAGAAAATAGCCATGTGTCAGCAACATAAAAAAAAAGGGTGTGTGTGTGTGTGTGTGTGTGTGTGTGTGTGTGTGTGTGTGTGTGTTTCTGAGGCCAGCAGCTCAGGAGTGCAGTGCTTACTTAGAATGCCTGAGGCACTGGGTTGAATTCCCAGTCTGGCGGGAGAGGGGAGGTAAATCTATTATTTCATTTAGTTAGACTGAGCATATTTTTTCCAGCTTTATTAAGGTATGATTGACAAATAAAAATTGCATATATTTAAGATATGCAATATAACATTCTCACAAATGTATGTATTGTGAAATGATAACAACAGTAAAGATAATTAACATATCCATCATCTCACATAGTGACCTTTTCTTGTATGTCACAGTGACTTTTCTCATGTGTGTGATGAGAACACTTAAGATCTACTCCCTTGCTAGTCACGATAGTCCCCTCATGTAATCCGAGCCACTGGGGAGGCTGAGGCAGGAGGATCACAAGTTTGAGACCAGCCTCAGTGACTTAATGAGACCCTGTCTCAAAATAAACAATTAAAAGGAATGGGGATGTATCTCAATGGTCAAACACCCCTGGTTCAATCCCCAGTACCACAAAATAAAAAATAACTGCCCTCTTAATAGATTTCAAGTATATGATACATTATTGTGAAGTATAACAACCATGTTGCACATTAAGTCTCCAGAATTTATTCATCTTGAAGTTTGGGTTCTTTGACTAAACTTTCCCACTTCCCTCACTCCCAGTCTCTTCTTTTATGTCTTCATGGGTACAACTGTTTAAGAATCCACAAAAAAAAAGTGAAATTATGCAGTATTTGTTTTCCTGTGTCTGGCTTATTTCACATAGCATAATGTCCTCCAGGTTCATCTTGAGCATATGTTTTTAAAAAGGCATTTGACTCATGTCTAGGTAAGGCATAATATATGTAAAGGAACCAAGAAGGAGAAATCAAGGGGAGAAAGCAGTTCAAATGGATTTTAAAAAAAAATAGTTAATTGTTACAAATAATCCCTGAAGTTGAGACAAGCAGAGACAGATACCAGTGGTGACCCTGGAGGGCATATTGACTATGTTGGGAGCCAAGGTTAGGAGGCTTGTAACTGAAGACAAGAGAGAATGAGGTCTGAATGTGAGGCTGGGAAAGCAGAGCCATTGAAGGGATCCTTGAAAAGCAGAAATGTGGGCATATTTAAATGTGTACACAGTGAGGAGCAAGCACAAGACACAGAAGTGTCCAGAACAGTGAGAAGAGAATGCCCGAAGTAAGGTTCCTAGCTGCAGGTGGACTCCTGGCTTGGAACCAGTCCTGCGGCTGGCCCCCTGGAACAGCAGGTCCTGGGTTATAAAAATCAATCTTACATGTTTGGATTTTATAGACCAACCACATTATCAAAGATGATCCAAGACTTTTTAAATAGGAACTATTCTCGAGAAATAAGACTTCCTTAATTTTGACAAAGTTTACTCTATGAAACCTTCTTGTACTAGACTAACAACAACAACAAAAATTCTTGACTATCTGCTCTTGACCTAAAAACAGCGTTTAGAAACCAAGGTCCAGATCAGACAGCCCTGCCCTCCCAGCAAGACACTCACAGTGCCTATCTCCTTCTTCTCTTGATGTACCAGCACTCCGCCCTACTGTACTCCTCCCTCCAAGCCACCCTGTGAACTTCCTCCCGGTGCCTCAGCCCATACAGGGAATAACCCAGTGTCTGTATAATTGTATCAATGTCAGCTTCCCAGTTTCTGAACTCTCATGGCCTGACTGGCCTCAAAGCCCTTCAAAAGCATTTTAGTGTCCAGCGGGGTTCTAATAGATAAATGGACCCAAAAAATGAATGAATAAATAAACAAAATATTGAAATTTTGATGAATTTATGCTACTTGGAATTCTCTGCAGCCCTTCTTCTGTTTTACTTGAACATTTGGAAAATTTGCTTATTTTGTCACTTGGACTCCACATGTTTGCATACAACCTTCATTTGCTACTTCTTTACCCCTGCCCTCCTGTGTGGGCATACACATACACACAACCCAACCATGAATATTTCCATTATCATCACCAGCAAACTCACTTGTTTCAAGGAAGTCTCTTTCAATATTTTCTCTAAATGAGTAATCATCTCCAAGTTTATTGAGGTCTGAAAGTCTGGATTTCAGCATATTTGAAATTGTATAAATATATATTATTATGTTTAATTTCAGGTCTTAGACTTTAATCAAGTTATGGCCTCAGAAGTGGGACCCAAACACAAAACAAAGTGAACAATAAAAAATACAAAGTTCAATTTCATTCTATGCATTGGAGTTGATGTCACGAGAGAAATCTAAACCTAAAGCTCTATAAGTTAAAGAGCTCCTCAGCAGAGTGAATATAGAAGGAGAGCACAAGGGACCTTGGTGTAAGGCTCTCAGGGAAGCCCAGAAGTAGACATGCGGTGCTACAAGAAGAACTAAGGCCTTGAAAATCCAAAGTATCTCCCCACCTAGCTTCCAGTGTGTCTCAATCACCCCATTCCCAGGTTTGGTCCCTAGGGATTAGTATGGGTTATTGTCAGGTGTTCTCTTGAAATTCAACTATCCTACTCACAAAATACATTATTATGGAAAAAGTACTCATTTAACTAAGTCTACTTTAGTTTGAGAAATCTAGGACAAAAGTTTTAAAGGTAGCAAGAATGGCCTGAACATGAGTATAAGAAAATTGAACAGAGAAAACCCAACTGAGGAATTTTCAATAAGAAAGTATACTTTCACCACTTCATATTTGGGTCTGATAAATTAAGATATGGAGTGTGTGTGTGTGTGTGTGTGTGTGTATGCACATGTGTGCATGTGTGTATGTGCATGTGTCGTGTATCTAAAAACAGTTAAGGCTTTGGAGGTAGCACAAATAAAAGATTGTTAAGTAGAATATGTTAGCCAGCTTTTTGTGGCTGTGGCCCTAATACCTAACAAGGACAACTTAGAGGAGGAAAAGTTTATTTTGGCTCCTGATTTTAGAGATTTAGTTCATGATCATCTAACTCCTTTACTCTGGGCCCAAAGTGAGGCAGAACATCATGGCAGAGGAAAACTACTCACCACATGGCAGCCAGGAAGCAAGAAGACGAAGGAAAAGAGACTTCAGGGAAGATGAACCTTTCCAGGGCATTCTCCCAGTGACCCATCCTCCAGCCATGCTCCGTGTGCCTC